>NW_027137603.1:0-399465 GCF_001692895.1 Cenococcum geophilum 1.58
AATCTTATATAATCTTATATAATCTTATATAATTTTATACAATCTTATATAATCTTATATAATCTTATACAATCTTATATAACCTTATATAATCTTATACAATCTTATATAGTCCCATATAGTCTTATATAGGTTTATTATTATATTATATATTACAGGTTCTATACTAGCTTAGCTGCTTTTGCTATTTATCCTAGCTTCTATATAATAACGTGATGCGAGTTCCTTCTTTAAGAAAGTTGTCCGAGTATAGAGTATTATATTAGTCCCAATTAATATAATTATTAATATAGTACAAATCTGGATAAGAAGTAGCGGCTAGAATAATATGCGCGCTTTATAAAATAGATGGCATTAAATAAAAGCAACTACCTCTAAGTACTTGCCTAGTATTTACGCTTAAACGCGGCTACCTTTTCACCTTAACTATACCGTATATTAGATGCGGTAGTCTATAATTTAATAGCTAAAGCAGCTCTACTATAGCTCTAGTATACTGTATATATACACCGTACTTATCTAACCTTTTAATATCTAGAATAGTAATAATTAGCTAAAGCTGGCCTATAAGTCTTCTACCTAACGGCGTGCGGCCCTTTCTAATACGGTTGCCGTTATCTATATACTCCTAGACCTATATATAATCACGCCTCCACTAGTTAAAATATTGCTAATTTAGTGTGCAACATACTACCTCACTAATTTAGCCCTTAAGGTTAGTTGTATTTTTTCCATCTCGTTTCTAACAGTAAATAGATGGATATATTTTAATAAGTAGGCGCTTAACCTATAAGGGGTCCTTCTCTTTCTGGTCTATATCGGAGTTCTAGGTATATTTACCTTATAGTTTTCGCCTATACTTTTGGATAAATACCGTAATGCCGTCTAGAAACCCTAGGATTTTGTAGTAGTTTGCTATATAAGATATATAAAGCCACGTCTTTAACCTAAGACGCCTCTAGATAAGATCTATTGCCCTATTTATATCTTCTAAAGGCTACCGAAGCTTTGCAACTGCTAAATACTATATTAGTTAAGTAACCTACACCTCTAGATGCTGGGAAGACTGTGGTATAGAATTACTATTTATAAAAGCTATTTCGTCTTCTATTGCTAGTACTACTACCCATCTTAAATTATAAGAGCAGATTTAAGATAGCGAATCCCGTTTATTTATTAAGTTATAAAACGCCTTAATAATATAATGGTGTCTAGCTTCGCCATTTACGCTAGTGCAGTACCCATCTACACATCTATATAGGCGGATATTTTCCTTAAAATATACAAGGGCATGGAATTTTGGTATATTAAAATAGCCTATATTAGAATCCTTTGCCTTTAGACGGAAACTTTAAAACATACCTTTAAGTATATTAATTTGATATAGGGCGTGGTGTATATATTATAGTGTCTCCTTATTATAGGTGTGATACTAAGCTATAATAACGAAGTTATATACGGCTCTTATAAAATGCATAGCATATAATTCCCTAGATAATAGTAGTGGGGCTAGTATAGCGATAAGTTAACGAACTATAGCATTTTATTTATTACCTATCTATTAAGTAACTTTACTAAATAACAGGTTATTAAACCGTTTTAGCCCTATAAAAGCCGGGACTTATTTAAAACGCTAATTAAGCTAAGCCTCCGCAGACATATTTATTGTAGTTATTTTTATCCCTCTTCTCTTTCTTTTTAGCTAAATAATATCATCTACCAGTTTCCGTACCTATTCAATAAGTCGTATAATAATACCCTTTAAAAGCTAATATAGAACATCTACTATTATACCCTTATAGATATTAAATAGGCGATAATGCTATATGAAATATTTTACTAGGTATACCCAGTCGTCTAAGGATGGAAGAATATTCTTTAGTTTCTAGCGTTTAATCTATCTTCTTGTCTCCTTATAGGTGCGTAGCGGGTATTATTTCTTAATTAAGTTCTCGCGCTTTAGAGGGGGGACTTAGTATATAGTGCAGTGCTGTCGGCTTTTAATACCTGTAAGTAGTATTTATTCTTTATAGTCTGCCATTATTCTATATATAATTAGATAACATCGTTATATAAAATTATTCGTATATTAAAGGTCTACGCCGCTTTCTATAAGATGCTTAATTGCTATTATATTTTAGTTAATAGAATATAGCGTTAGAATACTAAAGCAGGACTTACGTTTAAATATAGTTCTTATTGCCTTATAATATGCTTTACTTTTTATATTATTATCTTTTTCTTTAATAACTGGTATAAAGCTAATAAGGATATTTATGGGGGATATCTATCGGCGCCGAACTTGTTAGTTAAGATTACTAATAGTAAGATATACCGGCTAGGCCAATTTATCGCTATAGTATATTATTAGCTAGGTCTTATTAACTGCTATAAGTATAGGAACTACTATAGCACCGCTAGGAAGCTTACCTTATATCTCCTACTACCAGTTACCGCTGTATAGCTTATTATAGACTTAGTGGTTTTTGGCATTATAAAGTCTCTTTAGTATATATACCAGTGCATCTTTAAAGGGTTAATAGCCAATTAGAAAGGTAATTACATTTATAATATCCTAGTAAAGAATATAGTATTCCCTCTACTTAGAGCCTTTAATATACAATTCCACCTTATACTCTAATTGGAGCTATTGTTTGTCTTATATACTAAATAGAATAGCGGTAATTAGTTCTTCCTATTAATTTATAAATTAGAAGCTAAGTAGGCTATAAAGTAGGCTAAGGTGGGTGTCTTTAAGTAGTGTATTAACGTCTCCCTTTATACAGCGAATGCGGTGCAGCTATATTAAAAAGACGTAATTAAACTCTAAATAAAAAGGATTATATAGTATACTTTGGCTATTATTGTGTTATAATATGGTAATATCTAAAATTGTCTAGCTAACTTACTATATATTATTATCAGTCTCGCATAAAATTGGTTTACCCGCCTTTATATTCTTAGTTGCTTTAAATATCTCTACTCTAAGTAATAATAATAACGATATAACGCTTTTCTAATATAGTATACCGTATAGAGGCACTAGATAGGCATTCTGCTTATATTTTACCGCCACCGGAGCGTACTTATTGGTATCTATATTTATACTATCTAGTTATAATCGCGCGTTATTTAACCAATAAGAGTAGTAGAATTAATCGTGAATTATAAGCAGTCGGGCCGCAATAAATATATAAGTGTTGTATCTTTCTTCGCGTGCTTTTTTATAGACGTATTAGTAGCTAGGTAGCCGCCTTTTATAGTACTATAGGTGTTAGTAAAGGCCGCCGTAACTCTTAGGGGTATAAGAACACCATAGATAGCTCTGCTGTATTATCGCTAATTATATATTAAATAATATGGTATTATTTCTAGGTGTAAAGAGTACGTATTATAGTACTAACGGTTAATTGCCGGTATTGATTTATATAAGTGGCTTAGCTTTATAGCTGCTAAGAGTATACCTTTTATTTTCTTACTAGAACTAGTTACGCTAAAGTATAAGTATAACTAGCCTAATACTAAGTTTAAGGACTTAAAAGAGTCCAAGACAGCTAAAATAGATGCTAAAGCGCAAGTATAACTAGCTTAACACTGAGTTTAAGGACTTAAAAGAGTCTAAGGTAGCTAAACTAGATACTAAAGTATAAGTATAACTAGCTTAACACCAAGTTTAAGGACTTAAAAGAGTTTAAGGCAGCCGGAATAGACGCTAAAGCGTAAGTATAACCAGCTTAATACCGAGTTTAAGGACTTAAAAGAGTCTAAGGCAGCCAAACTATACGCTAAAGCGTAAGTGTAACTAGCTTAACACCGAGCTTAACACTAAGTTTAAGGACTTAAAGAGTCTAAAGTAGTAGAACTAGATACTATAAACTAAAGACTTAATAGTACCTAAAAAACCTTTATCCGTCTAAATAATAATATATAGTATTTTTAGGCAATGGCTATAGGACCACAGCTACGGCAAAGATATTATTTACTACTAATATTACAGAGCCCAATGATATTAGCTATCCGGACCTATAAATTCCGTTATTTCTATATAAGCCGTAGTAAGAAAAAAAGGGAAGATTAAGGGTAGTGCTAGTTAAGTTAAGATAACTAAATAAGTTAGCACTTAGAACTATAATATCCGGTCTTAGATATACAAAGTTCTAACTAATATCTAACTTAAGCTGCCGCCTGGAAGTCTTATATTCATTATTAGGGTAACGCTAGAGGGCTAGGCTGGATAATGGGTATTAGCAATAATATAGATAATTTAAAGCCCGCGAAGTAATTAAATAGAAAGCCCGTATCTTATAGGCTAACTACTTATCTTTAATAGCTTTTAAAAGTTTATTTTTAGAATTCCTTTTAATATCTCCGGTTTCCTATTAAACAGATATATTAGCACGAGCCTATATACTACTAGGGTGCGGAAAGCTAAAATACAGTTAGAGCTCTTTAAATAATTTGCTAGAAAAGAATAGGTTATTTAGGTTAGCTTATAGATTGGCCAGCTTAACCTTAATATCCTACCCTAGCTTATGAAGATTAGGGCTATCTCTACCCGGTATACTACCGTTAATCTATATATTAGTATCTCCCTTATTTATAGCGGCTAAAGAGGCTTTAGGTGTCTAGTCTCTAGAAGGCATTATAATATAGCTTTTAAAAGAGCCCACTCCGCGCTAGGGCACTAGACGCTATATTATAGGTAAAGCTTATAGTAGTTATATAAGGCGGGATATATTTCTAAGCAGTATGCGTTTAGAGAAATTAAGGCTAAGGTAAGCTTAACATAGCTATATTTTTAAAGACAAAGAGGCTATAGTATTGGTTTAGGCGGCCATAAAAGTTTAAAAGATTAAGTAAATAATAGTAGGAAATAGAAGAAAAAGGCGCATAAATAAGAGTACGGTGTTACAGGGCTAGAGTAACAATAGCTATATTATAAATAGCTTAATATACAATTCGGACTACGGGACCTATATACAAATAAGTCTAGTGAATATCTTTAATATAAAGCGTAGTAGCTATAAGTGGGATCTAGGATACTAGTTTTAGGTTGCCTATATAGTAGATATAACAGCTTATCTAAAAAAAAGTTGCTTTATTAGTAATATAGCTTAAAAATAGGTTATACTTTAAGTAAAAGGGTATCCTAAAGCCTTATCTTACGCTTATAGGATAAAATACCATATTATATTTTACTTTATTTTATACAATCTTAGACTTTTTATAATATCTTAGATTATCCCCTACCTCTCTCTACTATACACTTTACCTTATCTTGCACTTATGGGATAAAATACTATATTGTATTTCACTTTTTTTTATACAATCTTGGACCTTTCATAATGTCTTAAATTATCCCCCCGCCTCTCTCTGCTATGTATTTCACCTTACCTTACACTTATAGAATAAAATACTATATTATATTTTACTTTTTTGTATAATCTTAGACATTTTATAATATCTTGGATTATCCCCCCGCCTCTCTCTACTATGCATTTCACCTTACCTTACGCTTATAGAATAAAATGCTATATTATATTTTACTTTTTCGTACAATCTTAGACATTTTTTAATGTCTTAGATTGTCCCAAACTTATTCCTTTACCTCTTTAGAGCTGCTTCACTAACTAGTCACAATATAAAGAATAGAATTATTAGCTCTCTTATTATTATATATCTAGTCTAGTTGCTTAAGTATACCTATTAGGACATCCATTATCCTATTTATAACTCTTTAGCTTCCTATATAATATATATAATAACTAACATTCTAAGGCTTCTACTATAGATTACACTTATTTTTATATGCCTTACTATTTATATCTTATAATTTTATTTACTTAGTTAGCAGCGCAAATCTTATATCTTATCTTACCACACACCTTTCATTCCGTTTCTTACTCTAAGTCTTATATTTCGTTCTACTGCCCATATTAAAGCTTATATCTTATCCTACTTCTTACATTAAGACTCGTATTCTGTTCTATTTCTTATATTACTCTTATATTACTCTTATTAGAATCAGCTATTATCTTAAGTTAACACTATTAACATACCTTCTCATTATAACTATTAGGATTATCTTATTAGATTATTACTAATTATCTAATATATTATCCGCTCCACTGTCTTTATAAGTTACTCTATACTATTCTATATAAAACTTTCACCCGCTTATAAATATATAGGGTCCTTAACTATAATAGCAGCGCCATACCTAGACTCTAGTTGGTATTTAACTACTATAACTAATAAGAACTTATTATAAATAAGTGGTCTAAAGCTATAGTAAGGACTTGCGATTAACGAAAAAACATATAAAGAAATCCTCTAATACTATGCTAGCAAAATTAACGAAGCGTCTAGCGGTAGGTTGCTAGTATCCAGGCCTATACAAAATAGAGTTAAGCGTATAATCTTTAACCTTCTTAATACTAAGTATAGGCACGTATTTAGGAGATCTAATCTACCATTAGAGTTTAAAGCTTTCGCTATCGCTGCTAAAAAATCTATATAGCGACACGTAATAACTAATAGACGTAGAGGCGTAGAGGTTATAATAGCTAATATTATTTTAAAGTATAGCGGCTTATCTTCTAGAGAGCAGTCTGTTAACTTATCTAGATTAAGGGCAGCCTCTAAGGCTGCCTAGGTGCTTAGTAGTCTATCTATTAAAGTCCCACAACAGCTAAATACTACACCTATACTATTCTATGAAATGAGCTTTACTATATATAGTTACCTAGACAAAACGCCATTAAATAGGGCCCCCATTCTATACTGATTTGCATTAAAAACTAAGTATAAGCATCTATTATCCAATTCTCCAGAGAAAGTTAATATATATTACTATAGATATAATAAGCTATAGGCCGCGATAAGTATAAACTTCTTGGCGGATAAATATAGGGATGGCTGGGCTATAGTAGATCTAACCACCGGTATACTAATTCTTAACTATATAAACCTAGCATTTACAGTACTTTCTGCAAAGAAGGCTAGACTTAATATAATTATAATTAGAGTTAAAAATCCTAATCGGATTATAAAGCGTAAGAGACTTTATAACTTATATAAAATTGTATAATATTATATAGAATTGTCTAACGTACGTTTATAGGTATAAAATTTAATAAAAGTACTTCTAAGTCCGACTCTAACCCTAATATTACACAACCGGTACTAACTAGGAGAAGAATAGGCATACCTGCCCTAGGTTGAAGTAGTTATAAGCAATCAATTTTAGAGTCCACGCTACCTATATCTAAGCAGTCAAATCCAAAGCCTATATTAACCCTAAAGTCCACGCTATCTATACCTAAGCAGTTAAATCCAAAGCCCACATTAACCCTAAAGTCCACGCCACCTATACCTAAGCAGTTAAATCCAAAGCCTATATTAACCCCAAAGTCTACGCCACCTATACCTACTAGTGCATTATTAGCCGTATAACTGGCTATAATTAAAACTGCTCATAGCTAGACCCGTAGTAGTAAAGACCAGCCCCTACTAGATAAATTAAAGCTCTTAAAAGGCGTAGATCTAAATAAAGTATAAATATTTAAGATAATGCTATAGGATAAGATAAAAGGATAGTATAATAAATAGCTAAAGTCTAATCGCGAAATGTTTATTAATATATTATTTAAGGATATAAATAATAACCCTAACCTAATTTATATTAGGGAAATTAATCTTAACCGCATATAGGAGCGCCGCCACTTTAACGCCTTAATTAACCCTATTTCGACTAATAAGGAACTAGAAGATAAGCATAAGGATAGAATTAAGGAGGTTAATTAGGAAGTTAATTACCTAAAGGACGTATAAGAAGCATATATCAACCTAATATTATAGGTAAAGGCGCTACAGTTCCTCTTATTTCCGTTAACTATTCACAACACTCTTTAAGACGCAACCTTCTACTTATACGGCATAAAAAAGGGTAAAGCTATATAGATATATTAGCTGCTTAGTATTACCTATACTCTTCGTAATTATACAGCCCTAGGTAGGACCTTTCTCGCGGATACGATGGGTTTAGGTAAGACACTTTAAATACTCTTAATCTAGTACACCAGCGTGTTAATAACTAAGATTAACCTTAACTAGCTTAATTGGATAAATTAAGAAGGTAGAGATAAAAGTCTCTACTTTACCCCTAATATAGATAAATACCCACAGCCGCCTAACGCCCAATACCCGAGTTAAATAGATAGCATGCTATAGTGCTATTATATTAAGGGAAGTATTACCAGAAAATTTCTTTACTGGCTAGTAGGACTAACTATATACATTACTAGATAGAATCTACTGCCCTAAGCGGTTAAAGACGTCAAATTATAGTTTAAAACCTCAGAACTAAATGATTATATTCCTAGAGGCAAACTATAAGTTCGCGTACGCCATTCGGCTTTTATTAGGTCTAGTATAAAAAAGTACAATTTTACAGATAAAGATAAAGACATTCTTAAACCTATAAAATGCAAAAGAGAAGGTAAGAAGGTCTAGTGGAAAATAGACCTAAGATCGGCTTCGTATCATATAATTATAATATTATAAACTTAGGTAATAACCTAGACTGCTTAGGAATAGTATAAGACTATTTTTAATCTCTATAAAGACGGTAGTCCTCGTTATATCGTTAGTAAGATTCTTGCCGATAAGTTCTATATAGATAGGTTAGAGATAGGTTATCTAATAAAAATGGCCAAATAAGTATACAATAATTAAGTAGTATTTCCTCGCTTCTAACGCCCGGGCCTATCTTATAAGGACGGCAATAGTAAAATAGCCTACTATACCTCTCGACCTTTAGTAGTGTTTACTTCTAGTACACTAACTAGCGAAGGTTTTACAAGTCTAATTCCCGCCTTAGAAATTTTTAGGGCCCCCTAATTAGGCGGATTTCACAAATATAAAATTAATTAATAATCGCAATATTAAAGCATTAATTAAATATAAAAAGCTAAGAGTAGCTAATTACTCTTCTCTTCCAAACAAGGTTATTACGGGCTTTAAAAAATGCTCCTCTTTAATTATAAAGATCTTAATTATATATAGGATAGGGAAAGACTAATGGTTTAATAGGAGGGTGATTAATAAGCTACTACTAGTCGTCTACTAAGACTGCTATATAACGAACGATTTAATATTCAAACTGTATATTAATAAGCTCTGGTATAGAGCATCCTTAAATTCTTTTAAATAGCTAAATAAAGCTTTTAAACACTAGAAAGCTAAAGGAAGAAAAGAAGAAAAACCCGTCTTTAATATAGATTAATTTCTAAAGGGAGCCGGTTACTTATTAAAAATTTTTACTATCTTTCTAGGCCTGGCTAAGGTAGGAGATAAGTAGTAAGATGTGTAGTAGAAGGATAAGGTAAAAGTTAGAACAAAGCTAAAGTAGACAGTTAATAAGTTTCGCAGTAAAAAATAGGATAAACCTTTAGACAAGAATTTGCTTTAGAGGAATTAGAGTATAATTACTAACTCTAGAAAACTAAAGCTAATTATAAAATACGTTAATAAAGTACTTAAAAGGAATCCTAATAAGAGACTACTGTTTAGTAGTTATAAACTAGCAGCATATACGCTATTACGCCTTATAAGTTAGCTATTAGACTAATAGTAAACTGTTACTAATAATATAATATAGTATTTCTATAAAAGGCTTAGCCAGTCTAAATATTTAACTATTTACTAGATAGAGTTTAGGATATCCCTAAAGGACTAAAAAGATATCTATAAAGCGTTTTATATTCTAATAGGCAGTCCTTACTAAAATAATATAGTCTAGTTTCTTATTATTAACCAAAGGGTTAGAGGAGAGGGTCTAAATTTAGTCTCTATATATAGAGTCCATCTGCTTAAACCGGCGACAACGGTAAATATAAAAGTATAAGTATTTGGCCGGGCTACTAGATCTAGACAGTTAGCGCCAGCAGTTACTATATTAATAACGTATAGTATAGATAGGTGGAACCTAATTAATATAGTTATGTTAGCGAGGCGTACAATAACTAAAAGGATAACAATTAATAAGTTCTATAAGGTGTTTAAAACCCAACCTACTTAGCAGGCTAATAATAATATAATGGAAATAGCGTAGCTAGTATAGTCGGAGCAGTGATCCCCTATAATAAGAGTGTGTCTTAGTATAATATATATATATATAGATAATATACCACTATTTAATATTGTGTAATATATTATCTTAGTTTTAACCACTATATAAAAGTATAGGCCACCTTATATATGGTACTAATATTACCCCACCAAAATACTTATAACTTAAGAACTACTATAGTTATTTATATAAAATTTTAAATATAGCTTATTAAATAGTAATTTAAGCTTTTTATAAAAAAAATTAAAAAAAATTTAAAGCTATTTTATATATAGTTTTAAAATACTTATAGCTTAATAACTATAATAGCTATTTATATAAAAATTTAAATATAGCCCACTAATTAATATATTAAACTTTTAATATAATTAAAATAAAATACTATAAAATATTTTATAAAGAGTTTAACTTATTAATTAGTAAGCTATATTGGTTTTTATATAAATAGCTATTATAATTATTAAGCTATATATTAGCGACTTAGTTAATTAAGGCACGAGTATAAACAAAGGGACGCGTAAGCCTATACAATTAGTAGTCTATAAACGAGGATCTAAAGCTAGAGAAAGGAAAGGAAAGGGCGGCGCTATTTAACGTTATATATAATCCTCTAATTATATGACGGCAATTGTCTAAAACTATCTAAAACTGTCTAAAACTGTTTGCAATTGTTTACTACAATTTACTAATATCTACTAGTTTCCACCAGCGCCATAACACTATAAGTATTTTAAAACTATATTTTAATATAAAATATAAAATAAAACTATATATAAAATAACTTTAAAATAAAGAAATTTTATTTTATAAAAAGCTTAAATTACTATTTAATAAGCTATATTAAATTTTTTATATAAATAACTATAGTAGTTCTTAAGTATAAGTATTTTAGTAGGTAATCTCTACGTAGCCGAAATAAGTGTCGGTTTGGGGCACGTGCGCACCCACCAAAATCATGCTTCACGATCATTGTTTACAACACCATAATACAGCCAAATCAATTCAATATTGAGTTATCTGCCCGTCAGCCCTAATGCACTCATGCAGGCGCTTCGTATACCAGCTGTACATCTCTGCAATCTTCTCCTGATCCACTTAATTCTCCTAAACATCTATAAAACGCTCCAATGCTATATCCTCCTCTTCTACGCGCTTTAAATGGAACTTCTTCTTAACAGGATGGGCTAAGGACTCCATAATTAATAGATCTGGTAATAAACCAGGCAATATTAGAAGCTTTAAGTCCCATTCCTTTGCCTAGGCTAAAGACTCCCTTAATTTATGCGCTGAATCTGCATCCTAATATAAAGTAATTCCCTTAATATTAAACTTTAAAAGAAGCCATGGCAACACCTGCTCGGTGTAGGCTTTTAAGCTTATTTTGCCCACCTAGTTATCTACCTTATATAAGAAGAACTTCTTCTAGGTCCTGCCAATAACAATAAAGACATTAAATAGTTTAAGATACTTCTTCTCTCGGGCCTTCTCCTTTTTATCCTTTTTAGTAACTCCCTTCTTCCTATAAACATTCTGTGGCAAATAGCGGTAAAGATTACCACTCCTTCTCTTAATTCTATGGGTTTCTTCTGCACCTAAACCAAAGTGATATTTATTATAAAAAGCAACATCATTCCAGTCCTTGGGATGAGGTCTTTCTTTTAGCTATAAATAGTACCAATTCTTCCTTTTATCTGCCTGCTCTAGGTTAAGCCACTTCTCTTCCTCTATCTTTGCATTAATATATCCTTTATCCTCTTTTATAGCTCTTTAAATTGGCTTATTTCTAAGAGGTTAGCAACCTATTCTCCGAGTTAGAACCATTAGAAGATCTTTGTAATTTAGGGCTTTTTAAACAATAGTCTGCCATGGGGCTAATTTTGAGTCTTAATTGAGATTAGGGTTGTCCAAATATATGGCAATAGCGTAGGTGTCTTCCTTTGTAAGGGCTCGATTTCTCCCTCTTATTTCTAGCCTAGAATTGTGTATAGTTTTATATTGCTTTAAGGCTACAATACGTTACTAAGAGCGCTCAGCAATTCCAGTAGCCTGCTGTATAATAGCTAGAGGAATAGCCTTGCCCAGTAATTAGCCAAAGATTTTGGCGTAGAGAACTCCTATGCGTGGAGGAGTCTTTGGATGCTTATTTTCCCTAACGTTATAGTATAATTCTAGGGGTGGGGTAAAGTATTTAGCCCGCATCTTTCGGGATACAGGCTCCTTAGTGACTCGGGTCATAATTGGTAATTGCACCGAACGAATTTGGGTGCGAAATGGTGGTGTCGTGAGGTTTGTTATGATTGAGGCATGCTTAGGGGCTTTGTTTGGGTAGGGCGTGCACGTGCCCCAAACCAACACTTATTTCGGCTACGTAGAGGTAATATAAGGTGGGACTATGCACAAGGTGGCCCATTCTAAAAAGTTTGAATTTAGTCTGGATTAATATTACTTTAGCTACCAACTACTTCGACACCTATTAAGTAATCCAGCCTACTAACTTTCGTTCCTATATACATAAATAATTCCTATTAAGGTATATCCTCTCTACTAATAGATTATATATATATATTATCTTTATTATTCTAAAAGCCTAATCAATACGTAAGAGGATCCTCCCGTTAGTAATGGTTTTTAAAATCTTACTATCCTATATAAAAACTTTTCACTACTAATGATTACCAGCTCCCACCCGCATGCTATATAATGTCTATATAAAATCCCTAACGGCGAAGAAAAGCGTACCCTAATTATTCTATTTAATCTACCTCCTACCTTTTTCTATAGGTATAAGATATCGAATTAACCTATAATATAATGCTAACTAGAATAATTGGTAAACCTAGCTCCGTCAGATAAATATGCTTAATAATAAGGACCGAAACCCCATTACTATTAAGCCTATTATACTTTAAAACGAAAGGGCTATTATTAATATTAGTACGTTTTAAACGCACTTTATTAGCTAGCACTAATAGATATAGGTTAATAGGCTACCTACTACTTCGTATTTAACGGTTCTAAAAATAATAGGGTAAAACATGCTATTATTTATTGTGCTCTTACCAATTATAATAATTAATTCATTATAGGCTAGAAACTTAGCCTTAGATAAGTAAAAGGCAGACTTTTAGGATATATTAGATATATTATAGACGAAACCTTTATATAGCCTACCCGTATTAAAATACCTTAATAGCAGTACTATACTATTGGATTTCGCTATTAGGCATTAGAGTAACTAAGCAACCTTAAGTCTTCCCCTTATTACCTAACCCTAAGCCTTATCACGTCGCTAAGACTCTTATATTATTAAGTTTCATTATATTACTAAGTATTATTACATTGCCACTAAGCCTTATTACGTCGCCAAGCCTTATTATATTATTAAGTCTTATTACATTACTAAGTCTTATTATATCGCCATTAAGCCTTATTATTTCACTAAGCCTTATTATATTGTTAAATCTCATTACGCTACCAAGTCTTATTGCATCGCCGTTAAGCCTTATTATATCACTAAGCCTTATTATATTATTAAGTCTTATTACGTTACCAAGTCTCATTGCATCGCCATTAAGCCTTATTACGTCATCAAGCCCTATTACATTACCGCCGAGCCTCCTAGCCAGATTAGGCAATTAGACGTTACGAGTGCGACTCCTAAGCATAGCGGGTTCGATTCCCACTTATCACGCATTAAAAATATTAAAAAAGAAGGTCATTTCCTATTAAATTAGGCGTTAGTAAGGCTCCAAATTAAGCTTATATTTTCGTACATATCTTATAACGCCTAAAGTCATACATTTAATGAAATTTTAGCACTATATACTAAGCATATCGGCTCTTTTACGCCAAGTTTTAATTACGTTAGGCTAGCTCTAAATCAAAGCATAAGGTAAAACATACTATACCACTACGCTATAAGGACTTTAGAATATAATCTTATAAATTTAACTAAATTATAACCCCTTTTTAAACCTTACAATCAAACCAGATCCTTAGGGAGAGATCCCTATATTAAATCTTAGGGAACGTTTGGTAGCGACTTTAGATTAAATCTAAAGGCCCTAGAATATATCCGATCTAAAGCTTAAATCTAATTCTAACGTAATCGTTTAGTTAATCTAGCGACTTTCTAATCTAAAAGCTCCTCTAGATTAGCAAGCGCGTTAAATTTATAAGCTATACCATATATAGAATCTAAACTAAGGTTTTAGCGTTAGTTTAAATTAGGAGCTTAAAGCTTATCTAAAGCCTTATAGAAGGATTAACTTAATTTTAGATTTTAGATTTTAGTAAGTAGTTAATCTACTATAGTCCAAAATCTTAATTATTAGAAATTTGGGGTGTCTTTGCCACCACAATAGCAAAGGCACCTTAAGTTTAATACCACGCTAAGCATTACAACTTTCCTACAGTAACTAAGCAATTATAGAACTTACCATACCACTGCCCGTAAAGGCCCTTAGTTATAGTCTTATGAATTTAATTAAAATATAAACACCTTCCTAAATCTCACAATTAAATATTTTTACGTATAGCACTATGCCAAGATCACGATACAGATTGCTTAGATATAGCTTTACTACAATATAACGGCTCTACGCTAATCGATTAATCTACGGCTCTAAAATCTAAATCTATAATACTAAAAATAAGCTCTAAGCTACTGATTTTATATTAGCAGAACGAAACTTAGTAAGAGATTTAAGCAGTAAAATTACTACTAAGAGTTACTGCCCGGATCCTAGCCAATAAATACCTATAACTATAATCTTAGTAAATAGCAAAAAGTATATAGCAGTACTAAGACAATAGTAGGACAATATAAAACAATAATAGGACAATATAATATAATGGTAGAATAATGGCAAAACAATATAATATAATAGTAGGATAATAATAGGACAATATAACACAATAGTAGGGTAATGATAGGATAATATAACACAATAGCAGGACAATGACAGGACAATATAACATAATAGTAGGACAATAATAGAACAATATAGTATAATAGCAGGATAATAGTAGGATAATGTAATATAATAGCGGGACAATAGTAGGACAATATAGGATAATATAACATAATAGTAGGACAATAGCAGGATAATATAAGATAATATAAAAACGTAAAATATAAAATATAAAAAGAGGGAGCCCTAATACTTCCTCTTCTTCCTACCCCTACGGCCCTAGCGCCCAATGTAGTGTAATATCGTCTATTCGTATAAGTGATAGTATTAAGACGGTTACTTTAAGTAATATGCCTAGATAACTAGTCTAGCGCATGGTTTATATAATATGTAATAATAATAGGGGGATCTCCTATTATTATATTGCTAAGCAACGCCTTTAAAGCTATGTTTTTCTAGTGCTTAGAGGTTCTTAGATTATTATAAGACGCTTTATAAGAACTCGTTTTAGCGCAGTAGCTTTAAGCCCCATAGTAGTTATATCTAGCTAGTCTTTAAGAATATAAATATTCTTAAATAAGGAAGCATCCTTAATAGCTATAATTGAGCTAAGATCCGTATAAGGCTTATTTATAACGTATTGTGGTGCTTTAATATTCTGTTAAACTTAAATAAGGTGTTCTAATAACGGGAATCTATTAATAGTTAGATATCTTCTTATTTAGAAAATATCGCACACTTACAGCTCTCTTATTAGCTTTTATAATGCTAATATAGTGTAGCGACTAACTTCGTAAAATTTAGTTCGTTCCTTAACTATTGTCTATAATACGGATAAGTTAATCTTAATCTCTTTAGGTCTTAAAGAATAAGTTAACCTTTAGAGGATTCTGTTTTAATACGGCTAATAGTCTCGCCGCCGCTATTACGAGTATATATTTCGTTTAAAAAATATTAATCTTAGGAGTTAAAGCAACTAGAGACCTAGCAACTAATCTTTTTAACTAATCCTAACAGATCATCTTCCCTACTCTCTTAAGTAAGAACGCCACGCGGATTACTAGCCCTTAAGGTAAAAAATATTACTAAGCTAATATGGGCCTTATAGATATTAGGGGATAACTACTTTAGAATTATAGTATGCTTACCTATTTATATATACCAATTCCATTACTATATCCAGATTTTAGCAAACTAAAAGGGTCTGCTCTAATTTAACCCACTACTTCTCTTAACAGTTTAATTATATCTTCTTTTAAAAGATTATACTAAGAGCTTAGATACTCCTTTATTAAGCCAGACGGACCTAAGACTTGTTAACTTATAGTAGAATATCTCCGTTTTCGCTAATAATATTCTGGCCCTTATTAGGGATATTAAGTATTTTGGCGGAGGTTAGGACCTCTAATTATGCTAACTAGGCTTTACTAGTTAAGGGCTAACTAGGCGTTTTAAAGTATTAATAAATATAGTTACTAGTACATATTAAGCTACCTAGAAGGGATTTATATATATAGAACTATAGCGCTATAGCCTAGAGGCTGTATACGTAGTATTATACGTAGTATAATATAATAGAGATTAAAAAAAATTTATATATATATATATAAAAAGTATTAACAAATCTGGGTGCTAAATCGAGCTTATTAAGACAGAGGAGACGTAAAATAAATAGGAGGAGGCTTATAAGTCTAGGTAGTATAGTGGGTAAAAAAGCATTTATTAATACGCTTATTTATTTCTTATAAAATATTTAACTAATTATTTTATATATAACTAAATAATATAGTTACTATCTACACAATCCTGTATATCGGTCTTAGCACGTAATTAAGACGTCTTTCCTACTGTACCTCCCCTAATGCTTTTAGAATTATAGCACTAATAATAAACCTAAGCTATAACACCAAAGACACTCTTAAGCGAGATCTTAGGGTTATAAATAAACAATACAATACGATCTACTATAATATTAAAATTAAAATGTCGATGTACAGGCTCCTTAGATAGCCACTACGCTCCCTTATAAGTAAGGTATAAATACGGCAAATATTAAACAAAATCTCTAATAAATTCCTATTTGTATTTTTAGGTTTACCTAAAAATTTATATACTAAATATATTAAACAACTTGCCTAGCGCTGTAGCTATAACGCGACGCGTTAAATAAATAAAACGGCTTCTATTAGGCAAATTATAACAGGTAACCCAGTACTCCCATACTCCGCTATTACGCATTATCTACTAGCCGGCATACTAAAGGCAATAAGGTAGGAGGGAACACTAAGGTTATATAGGATAATAATAATACTAATTCAGCGGGCAGCTAATAAAGAGCTAATAATTATCCTAACCCAAAAGCTAGCGACCGGTAAGAATAACGCCCTAAATATACACGTTAATAATCTAAGCTTTAATATATTTATAGATATACTAGGCTAGGATATTAACTTTAACCCTAAGAGCGAAACACTTTACTACTACATTGGCAATAAAATAGCCAAAGGACGAATTCAGCTTATAAACGAAGAGAAATGGCGTAGTGCGGTTAAGGATATATTTCTACAAGAAATAGATAGGTTTTTATTTATAATAGAATAAAGAAGAATAAGTAGGTTACTACTTAAAGTTAATTCAGCGTTACTAACTCGTATTTATAGTCTGCGCTGCTAGCCAAAAATAATATAATTACTTACCCTCCATTTCCGCACCCTTACCTTTACTAGACAACTCGCACTCTATATATATAAAAATAGGTAGAATAGGTAAACGGGTCAATACTAAGGTAATACTTAACCTATAGCCATCCCAAAAAACCTCTCCTAGTTAAAAAAGAGCCCTCACTCTACGCCTTAACCCGTAATAGAAAAGGCGAAGGTAACTATAACCGCAGTATAGATTATACGCCTTAAAGCCACTGCTTTATTTGGAATACTTACTAGTTTAATAGATTACCATATATAAAGGTAGACGGCTTAATATTAGAGCCCTTCGGCGTGCTATTAGGCGAGGGAGTCTTAGAATAATATATCCTAGGATATTCTTATAACTTATCTAGCATTCTTAAAACGCCTAAGGGGATTAGATAATAAAGCCTAAGGTTTATACCTATTCTTTTTAGTAAACTTATTAGGGTAATATATGTTAACACTGTCCCTAGCTTACTCTTAGTATCCAACATCTAATTTTTATATCTATGCTTACGCTTTCCTTACTATTCTACTAAATTTAATTGCTGTTGCGATATATATATAGGGGATAAGTTAGGCTTACTATAGGCTAGCGGGGTTAACGACACGGAAGAATAACGTTAGATATTTGCGGTAGAAATACTAGGTGTTGCATAAGGGTGTGGAATATGGCGATATAACTATATAGAAGTGTTATTGCTGTCCTATATGCCGCCTATGCCTACCCTAGCATTATCTACACTGGTAAGCTATACGGATAAGGTAGATAAGCTTTGCTTTAAGTATAAGACAAGTATTAAACCTAGTATAGGTGGACCGGAATAAGGTATAGGATCTAAAAGCCGGCGCCCTAGGTAGGTAAAGTAGTTTAATAAGGTACCTCCCTATTAAATTTAGACACGAGCCTTACTAGCCTACTGCTTTTATTGCTAGGATTAACATTTAACTTTTCGTATACCTATACTATATCTGCTAAGGGATATGCTAATAGAATAAAATAGTTTCGCGTATAATAGCAAATAGTATTAGACAATCTTTAACTATATAATAATATTTTCTTAACTACTAACTTAACGCGAGTTAATAGGTCGCGGTCGCGGCTTAACCGCAACCGGTTAGAACTAGCAGCTAATTATAACAAATACACCCCTATTTAAGTTATTTGCAAGCACTATAGTAATAATACTCCTATTAATACTGCTATCAGTCTAATATATACTATACTAGTATACATTCTTTTAAGTTGTTAATCTATATACGCCCTAAACATTATAGAAACAGCTATAAGGTAACCTATTTTAGCTATAAGCTGTACCTTTTACTAACCAGGCAAATATAGGAGTGTTACTATAGTAGGTAAACGTAAAAACGCGTTATTAAATACTTAAACTAGTAGTAAGAACCCTACTTTAAGTTAACGTATAATAAGGAAATAAGGATAACTGGTATAATTAACCTTATATCTCTACCTAGCCTACTACTGGGAGTTGCCCACGTCTTAGCTAATAAAAGGAAAAACGCGCTAACGGAGAATAAGTATATAGAACCTAGCTAGAACGAGCACGTAGAACCTAGCTAGAATAAGCAATATTATAACTTTAGTCTAGTTATATCTAGGCGCGGAGAGGAGCAGGCACGTAATAGACCCTATTAACGTTATATATAATATATTAAGCTGGCTAACAATATATAGAATGTACATGGCCGCCTCTAGCTAAAAAGGGTAATCTCTAATAATAAGGATAGTGACTGCGAGTCTATACCTACTTCTTTTACAAAACGATAGCGACCAAATATTAATTAATCTACTAAATCTGTTAATGATCTGGTAGTAGAACCAGCTTAGTTAAAGACGCGAAGTCCTAATCTTTTAGTTAAGGTAGGTTATACCTTTATACATAACCGGAGTCTAACTATAATATTTAATAGTCTCCTCTACTATTTAGTACTTAATGGGCCTTAGTAAATAGAACACTCTTTTTACTATCTAACCGCCAACCGCTATAAAAAGCAGCATCTTTATAATATACCTCCGGCTCTTAATAATTGCGTATTGGTTTAAAATACTCTTTTACGCGTCTAATCCGTACCTTACCGCGTAAACAATTGCGTGCTAGTTTAAAATACTCTTACGCGCGCCCAATCTATACCTTATCGCGTAAACAACCAATATTTGGCTTTATATTCTCCCTAGTAAGCTATATCCGCCTAAACCCTAACATAGCTTCGTCTATAAGATAAGTAACCTCCCTCTAATATAGAGTACACTAACCTAGTATTTAATCTAAAGGGGACCTAAATAGCGCTAGGGAAAGTAAGGACGAGTTAGACTATAAAGACGATTTTAACCTAACTACCGCGCTACGGGCAAGAGAAGAGTACCTCTGGATATTATAACGGCGATATATAAAAGAAAACCCACCTAAGAGATATGAGCCTATATTTGCGCTTTATAGGTCTATTTTACTAGTAAGGCTAATAACTAACTCTAGGACTTATAATAGGCATCTTATTAACCTATAGTTCGACCGCTTTCTAGGCCTTATTAAGGATATAATAAAAAAGGCATAATTAGAAGCCATTTTAAAGTAGCTAAAAGTAGTATAAAAAAAAGCTAATCGTATTCCTAACCCGGTGTCCGCTCATAAGGTATCTATATACTAGAAATATTATATTAAATTATCTACTAATAATCTTAATATTATATATAGCTATTTAACGCAATAGGGAACTTTAGGAACTACGTAATTACGAAGGCTTATATAATTATAAGGGAGGTATTATTATGCCTAAGCCCAACCCACTCGACCATACAAACCACCAAAAAGGTAGCAGCAGTGTCTCGCGACTGGACGGGCTGCCGGTTGGAATGTCTTATAAGCTCTCCAGCCCATACGTAACGTATGGGTAGCGCAAGGCATGACAGGTATATAGGCTAGGGTTTAACGACGCGCCCGAACTAATTATAGAACTACTAACTAATTATAATTTTATTACACTAGATTACACAAAGGTATTTTGCCTATACTATTTAGTAAAATACTAATAAGAGTTAATAGCTAAGTAATAACCGCTTCCGTTCCGACGTAATAGTTACTAGTATAGCTAGTATATTTTACGGTAGAGGAAGGAACGGCCTTACCCGATTACCTTACTCTTATAATATATTTAAAAAGCTTACCAGTAATACTATTACTTTTGTTTTAACAGCAATATATTATATAATTAGGGAGTATAGAACTAGGTCTAAGGAAACGGACAACTTTTATAGCACTATTATTAGTGGTTAGTATATATCCGGTGTTTTACTACCTATTATTATTCTCTAACCCGTTGTAGAAGCCTATACTAACCTCTTAGGCGGCTAAAACCAGATGTCTAGAAAACGGCAATCTAAAATCTAGCTATGGCTTTAGCCTATAGTTATTAAACATGCTATAGGCCTAATGCCGGATTAATTAACTATAGAAATTATTAAGGACCCGTATAAAGATGACCTTAACGACCTTATAGCGGATCTAAGCAATAATATAAGAGAGAGGTTCCTCGCAAGCCTTAGCAATAACGAAACTAACGCGATTATTAACTTAGGCTATTTATTAGTAAGCTAGGCTATACTATCTAATCTACTAAGTCTGTCTTAAAGGGAGAGCTCTAGAGTAGGCCAGACTAGTCCACTAAATCCGTCTTAAAGGGAGAGCTCTAGAGTAAGCTAGAAAATCTAGGGCCCTACTACTACTATAATATTTGCTAATTTAACTTTTAAAACTAGCTAAGTTTGTTAGATTTAGCAGAATATATATCCTCCGCCCTAGTGTATTACTTTATCCTAAATATAGGAACCGGCGAGCCTAGGCTAAAAAGGTTTAAATCTAATAAGTTATTTATATAATTTAAGCAGTACTACAGCCTTATAGAGGACAGCTATAGCTAGTATAGTAATGGGAAAGCAATATTAAATTTAATTAAGAATAAGGAGTAGTATATAAAGTTTATAATATATACTCTGGACTCTAGTATAGAGGAGCCGGTAGAGTTTTTAGTAGGAGATTAGGTGTAGGACTTTCTATACTCTCCTATAGGATAACTGCGGCTTCTTTATTGTATATACTAGCTCTTAATCTACCTTTCTTTCGGCCTATATCTACTACTCTTAGTAGCTACTTTTTGGCTATATATATATGCTATACTAGTAAAGCTAAATACTTATATTATATTATTGTCGCAGGGAGAGCAGGAAAGGTCTTATAATTTTAGAATATATTATAAAACAGTTAGAATATTATATTAAATTATCTAAAATAATATATTAGATTATATAAGGAAGTGTATACAATTTGCCTTACTAGCCTTATAAATAGCTTTAAAGTAGCCTTTTTTTATTATCTAAAATATACTGTTGGTACAAAAGAGGTAGATGGCTCCAAATACAATTATGGTTGCAGGTTGCGTGCAGGTTACGTACAGGTTGCGCGCAGGCTACGCGCAGGCTGCGTGTCAAAAAAACACAACATAGGCTAGTCGGTCGGGTTGCCAAATGCCCTCAACTGCGCGCCAATTGCGTCAACCACCAACCATTGAGGCCATTGGAAGGGTACCATATTTTGCCAATATAACTAAATAGGCTATCTATAAGTGTATTAAGGTATAGTATTTAGAATATAGATACTTACTAGCTATATATTTAGGCTTAAAATCTCTATCTATAGTAGGAAGGCGGATATAGATTTTACCTTTATTAGTCCTTNATATANGANGAGTATTAGTATTAACTATAGGGTATTCTATATAGCTACGTCTTATATTTTTACTACCTCCTTCTATTATCGCTTCTATTTAAGGTCTACCTATTTTGTAATAAGTATAGTAGATCTCTACTAGTACAGCGCTAGGTCTCTACCTAGTAAGCTAATAGTTCCTATATTCTTTCTTTTCTTTCTACTTATAGGTAGAGGGCTTCCTAGCTAGTATACTTAGGCGTATTGCCTTTAAGGGGCCTCAATCCTTACATACGTTTTAGTATTTAGCATATATTTTCTTTTACTAAGTAGCCTTATACTATAACTATTCTCTATATAGTGTTATTTAATTAATATATAAGTCTACTAGTAGAACTACTACTTTTATCTTGTATAGCGCGTAATATTCTCTTATAAACCCTATAGTTCATATATAGGTACTAGATTTATAGCGCTTTATAATACCTAGTCTTAGGCCTAGATCTAGAGCGTATAGTATTATTAGCTTACTATAAATAAATTAATAATTATATAATTCTTATATAATTATAATTTTATATTTACTAGTATAAAATATATTTATACGCCTATATAAGGCTCTATATAAAGTCTATACAAGGCTCTGCACAAAGCTCTATATTAAGGCTCTACACAAAGCTCCGCTCTCGAAGCTCTACTTAAAAGCTCTACTCGAAGCTCTACTAAAGCTCTACTCGAAGCTTCTGCTTAAAGCTCTGCTTAAGCTCCCAAGCTCTGCACAAGGCTCTGCAAAGCTCTGCACGAGGCTCTGCACGAAGCTGCATCTCCAGAGCTCTGCACGAGAGCTCTCTGCACGAGGGCTCTGCACGAAGCTCTGCACGAGCTGCGCACGACACGAAGCTCTGCACGAAGGCTCTGCACGAAAGCTCAGTCCTGCACGAAGCTCTGCACGAAAGCTCTGCACGAAGCTCTGCACGAAGCTCTGCACGAAGCTCTGCAGAAGCTCTGCACGAATCTCTACGCGGAGCTCTGCGTAGGGCTCTGCGTAAGCCTCTACTAAAGCTCTACATAAGGCTTTATTAAAGCTCTGCGCGAGGCTCTACCTAAAGCTTACCCCCTTCTATAAAGCAAATCTATACCTACTAGTAGTCCTTAGTTATTATTTAAAGCTAGCTCGTCGGTTTGGGTACTCTGGCTGCGGTAGGAAGAGGTCATAGGAAAGGTGCGGCTGCTACGACTCGGGGGCGTCGGGCGCGATAACGAGATAACAAATTGGAATCGGGCAAATCGGGCAACGTAGTCTTCTTCGCCAGGTTTGATTTGGTAATTCTAGCCGTTAGGAATAGCTTAGGGAGCTATAGAAGTTAAGACAATTTGGCTCAAAGTAGGTGTATATAGGCCTAAATACCCCGCGCAGGACTAACAAAAATCCGAACCGTGTACCAGACCTTCTAACAAAGGTCTTGCCAAAAGCGGCTAGCGGCTTGGCAAGGTAAGCCTTGGCAAGAAGGTCTGGGAACGAGACAATGGGAGACGGGCGATCGAGCGTCGTCGATATTCGAAATTTCCATTTTCCCAATTTTATTTCTTACTACTTGTACTACCCCTACCTATTAACCACAACCTTACGGAGTATGGTATAGTCATCCCGGAGGAGTTTCCTATTCGCTAGAGCTCATAGAGCCTGGGGGGGTGTGTTGGTAGGGGGGGGTACTTGGGCAGTCTCTTTGAGCTCAGCGACGTGTCACGTGACAGCGCGCGGGCCATCGTGTAGATATCTTCTCGGGGCCTTCGAGCCCCTGAGATTCTTCCTCATAGAGTATCATATGTATCATTCCATCAGCCTGCTCAGTGCCCTGACAGTTGCCTAATAGATTAACTCTAATTATATTCTAAGAATTACTACAAGGAAGGAACTATCTAGGTAGGGACTGTGGTCCTTTAAATACACAACTATACTCCTATAAAATCCTTCTTATACATAATATACGTGCGCTCTATTTACTCTATTACGGATTATATAGATCCCTTAAATTATATAGATTACGTTACGTAACCTTAGTTACTATTCCTCGTTATATAGCTCTATTAGCTCTATCCTAGACCGTGCTTAAATTAACCAACTAAATTCTTCTAACTCTTCTCCAAGTAGTTATAACATCGTACTTAAAGCGTCTATAATATTTACCACCTTATTTAACTTATAAGCTTTAACCACTAGATATAGGTTATTTTAGGCCACTTTCTTACTACTATAGGGAGTAAGTAGATACCTTCTATTAATATAGCTACTTAGGCGTTAATAAAGAATTTTTTTAAAGCTCTACCTAAAGGTGTATATATAGGTATTTACCCCTAATACGATCTATAGCGCCTAGAAAGCTATAGGCCTTCTATCTTATAATTTTACTACTATCTTAGAGACTCTTACCCGTATAAAGGTAAGCCTAATCCTAATTATACTTATTAGGGTTTAGAACGGCTCTATTTAATATAGCGACGTTAAGCTTTAGTAGAGTCGTTAGTGTCTTTAAAGTGCGTAAAGCAGTAGGTATATTTAATCCCTTTATATTTTAGCTTTAAAAAGGCTCTATTATATATTTAGGTATAATCTATAGCCTATAAATAAGTATATTAAAGGGTCGTTGATCTGAAAAGGGACGTCGCAGGAATATAGTAGTCGTCCGTGCAATTAGTCGGCGCGTGGGCCTATATCACTACTATAACGTAGTTAAATTAATTTAAGCGATATTAAGATCGAAAGAGTAATATAAAGGCTTTAATTTGGCCTATTTGAAATATATATAAGCTTGTTATTGATTTTATTATAAATTGATTAAATATCACCTGTATGTGGCTCGCTACGTAGGGTGGCTCGCTTCCTGGTCAGCTATATTATTTAAAGATCTTCTATCTAGTCTTCCTTTACTACCTCTATTGAAAAGTAGGATCAAGAGAGAACTCTATCTAATTGAGAGCGGCCAGTGCTTTTATCAATATTCGGTATTGATCACTATGAGGTAAGGATGTGGATAGGGAGTCTAATTGATATAACAATAGGGTATATTATATAGATAGACGAATCCTTAAGGGAAGAGGAGGAGTCTGTGTGCGAGACAAGGAAGGGTTTCCTTAGGTACGTGCAGCGCACGTACCTCATAGGCGAGTCACCCCTGAGGGAGAAACCTCTTGGCAGGAATCTGACCAATTAGACAACTTCGACCGTGCGGTCGAAGTTCCTTGAAATCTCTTCAACCACCTATATAAAAATAAGCAATACATAGAGTTTTAGCTCTATAACCTCAATTTAATATATAAAGCTATGCGTAGAGCCTCTTTACGCCTCTATAAGTAAAGTCTCTATATATAGAGCCTTTGTATACAGAGCTATAGTATATAGAGCTATTATACGTGGAGTTATTATACGTAGGGCCGTATGCAAAGCTATTATATATAAATATAACCGACTACTAGTACTAAGACTTGCGCTACCTTATAACTTACTATCCTATTTCCTACTATTGTATATCTTACTACTTATTTTTGTTACCTATTTCTATTACCTATTACTAATTAAGTGGCGCTATCTACAGTGGAGACTGTGGATTATTATTATTATCTTTTTGCTACCTACCTTATGTATATATAGACACTTTAGAGCTACGTTTATAATTAAGTCGCTTGTATTACGGCTTGTATAAATACCTCTAAACTAAAGCTTATAGAATGCTGTATTATAAAGATACTAAGCTAAAGAGAAGGAAAAGGGGTTGCTAGGACCGATGTAAATAAATATATAAAGTAAGCCGCTAAGGCGCTAGCTTTGGGCGGGCCAATTATAGGTCGGTAGAATATAGCAGAATTTAGCAAGTAACGTGCGATAGCGCCGTTATATCACCCCCCTCTTTAAAAGAAAGCCTACTCTTAGGCTTAGTTAGAAATAGAGTAGTACTAGGCTTATAAAACGTGGAATTATAAAATATAAGATAAGGAGAAAAAGGGGATATAAGTGCGTCCGGACTAAGTATAAAAAGGTAATTATAGGTTAAGTAGAAGCACTAGGCTAGAAAAGGTAGCTATTAAAAGTCTTAGCATAGATCTAACTAATTAGGCAACTTTAACCGGCGGTTAAAGTTTCTAGATATCTAAAATTTTATAGTACTACAGTCAAAACTCTTTATAACGATGCGGGTCGTACGGCCGACCGTATCGTAATACCAATGGTATTGTTATATATAAAGTCACGTGTTAGATTAATAAGCGGGGAAAAGGAGGCCGATACGTGGCCGGGTATCCTAAAAGGGTGTAGGGCACCTACCTTACGGGCTAAGTAGGGTCCCTCCCATACAAAATCTCTACTAGTTATACCGATTTTGGTAGGGAAAACTTAACGATATTGTGAATAGTTAGTATATTGTAATATTACACTAAAAAAACTTTAATTAAGGTGTAGATTGTAATATAGAGTATATCGTTGTAATCAAATATCGTACTAAAGAGTTTTGACTGTAGCAGAAAACGGCAGAATATAGTAGAATTTAGCAGATAGCTATCTTAGGGCTTTAAGGCGTTCTTATCCCTATACTCCTCTAGTAATTTATTATCTTTATTATACTAGCATTTTATCTACTTATCTAGGTACTTTAGGGGTCTAGGTATATTAGGGTATTAGTTATAAAACTCTTTAAGCTTCTAGAGGTAGCTTATAAAGTTCTATATAGGGTACTACATTAGGAAAATATTTATAGAATAAGATTTAAGTAGACTTTATTTAGCGCGTTTCGCGTAATTAATATACAATTAATTAACTTAATATATAACTTAACTAACTTAATATGCAATTAACTAACTTAATATATAACTTAACTAACTTACTATATAATTAACTAACTTAATATGTAATTAACTAACTTAATATATTTAAAAGTTAAATAATATACAGTTAACCTACTTAACAACTTTAAAAGCTAACTGCATATTCCTTAACACGCAATTAACTAACTTAACAACTTTAAAAGCTAACTGCACATTCCTTAATATGCAATTAAGGTAATATAATATATTATTTTAAAGTTATATACCAATTACGCAAATGAATTTTTACTATTATCTTAGCCTATAGTATACTAGCTTATAATATATATTAGGATTAAAATAATTATATATAATTTTATATAATTTTATATAATCTTATATAATCTTATACAATCTTATATAATCTTATACAATCTTATATAATCTTATATAGGTTTATTATTATATTATATATTATAGATTCTATACTAGCTTAGCTACTTTTACTATTTATTCTAGCTTCTATATAATAACGTAATATAAGTTCCTTTTTTAAAAAAGTTATATAAGTATAGAGTATTATATTGGTCCTAATTAATATAATTATTAACATAGTATAAATCTAGATAAGAAGTAGCAGCTAGAATAATATGCGCGCTTTATAGAATAAATAGCATTAAATAAAAGCAACTACCTCTAAGTACTTGCCTAGTATTTACGCTTAGGCGCGGCCACCTTTTTACCTTAACTATGCTATATGTTGGATGCGGCAGTTTATAATTCAATAGCTAAAGCAGCTTTACTATAGCTCTAGTATACTATATATATATATATATACTATACTTATCTAACCTTTTAATATCTAGAATAGTAATAATTAGCTAAAGCTGGCCTATAAGTCCCCTACCTAACGGCGTGCGGCCCTTTTTAGTACGGTTGCTGTTATCCATATACTTCTAGACCTATACGTAATTACGCCTCTACTAGTTAAAATATTACTAATTTAGTATATAACGTACTACCTCACTAATTTAGCCCTTAAGGTCGGTTATATTTTTTCCGTTTTATTTCTAACAGCGAATAAATAAATGTATTTTAATAAGCAGGCGCTTAACCTGTAAGGGGTCCTTCTCTTTCCGGTCTATATTAGAGTTCTAGGCATATTTACCTTATAGTTTTCGCCTATACTCTTAAATAAATACCGTAATACCGTCTAGAAACCCTAGGATTTTATAATAGTTTACTATATAAGATATATAAAGCCATATCTTTAACCTAAGACGCCTTTAGATAAGATCTATTGCCCTATTTATATCTTCTAAAAGCTACTAAAGCTTTATAACTGCTAAATATTATATTAGTTAAGTAACCTACACCTCTAGACACTAGGAAGACTGTAGTATAGAATTACTATTTATAAGAGCTATTTCGTCTTCTATTGCTAGTACTACTACCTATCTTAAATTATAAGAGTAGATTTAAGATGGCGAATCCCGTTTATTTATTAAGTTATAAAACGCCTTAATAATATAACGGTGTCTAGCTTCGCTATTTACGCTAGTATAGTACCTATCTGCGCATCTATATAGGTGGATATTTTCCTTAAAATATACAAGCCTGAGGGCATGGAATTTTAGTATATTAAAATGGCCTATATTAGAATCCTTTGCCTTTAAACAGAAACTTTAAAACACGCCTTTAAGCATATCAATTTAATATAGGGCGTAGTGCATATATTATAGTGCCTCCTTATTATAGGTGCGATACTAAGCTATAATAACGAAGTTATATACGGCTCTTATAAAATGCATAGTATATAGTTCCCTAGACGACTGTGACGGCGCTGGGGCGCGTCACCTAGTCAGGGGTTCGCTTAGGACTTGGCATGTGTATATGGACGTGGCCTCACCACCTTCTCTTGCTCCTTAGCTTAATATCTTCGTAATACAGCATTCGTTCGCTTCTCCTTGCAAGCATTCATTTAAGTCTCTGTCGAGACATTTGTTTGACAGTTCGAGCCGTCACATTATATTAAGCTCCCCAGTCATACGCAGGCTGCGGTATCTCAGGTCTCAGGTTCCGTATAGGCTGATCGTGCATGCGTGCGAGCGACACCTATAGCTTCTCTTAGGTTTACCCCAGGCTCGCGTTTCTTCTTCTTTATTATCATTATTATTATCATCATCTTCTTCTTCTACGATGGACCCAATGCAGGCTTTTGCAGACTTACAGGCCCAGGTCGCACAGCTGCAAGCCGAAGTCCAATTTTTACGTTCTATAACGACCACCCCCTCCCGACCGAAGCCCTCCCTTCTAGACCCCGAAAAGTTCAACGGACACCCTTATAAATTTAATACTTGGTTGCCATCGATTAAGGCAAAGTTACGGGTTGATAGTGCGGCTATTGGCGATACAGTCGCGCAGTTCTACTACGTGTACTTGAATCTCGATAGCAGCGTACAGGCAATAGTTCTCCCCCAGCTTGGACAGGCAGAAAAGTCAAATACGTGGGATTACAATACAATTCTTGATCAGTTGGTGCGCGTCTACGATAACCTGAACAAGGTGCAACAGGCAGAGGATAGGCTGCTGTCCCTACGGCAAGATAACGATTTAGTACCGACCTATATATCAAAATTCGAACGCGTTCTGTACGAGGCAGACGGGCAGAATTGGCCAGATGTTAATAAGATATCAATATTTAGGAACGGGCTAAGCACTACCATCCGTAGTAGGCTTAATTAGCAGCTTAACCTACCGAAAAAATACCCTGATTTTGTTCGAACCGTTCAACAGCTAGCTGGCCGATTGTCTTCTTATTCTACGGTACAGTCTTCTAGCAACGGCAACGGTAACGGCAACTACTATCGCGGAGCAGAGCCTATGGATATCGGTGCTATTGGAATTAACGCAATTGATACCTCTACCTCCGCACGATCTATCTCCGCACGATCTACCTCCGCACGATCTACACCCCCACAATCTACTAGTTCCCCCATGGGACCCCGCGCTCGGTCTATGTCACCAGCTTATAGAGAACGATGTAGATTGGAAGGACGTTGCGTACGCTGTGGTGCACATGACCACTGGGTTGAAGATTGTCTGCTAGAGCCGTTTAAGAAGCAGATTAGTATGACAGCCCTCTGTGACTATAACCAGGCTCTCCAAAAATAGGCTCTCCGCGATCTGGCTACCTATAATCAGGAATTTAAATCGGATTTGGATATAGATGAGGAAATTGGTTGGTTATAAAGGGGTGAGATTTAATCTATTTACTGTATGTAAGATAGATAAGCACCTAGAGAAAAGCCTAAGGGCAGGCTTTTTCAAAGAGGGGGGTGATGTGACGGCGCTGGGGCGCGTCACCTAGTCAGGGGTTCGCTTAGGACTTGGCATGTGTATATAGACGTGGCCTCACCACCTTCTCTTGCTCCTTAGCTTAATATCTTCGTAATACAGCATTCGTTCGCTTCTCCTTGCAAGCATTCATTCAAGTCTCTGTCGAGACATTTGTTTGATAGTTCGAGCCGTCACAACGACAGTAGGAGGGCTAGTATAGCGATAAGTTAACGAACTATAGCTTTTTATTTATTACCTATCTGTTAAGTAACTTTACTAAATAATAGATTATTAAACCGTTTTAGCCCTATAAAAGCTAGGACTTATTTAAAACGCTAATTAAGCTAAGCCTCCGTAGATATATTTATTATAGTTATTTTTGTCCTTCTTCTCTTTCTTTTTAGCTGGATAATATCGCCTATTAGTTTCCGTACCCATTTAATAAGTTATATAAATAATACCCTTTAGAAGCTAATGTGGAACGTCTACTATTATACCCTTATAGATATTAAATAGGCAATAGTGCTATGTAAAATATTCTACTAAGTATACCCAGTTATCTAAGGATGGAAGAATATTCTCTAGTTACTAGCGTTTAATCTATCTTTTCGTCTCCTTATAGGTATATAGCGGGTATTATTTCTTAGTTAAGTTTTTACGCTTTAGAGGGGGGGCCTAGCACATAGTATAGTGTTATTGGCTTTTAACACCTATAAGCAGCACTTGTTCTTTATAGTCTGCTATTATTTTATATATAATGAGATAACATCGTTACATAAAATTATCCGTATATTAAAGGTCTACGCCACTTTCTGTAAGATGCTTAATTGCTATTATATTTTAGTTAATAGAATATAGCGTTAGAATACTAAAGTAGGACTTATATTTAAGTATAGTTCTTATCGCCTTATAATATACTTTACTTTTTATATTATTATCCTTTTCTTTAATAACTCGTATAAAGCTAATAAGGATATTTACGGGGGATATCTATTAGCGCTAAACTTATTGGTTAAGATTACCGATAGTAAGATATACTAGCCAGGCCGATTTATCGCTATAGTATATTATTAGCTGGGTTTTATTAACTACTATAAGTATAGGAACTACTATAGTACCACTAGGAAGCTTGCCTTATATCTTCTACTACTAGTTACCGCTAAATAGCTTATTATAAACTTAATAGTTTTCGGCATTATAGAGTCTCTTTAGTGTATATACTAGTGCATCTTTAAAGGGTTAATAGTTAATTAGAAAGGCAATTATATTTATAATATCCTAATAAAGAATATAATATTCCCTCTATTTAGAGCCTTTAATATTTAATTCTACCTTATACTTTAATTGGAGCTATTATTACGGCACTAACCTAACACGTTATTATGACACGAGCACAGACCTGGCCCTTGAGCGACGTGTATATATACCGCCTCACCTCCTATATAGATCCTCACACGATATCGTTTGTCAATGATATACAGTCACCTCGTACCTCGTACCTTGACAGTCAGCACGTACTATAACAGCTATTATTCGTCTTATATGCTAAATAAAATAGCGGTAATTAGTTCTTCCTATTAATTTATAGATTAGAAGCTAAGTAGGCTATAAAGTAGGCTAAGGCGGGTATCTTTAAGTAGTGCGTTAACGTCTCCCTTTATACAGCAAATGCGGTGCAGCTATATTAAAAAGGCGTAATTATACGTTATCTGCATAGCATATACGTAGAATAGTATAAGTTATTAGTATAGGTTACTACTAGCGGGTTACTAATAGGTTATAGACCTTAGTTAAATAAACCCCGGTTATAAACAGGCCTATTCTCTAATATATAAATAATCTACTTAGCTAGCATAGAGTAACGGACTAGGTCTAGGAAGGGTGCTTTTTAAATTAAGCTTTATTGCCGGTATACGCCATAGCCTTACCTGCGGGTTATAGCAATTATTACTTATTCTTTAATCCCTTTAGGCGTCCTCTGTTCCGCTTTAATGTAGGTTATATTTTAATAGCGGCGCTTACTTTTTACCTACGCTTCGGCTATAAGGCTAGGGTATTCCGCTTACGGTACTTATCTAATAGTTAATAATAATTCTTAAATTCTATCTCGTATTTCTATTTATTATATTTATTTAGCCATCCTAGCCATTTAATAAGGTACTGTGGTTGTCTAGCATAATCCTAGTAGGCGATAATTGCTTTTACTTCCTAGCTACCTTCCTTAAGCTTTTTTACTACTAGGGGTTAAAACCTAGGGTGTGACCTATAAGGCTCTAGTAGGGAGATATAAAAGACTAGGTGGAGATATAAAAGACTAGGTGGAGCTATACTATAGTAGGTAAAAGCTCTAGCTTATATACTTACTACCTTACGCGCTCTAGGATCTAAAACGGTCTTATAAACTTATAGTTAAGCTTTTTATAGGAACGTTTTATGCGGATGTTCTTAGAGGAGAGTAGGACTTATTTACTAACGGCGAAGTGCTTAGCCAGGTAGTAATAATTATAGTATTTTACCTAAAGCTTTTAGGCGTATATTATTGACGCCGCTATTACCTTATATATAAGGCGCAGGCGTTATAAATACATCTTTATAAGTTAGATATTCGTTAACTTAGACCCCTCCCTACCTTACTAGGCGTCTTAAACGCTGTCTAGGACTCCGTTTAGGATGTTTAGTAGCTAGCTATAGGCGAGCTTAATAGGGGAATGCTTTATTATGGTATAGACCTTAGAGTTATAGGTAAAGGCTACTTCTTTAAGTAGGGAGGCCTAATTAGACTGTTCCCAGTTTATAAATATACATAGGTATACCTTAAGCTCCTAGTTTTAACGCTTTATCTAACTATCTATTTACGGGTAAAATATAGTGCTAAGTTTACGTTAAACGCGGAGATAATAGCATATGGTGCTCTAGTACTCGCTTATAAATACACTACCCTTATTAGAGACGATATTATCTAGAGGCCCTATTTATATAAAGACTCTAAATAAGAGTTCTGCGAGTTACATAGCATTAAGTATCTTACGTACTAGATAGTAGTATACTAGCTTTATAAAACGGTTTATAAGGATAAGAACGGAGTTATACTCTATACTATTAGGAGTCTTAGACTCTAGGAGATCTATAATAAAGTTAAGTAAATAATGCCGCTAGGCTTAGGTGGGGGCCTAAAGAGGCTGCAGCTTACTATAGGGTTTATAGCGGCGCGATTTAGAGCGTTAGTAGATATTATAATTATCTAGGTATTTACGGAGGTCCTAGGTAAGGCCGTTCTAAGTATACTTTTACGCGATTACCTTAAAAGTATAGTTAAAACTATAGTAGCTGCCTATAGGATCGTTATAATTCTGCTTAAGGATCTCCTATTATAGTAATATATAATTTAGTACCTAGACCTTATTATTTTACCTTAGAAGTCCTTAATTATTAAGGGTGTAGTCCTTATTACCGGTAGGAACTTATTCCTAGGTTAACTAATTATATATAAAGCGTGTAAAGGCGTCCCTTTTTTATACTCTATAAATAAAATTAACCAGTAACTTAGGGGGTTATTCTATAAACGCCGTTTTGGCTAAAGTAGCTACTACTACTTCTTACTATAGCACGAGACTCTATATAAAGTCAGTGCTAGTAAAGTAACGTATAATATATAGGTAACTTACTAGGTTATTACGGGGGACTATAGCCTGGGCTAAGGGGTATTCCCTAGGGTTAAGCGCTATTAGGTTAGTTAAAGTAGTCTTAAAAAAATAGTAAGACGCTCTAATCCGCCGGCGCTAAGTTTATAATGGTCGCTTATATACTACATATATGCTACTTACTAGTTTAGTATAGTAGTACTAGGGCCGCCCATAAGGCCTATAACCTATAACTTTTGCTATAATATAGGCAGCATAGTATTAAGGATTATCCTCTTACTACTATCTTTAAAGCCTTTAGTATAATCCAGGCGCCAGGATAGTATATTAGTAGGATTTATCTTACCTAGCTTATATTTAATCTTAAAATTAAACTTAGCTAGTTCCTTAGCGTACTAGGCCTAGCTAGTAGATAAGCTTTTAGTAGTTATAAAGTACCTAAGATTGTTATAATTATAGAGCACGCGCGTTATATACGCGGCGTATTTAAGGTAATAGCGCCATATCTTAAAGCATTGCACTATAGCAAGTAGTTCTTTATTATACGTATTATACTATACTTCTAGGCTAGTAAGCTTCTAACTATAATAAGTAATTAGGTACTAGTGGAGTTAATCTTCTTACCCTAAAGGCTGTAGAAGTATACCGCTATAGGCATAGTTAGAAGCGTTGGTAATTATTATTAAGGGTAAATTATGGTTAAAGTGGCAAAGTAAAGGAGCTTATATAAACGCAGCGCGTAACTTATAAAACGCCTACTATACGTTATTAGGCCAGGACTAAGGTTAATACTATTTAATAGGCCCTTTTAACTTACGCTTTTTCTTCTTCTCCCTATCTAATATTGGGTCGCAATATACCTATATAAGATATATATATAGGGGGTATATAGTATCTAAGTAGTTCCAGATAAATTGCCTATAGAAGTTAGCAAAGCTAAGGAAGACCTAGATATCCCTATAGGACTTAGGCTTAGGCTATTTCTTAATAGCTTTTACGCGGTTAGGGTCTATTATAATACCCCTAGGGGTAATAATAAAGCCTAGAAACTTAACGTTCTTAGTATAAAAGATATATTTTAATAGTTTAGCATATAGGCCCTAAGCGCAAAGCTGTCGCAGTGCTTAATGTACTTAACGTACTTACCCTTATTATTTAAGTAGATAAGAATATTATCTAGGTAAATTATATAGATAGTATCTACTAGGGTTTCTAAAGCTTTATAAATATAGCTCTAAAAAGTTATAGGGGCGTTAGTAAGACTAAAGGGCATTATTAGATACTTAAAGTAACCATAGCATATCTTAAATACGGTCTTCTATTTATCTCCCTTTTTAATATAAATCCTATAGTACGCATTATAAAGATCTAGCTTTATAAAGATCTTTATATAGCTAAGCCTATTAAAGAGCTCGCTAACTAATAGTAGGGGGTACCGATTTTTAATTGTAATCTTATTTAGGCGTCTATAGTTAATATATAGCCGTATTATACTGTCTGCTTTTAGTATAAAAAGGATAGGCGCTCTAGTAGGCAACTTACTGGGCCTAATTTAGCCCTTTTTAAGAGCACTATCTAGGTACTCTTATAAGATCTATAACTCTTTCTATAAGAGGTTATAGAGGGGCATTTATAGTAGCGTTTTGCTTTCTTCTAAGTCGATTATATAGTCATACTTAGAGTTCTGCGGTAGTATACTTACTAGCTTATTAAAGAAAATATTAATTTCCTCCTTATATATATCTAGTAGGCTAAGGGCTATAGAGGTCAAAGTGACTATTATATAGTAGTGTGCTTTTAGAAGCTAGTGAAGAGAAGGGTGTAGTTAATATGCGTTTTATAGGTATGCTTATACTAAGAGTATATACAGCTCTACTACAGTATACTTAATAGTTTTAGAGTTTTAATCACCTCCCCCTTATATGTAGGTAATCTGCGCTAGCACCAGAGGATCTCTATAGGTACTCGCTGCTAGTAACGGTAGGTCCTCTACTATATTTATAACTAGTATCTCTACGTCTAGAGGGTCTATACAGGTACTCGCTACTAATAATAATAGGTTCTTTATTATGTTTACAACCGGCGTAGAGAAGAAGTCTTCTAGCTATAGCGAATAGACTATTTCACTAGCCTTAATATCTGCTAAAAAAGCGTTAAGGGTAACTATCTAAAGGCGTTTAGGGTTTAAAGTACCATAGATAAAACGGAAGCTAATTAATAGATCTACTTCCGCGAGCTAATCCCATCTAAGAATTATATTATAACTATTAAATAAGCCGCCCTAAAAGGTCTACGGGTTAATAGTGCGAGGGGTACCCTAAGAGTCGCTAGTGGTGACTATTAGATTATAAGTATCCTAAATTATTATCTAGTTGCTATTAAGGAAACGTATAATAGGTTTATATAAATATAGTGCGTAGTATATAGCTAGGTTAAGCCTATAGACGATATCTTAATTAATGAGGTTAATTTAGTACCTATTATTATATAAAGTATATAAGCGGACTTCGCCCTAGGGCGTATCTATCGCAATATATACTATAATGCGTTTTTTTCTCCCTCTATATTAGGCCTAGTTATAGTTAAGAGAGATATACTATTAGGGCTTTAGGTTTTCTAAAGCCTAAGCTAACTTCTCTTTATTAGCCTACTTTTAGTGTTCCTTATAGTAGCCGCCTGCGGTCCTTTAACTCGCCTACGTAGTATTAGTGTTTAGGGGGTCCCCTAAGCCATCTGGCTTTTAGGTAATCTCCCTAGGAGTTTACTTAGAAAAGCGTTACCTTTTTTAGGTTCTATTCCCTAAGCCTAACTTTATAGAGCCTATACTACAACCGCCCTTTATACGCGATAATTTACCGCTACTACTTACGCGATTTTCTACGAGCTTTATAGTATTAAGCAATTACTCTATATAGCAGATTTCGTTAAAGAGGTCTTTAGCGGTTCTTACCCGTTAGGCGAAGTTCTAATAGAAGAGTTCTACTTATAGGTAGGCTGGGAGACGTAAAAACTAAAAGTTTACTTATTATTTAGGATTAATAAAAGGGGTATACAAGAAGAGGTCCTCTAAGCTACGTATATAGGCTAGGAAGACGTTAAACCTCTAGTTCTCCTTTATAATAGCTATATAGTATATTATAGCGTTATTAAAGCGTCTTACTATAGGGTTCCTAATCTAGTCCTAAATTATAGTTTTAAATTTATCCTATAATAAAGGACTTTTATCCTTAGTACCTAACTGGCAATAAACTAGTTAGGTAATTATCTTCTCTTTTATAAGACCTTTAATGGCCTAGCGCGTGCGTTGCTTATAGTTATAGTTAGCGTTATTAACCTTAAATTAGTTCTTAACTGCGGCGATCTACCAGTTAAAATACTGTTAAGTAATACCGCTAATATTAGGTAGTAACTTCTTAACTAGGGCGTTAAGATTTATTCGGCATATACGTTTACTATATAACTTATACTCTTTACTAGAGAGGNAANNGGAGGGCTTTATTAAATTAATAATGCTCTATAAGTTAGCTATTTTCTTAGCTAGCTTATCTAGCTCCTTTATATTAGCGGTATTAAGTAGGACGCTAGTAACCTTACTAAGCTTTTATTAAGCCTAAGTATATAAGTTAAACTAGTCTTTAGCATTTATAGATATCTAATTATTTTAAGATTTAGAAAATGGCTTAGATGCTACTAGTATGCTTCTAGCAGTTTTATCTACACTAGATTTTAAGGCGTTTTGCGGTCGCATTACTAGTATATTACCATTAGGTATAGGCGTTAGTTTTCTTTTCAGAGGCATTATAGAAAAATTAAACCGGCTATCCTCCTAAGGGGATTGGTAAGGATTTAAATATAAGGTAAGAATATGGATAGGGAGTCCAATAATAGAATAATAGGTATATTGTATAGACAGACAAATCCTTAAGGGAAAAGGAGGAGTCTGTGTGTAAGGTAAGAAGGGTTTTTCTTAGGTATGTATAGGGCACATACCTTACGGGCGAGTCACCCCTAAGTTGCCCTAGGGTCGCCTATACCTTACGGCTATATAACTATTTACCTAGGGTTTACCTAATAATAAGTTATAAGTCTATTATACATTAGGAGGTTATCTAAGGTTATAATAATCTTTTCCTATAGCTAGATTATTAGCTTATTATATAGGTCTAATTAATAGTTCTTAAGGGGAACCTAGCCTTCTCCTATAAGGTATAGGAATTAAGTTTAAAATTTAGTAAAGGGTTAGTTTAGTTTTATTATTAGGCGATTATAGTTATACTAGGCGTTCCGTACTTTATTTAGGTTAATATAAATAGCCGCTAGGTGCCGTATTATCTTATTAATAAATATAAATTAAATAGGGGAATTATCCTTAAACTTGGCTTAAAGGTGCTATTAGGTATCCCTAGTGGTTTAATTAAAGAGGTAAAGCATTTTAGCTTCTTTAGAAAGGAAATAGTTATAGTTAATATAGAGCTTTCCTTATGCTTAAATCTAATTTTTAAAAGTAGGGTTTATCCTATTAAATAGTAGTTAGGAGTTAGGGAGCTTAATAAACTTTTAATTACTTCGTTATTATATTTATACTCCCTAGTATATTATATTTAGCAGAGTAAATAGGTTAGCTAAGGCTTTAAAAAGGGGAAGCTAGGCTATTTTATAGGGCTATAAGGCTTTCTAGGATCTCTTATAGGGTCTCTTATATATTTCTTACCTTAAGATAATTGGCTTTCTAGCTAGCTACAAGGGCGCAAATCTACTCGCGTACGTTTATAATATTATTATTATCTTTAATTTATAATCCTAATTAGATCTTAGGTTCTTCTTAGGTAAAGATAACTCTCTTAAATAAGCTAGCTTTAGGTGCCATCGTTAGCTTCCTAAGGTTTATTAGTATTATATAACCCTTAACCCGTTAACTTTAGCACGTAAGGTATTGATAAGAGCCTACTAATTAGATTAATAGCATTTAATAGCCGTACTTAGGAATATAAAGCTTTTGATTTTATAGTAAATTAATATATAGGCTTATTCTTTAGAGTTTAGTCGCTTAATATAAGGCCTTTAGCAGTTATCGTTCCTGCAGAACGGTATTTTATAGATATTATAGCCAAAATAAGTCCTTAAAGGACGCTGCCGCCTCTACCACTCCTTACTATCGCGAGGTTTTATTATAGTGTTTGGTAATAGCTCTAATAGAGCTTTCCTATTGTTTATATATATTATAGAACCTCACTATAAAGGCCTCTATAGGAGAGCCTTGTACTCTTATATATACCTCGCGTATAGCTTATATTAGCTACGCGTAGGTATATTACTGTATAATTACAGCACCTAGTATACAAACGCGTATTTACGCGTTCGTGCACCAACTACCTACGTGCTAACTAATTAGGGGGGAGGCGCGTTAGTATATAGACCACGTAGTCTACCTTAATAGAATCGACAGTCACCACTATCTAAATAAGCATATAATACTATACGTATTTCGTGCCCCTAGATATGACTTGCCTTATATTATTAAGTTAATACAAACACTAATTAGTGAGCGCGCACAGATTAGCAATTACTCGACACCTCCCCCCGAGCGATACTTAACAGCGACTACCTGTTTAGACTCCTAGTACGACCTGCTAGAAGGTCGGAAGTCGGGGATTACGGACTATTACCAACTCTATATACTTATTTAAGTCTTAGTACGGTTTACTAGAAGTTTATAGACGTAAATATAGACCTTTATAGAACCATTTACCCTCCTACAAACTACCACAGACCTGCTAATTACCTTTATAAACCGTTATAAGACCTTACGAAAACCCCCTTACCCTCCTATAAACCGTTATAGACCTATTAACTACCTTTACGGACTACTATAAGACCTTTTCCACCCGCTATATACTATATTATATAGTATAGCTGACACAAGTAAGCAGATTAATAAAGGTTAAGAGAAATGGAGCTAAGGAGTTGACCTTACGTCTATAACTGACGTTAATAACTACATTAAATATAAAATCCTTAAATACGGATATTTTAAGCTTATAAATGACAACCTATAGAAGCAATATAAGGAAGACTTTATGGACTTTACGGAAGCTATTTTTAAGGCTTATAACCCTACTGCTATCCGTAACCTATAAACCCTTTTACGTTACTAAGGTGTATAGGTTAAAAGGGATAAACGAGTCACTGTTATATGGTCTCTATACGATATACTACGTAAGGAGGACTAAATGAAATAGACTAAAGAGCAGATTTTAGATTATATTAAAACCAGCGACCTTTTTACCTCCTTTAAACTTAACAGAATCTCTAGCCTTATAGCTAACCTATTTAATTAAATTCGTCCTATAGACCTAAGTGGCTTTAGAATTAATCTCACTAGCTAAAGCATACCTAGTACTTAAGTTACGGACTATAATACCCCCGTAAACTAAAATATGGACTAAAACCCTCCTATTACTTAAGTTATAGATCTATAAACTACCTAAGTAAAAACCTATAGTAAGGAACTAGCTAACCTAGCTAAGATCTATACCAACGAATCTAAGTATAGCGGTGAAAACGATAATTTTAACTTTAAACTAACTATCTTTACAGACCTTTGCTAGAAGGCTAATATTTCTAAATAAAAGTTTAGCCAAGCCTACTCTACTATACTACGCGGCCTAGCACTTAACTATTACTACACTAACCTTAAGAGTAACCCCTATAGTGTTCTCTTTAATAAGCTATGCGAAGCTACCTATAACTACTTTAAAGAACTAGAATATAAGCGTAATATCCTTACCTAATAGAATACGACTAAGCTATAGACCGTAATTAACAAGAATACTAAAAAATTAACTATAGAGTGCCTGTAAATTCTCATTAAAGACCTCTGGCACCTATAGCACGGCCTTAACGCTAAGCTTTAAATAGACGACTTCCTATATAATAAACTTATTATAGCCTACTAGGAAGTAGAGCCCTGCAAGTATGCCTACTATAAGCCTATAAATACTTTAGCTAGCCTTATTAATAATCTACGCTCCTCTATTATAATGTATAAAGTTTTAAACCCACTAGGCAGCATTTAAGCCTTTATTGCGGATATTTAATATCTATAAATAGACTTAGACGTTTACTTTACGGACTACCGCTACCGCTAGCAGCACCTATACCGACTAAGTCTAACCTATAACCCCCGCAGCAACCCCTATACAAAAATATACCCCCGTAGATAAACTAGTTAGAAGTGCTTTATATACAGTAAGGAAAGATATTGGTTTATAAGGCATACCTAGGAAGAACGTAATAAGTCTAGGAAGAGACTTAATAGCTATATTAACTAGTTTATTTTGGAATACAAAGGAGAGGAAGTAAAAGAGCCCCCTAATGAGTTAATAGAAGCCCTTATAATTGACTTTAACTTAAACGCTTAGGAATAAGAGACCTTAGAAACATTCTTAACTACTTTTAGACCTTTTATAGATAGCCAAGCCTTTAATATTACGACTATATTAGCCGACCGTTCCTTTATACACTTAGTTGCGCCTAAAAACCATTTATAAGTACCCCTGTTACGGACGTTATAGATTATAAGCAGGACCTATTTGCATATATTACTATAGAACGCTATACCCCTAAGGAATTCTATAGCGTTATAATTGATATAGGTGCCTCTAAGAAATCTACCGTAGGCTATAGATAATACCTTATATATAGGACTACTACAAATAATAATATGGACATTAATATTACGTAAACTAGGGCTGTAAACGTCTAATTCGGCATCGGTTTAACTGTATTAATTAAATTAGTTAAAGTTAAGACTTTAATTGGCCTAGTTAACTTCTACGTAGTAAAAGCGGACACCCCCTTTCTATTCTATCTTATAGATATAGATAGGTTATAGGTATACTATAATAATGTTACGGACACCCTAATAGGCCCCACAACTACCCTAGGAAGTAAGTATATTACCTTACTAATTATATAATGATTTAGACACCCGTTCCTTATATAGGGAGAGACTCTACAGACGTATATTTAGGAATCTTTTAACTACAACCTATGCTACCTTACCAGTACAGAAATCTACCGCCTGTACCGCTGTTTTGGCCACCTATTAGCTAAAAAGCTATATAGAGTCCTTAAACGCTCTAGACACGATGACGTTAATAGGAAGGTAATTAACTACCTAACTAAATACTGCTCCTACTGCTAGAAATACGGACGTTCTCCAGGCCGATTTAAGTTTACCCTCCGTAAGGATCTTAACTTTAACTATTTAGTATACGTAGANATTATNTATATTAACGGCAGCCTAGTACTATATATAATTAATAAGGCAACCCGCTACTAAGCCGCCTGTTAGTTATAAAATATATCCGTAAAGTATACTTAGGATATTTTACGGACCTGCTGGATTAATATATACGTTGGACCCCCTAAGTATATTACCTATAACGCTAGTAGAAACTTCATTAGCAAGGAATTTTAGTAGTATACTATGGCCATAGCTATATTAACAAAAGCTGTTTTAGTTAAGGCGTATTAGTTTATTAGGCTTATTAAGTAAGCTTACCTAGCTTTATAGAGAGCTTACTAGATTATTACGGACAAATATAAGAATATCTAAAAGGAACTGGCCCTATAGATGGCCATAAAAGCCATTAATAACACTACTAGCCCGGATAAACTAGTACCTACCCTTTTAGTCTATGAAGCCTATTTAAGAATAAGTAACCTAGACCCTTCTACCCCATCTATTATAGAACAAGCAGCTATAATACGGAAGGTAATGGCTAAGATAGTTAAACTATAGGCCAAATAAGCTGTTAATAGCGCCCTGTACTACCGTAATAGACTAGACACAACCTTAGTATATAACCTACCGCTTAATTCCAAAGTCTTTATATGGCGTAAAAGCGGTAATTGGAATAGACCTTATTGTCTACTAGCCGTAGAAAACGAGACGTGCTGTGTATAACTTCCTAGTGGGCTAACTAGCTTTAGAAGCACGTCTATAAAACCCTACTTTTAGCCTAAAAATACCTATAACGTTAAACCAGACGAATTAGAAGTAATTGCTGAACTAGATAAAATAGAAGCACCCCTACCTACTTTAGAAGTCCCCTAGGAACCTACTAAACCTACTAAACCTGCCGTAAAGCGCGGTTAAGGACGCCCCTAAAAGTACCCCGTAACTAAGAACCCTAAAATAGAAAATTACCTAACCTCTATAGGAATATCCGTAAGGCAATCTCCGCCTATAGATATATTAGTTTTAGTATAGGAAACCCCATTTACGGACTTATAACGTAAAGAGATTAACGGACTACTTAAGGGGGGTGTCTTTGCGGTTATAATAGAGAGAGACGTTCCGTAAGGCGTCCGTATATTTAACTTACGCTTTATTAATAAAATTAAGCACCCTAGTACTAATAAAGCTTTTAAAAAATTAAGGCTTGTTGTATAAGCCTATAACGACTAAGGAAAGGACTTAGTCCTTACGCAATTACCTATAATCTAATAAGTCAGCTAATAGATTATACTTGTATTTATATCTGGACTACAGCAAATTAAATCCGTAGCCCTCTACCTATGGGATATCTCGCAAGCCTATATATAGTCTAATACCTACCTAAGCAGAGACATCTTTATACAACTACCCCGTAAGCTTAACCTATAACTAGAAATAATTTTATGGGTTATAAAACCTCTTTACGGAGTACTAGAAGCTAGAAACCATTAGTTTAAGATATACCACTAGTACTATATTAGTAAACTTAAAATGGAATAGTTAACCTATAACCCCTACCTCCTATATAGCCCATTAAACGGCCTTAATATTATTGGACTCTAAATAGACGATACCCTCTTTCTAGCAGACTAGACCTTTACGGATGCTAAAGAAACTAAATTATAAAAGGTAAAGTTTTTGGCAAAGCTATAAGAGCAGTTAACTAAGTAAACTCTAATTAAGTTTAACGGAGGCTTAATTATATAAAAGGGCAACCTAATTAAGCTGATTTAAAAGCGCTAAGCTTAAAACCTAAAGCCTATTATAGTAAGGCCTATAGACCTTACTAGCTCCCGCAGAGAGACCTATAAGACTATAAATATAAAGGGCTAATACGTCGCCTAGCGCGTAAAAGGCGTTTATATTACTATAGTCTACTAACCTAAATCTGCCTATAACTTATCCTCTATAGCCCAGGTAATAAACCCATAAAAAGAAAATATTAAGTAGCTTAATAAGCGTATTTAGTGGCAAATTAATAATATAGTAAGGGGACTTACCTTTATACCACTAGACCTAAACTCCCTTAACCTACTAGTATTTATAGACGCCTCCTTCGCTAATAATAAAGACCTATTATAGTGGTGTGATTTAGCCCCCTAGATTTAATATCTAGATTAGGCGTAGCTTCGGGAAAGCCTAGGCCTTCTATAAGTTATATAGATCGGTTTAGAGCCCTTAGAGTCTTTAACAACTTAGGCGACACTAATAGATACACAATTTTCCTTTAATATACTCTTTTCTTTCTCTTCTTACTGCTTAATTCTAACTAATAGTAACTAACTGATAGACTGACCGACCGACTAACAGACAGCACTAAGACTTTCTTATCTTAGAGAGGTTGTACCCTCCTATATATTTTATAGCATTCCACGTAAAGATAACGGCAAGCTCTTTAGATTAGAAGTCTGGTGCTCTATATACAGGAGACGTATAGGAACGATCTAGAACTGCGATAAAACAACTAAGATAAAGAAGTACGGGTATATAAGCGACCTGTGCGTAGCTACCGCCACAAAGAATGAATTAATAACACTTGCCGAGCTCTTTATACGGGAATAGTAGTCGGCAAGAAGCGACGAGAAGGCGAGTACGTAGTATAGTAAGACGAAGGATAAAAGGAAGGACTATAGTACACCAGGAACGGCAGAAAAAAGTCTTTTATATTTCGTTTATTATATTTATAACAGTCTATACTATTATTCTCGCATTTATCGGAGCTACCTTTAAATTTATAATAATGGCGATAGTACCAGTAAAGGGATTGTTAGAAATGTTAGGCCTATTCTATAATAATAGTAAGGGTGCTAGAAAGGGAGAGGAAAGTAAACAGCCTATTAAACCGCGAAGCTCTCCTAAACTAAGGTATGCGATACTAACCCTAACTCCTATAATGTTAGGGACTAACGACCCTTAATAGATAGAGGATAAGGGTTACAAGGTCTACCTACCTGTCCCTAGAGAAACTATAGGTCCGCTATCTCCTACTAAACTACTAATAGAATAAAATAAGGTGTATATTATAGCCCAGCCTATACCAGCTCTAGGAACCCTTAGAACCCCTTACTTTACAGGATGAAATATATCGCAATTTATCGAATAGTATAAGCAGCTATATATCCGGCACCGTGTTACGGACAATAAGAAGTATTAAGGACTTTTAGAGTATTGCGACTATTAGATAGGGATATGGATTTAAAGTCTGCCTAAATTTACTATTAGTAACTAGATAGAACTTATAGAAAAGCTTAAGACAGACTACTAAGGAAGTAACTACTTTTAACAAGTTAAAACGGTAGAATTCTTAGAAGCTTATATACTGCAGTATAGGAACAATCTACTTAGCAGTATATGCGAATACTATAGGCAGTTTACGTTAATCTCCTAAAAGGTTACTAAGGCTGTGTCACGGGACACCCCCGTAACACCTTGCACACGTCCACCTGTTTCCACCGACTCAGCAATTAGAGACCAACCGCGAAATGGCAATCTGACGGCAATCTGATGGCAATCTAACGGCAATCTACGGCATTCTGCCATATTCTGCCAAGTTCCACCGAATTCTGCCAAGTTCTGCCAGGACCACGACCTGAACCCTATTCTGCCCATGCACGTGTTNACCAAGCAACCAAGTCAACGATATATGCCCTTTCTTCCCGTTTCCCTACCTTCTTTCCTTACGCAACGTCTTGACTTCATCACGCAGTTCATGTACATAGCTTAATAATACCTACTTCGCTATATATTATCACCGCTTGTGCTCACTCCGTGACAGGCTGGCAATTTAGAAAACCGTAAATAAGGGTACTAGTTTGCAAGAGGACTCCTATTTAAATACTAAAGATATATAATAACTAAAACAGGAGCCAACCCTGGTAGGCAAGAGTCTTTTAACTTCTACCTGCTAAGGAGAGCTATAGAAGACAGGCTTAATTCACATAAAGGCGCCAATTAGTTATTAATTATAAATCCTAAGAAATAAGGCCTTTATTAGCTAGTCAGACAATTCTATAATTAGTAACCAGCTATAATGAACTAAAGAGATACTGCCCTTTAACCACCTATAGTCTCTTAGCTAAGCGAGTTAGTAAATACCCATTAAACAACTTAGGAAATAAATCCTAAACTAAAGAAACTTACTAATTAACTCTAAAAGCTTAATCTTAGGATAGTTAAATTAGCAGGCGTTATATCTTTAATGCCGTTCCTAGATAGGATTTGCTAAAATCTAATATAGTATATATAGCTCCTAAATAGGGCGTTAATGCGTTAAGAACAAATGGACCCATAACTAGCACTAGGTAATAATAGACCACAGCCGCCCTATAAGGGAGCGCTATAAGAATAATATAAGCCGGGCCTAGGAAGGTATAGAGGGCTAGGGAACTTTAGCGCATACTAGACATAAAATTAGACGTGTTATAGATATAGGGGTATCTACTATTTTATTAATCAGTGTCCAGAGCTTAAAGAGTTAGTTTATTATGGTTTTATATATATAAACGAAAATAACTAAATATATGCTGGAATACGTAAGCGCCTAGGAAATATAATTCTATATTTACTAAGCAATAATTAGATCTAGTTCCTTAAAGACTGGCTAAGGTAGAACGCGAATATTAATCCTAATACGCTAGCAATAGGTGTCTAACTAAAGGCAGCTTCTATAGAGCTTATAGAAGGTAGTAACGCTAAAAGTAAAGAGGAACTTAGTAAGTCCTAGGAAGATATATACTAAGTAGAGTCAATATATATTAATTTAGTAGGGGCCGTAACCTAGTTATAGCCTACGCTATAGGTATATAACCTTAGGAGACCGCAAGGGGAAGTAAGGGTAATAAAATAGCCTCTAAAACTATCTAGTCCATAACCGGCAATGGTTTAAAATGTACAACTAGGAGGATATATCTAAATTGCACCACGGCCCTAGCAGTAGGCTCCTCTACTACCGTTAAGCAGTAATAGGGGTAATAAAATAAATTACACCAAATAGCTAAGATAGACGGAGTAAATGGCGGATATAATAACGATAGTTAAAGCATTACAACTAAAGCCAGTTAGGATAATAGATATACTAAAAGGAAACGTCCTAAGCCTAATAGTAATGGCGGATAAAATCTTATTAAAAACTATTAAAGTTACTGTTGGTAACTACCTTATATATATACCTAAAGTTATAAAGCTATTCTTTAAGTCTCTCCTACTACCCCTTATAGAGCCTTACTAATAGAAGTAGGAGGACGTTAAGGTATCCGTATTATTAGTATACCTAATATTCTATACTAATTAAGCCGGCTTAATAACTGCTAAAGTAGACCAGATTAAATAAGAAGTAGGATTTATCTAGTTTTAAAGGCGGTGCCTAAAGGTAGAAGCGTAGATAGGAAACGAAAGGGCTAAATACTTAATTAACTTTAGAGCTGAGCTTAACCTTATTAAGGAAAGCGTAGCCCTATAATACGGCCTACTAATATTAAGTCTACCTTTATAGTTATAAGGTAGGCGTCTAATGTCTATAAATAGAACTTAATTTAAGTTCATTAGGCTAGTATATATGGTCCCTATAGTAATAGGTAACGTCTTAATATCTATAACGTTTATTGCTATAGGGGAAATGTTATATAAGGTGATACTTGGTAAGCTATAGTTAGTAAGGGCTAGACTAGTAACAAAATAAACCGTAATAGGTTAGGTATCTTATATTATTTAATTAAAAGATAGTAGAGTCGAAACAAGGTTCTTAATATCCTATAAGGATACGATATTCTTTAAACTAGATAAAGGTATTAGTATAGAAAACAGTTTGGGAAATATATAGCTAGTATAACCACTAGGATTATATCTGGGGTTACTTATAACTCGGCGTATTAGGATAAAGAGAATATTAAGAATAAAGAGGAGGGAAATAAGGTGCGGCTCTAACACGGACGTATACCGTTTTAAATATCCGCTAGATAAAGCTATTAGTAGAGAGAGGAGCATAATATTAGATAGAGAAAGCTTAATAGTAAAACGTTAAAGGAAGTCTTAAAGAAACACTTAAGGAAGAATTAGAAGCTAGTATTTAAAGCAAAAGCTAAGTTCTTTATATATTAAATATTAAAGACAATAGATCTATTTATAATGTAAATAGAAAGCTACTAGAGTAAGGCCTAATTAAACGCTATAAATATAATAACTACGTATAAATAAAAAGCAGATAAAGTCCACCTAGTTAATTTATTGGCACTAGATAGAATAGTTATAGGAGGCATAGTAAAATAGTAAGAGGTGGCCTTACGTTAATAGAAGGCGTTTATCTAAGGATTGCCTCTTAGACCGTATAATTATTTCCTTAAGCCGCGATATACTAAGCTGGCCCATAGTATATAACTAAAGCTAGAATAATTAGAGTATATAATTATAAGAGATATTTAGCTAAGAGAATGAGAGATCCTTAAGGCCATGTTATTTAACTAAGAAGAGGCTCTAGTATAGGAGTTCTCTAAGATGGGTCGTGTTAGCAGAGACGTAACCCTACTACTAAAGATTAAAACCGTGCCGTATAAAGTATAGCAAGTACCGAACTTTCTAGTACCCAGGGCCCTATAAGGAGAAGTAATAAATATATTACGAGAATAACTAGCTTAAGAGACTTTAGAATATTGCGAAAGCCTATATAGGAATCTATAGTTTCTTATAAGTAAAAAAAAAAACGCAATAAGTACCAACTAATTAACGCGGCGATAAATATTAACTAAGTAATTGTTAGGGACGCAAATCTGCCGCTATATACCAATGAATTTTCTAAGGAGTTTATGGGGTATAAGGTTATATCTCTAGTAGACTTCTTCTTTAGCTATAACTAATTGGAGCTAGATATAGAAAGCAGGAACCTAATAGCTTTTATAATATCTCTGGGACTTTTATAATAAATAACAGTACCTATAAAAGGTATAAATTCTATAGCCTAGTTTGTGTAGACAATTACTAAGATCTTAGAACGGCACATCCTATACTATACCCTACTATTTCTAGATAACATTATAGTAAAAGGCCTATAGATAGTGTATAATGGGGAGGAGAGCCTTTTAGGCGTATATAGATATATTTTGGAATATATTATATAGCTAGACGGAGTGCTTGCCAATTTAAAACGAGCTAGGTATATAATCTTAGGCGTAAAGTCTTATTTCTATAAAGATGAGATTATAGTAGTTAGCTACCGCTATAATAGAAAAGGGCGATATCTAAAAGAGTTAAAGGTCGTAAAGATTATTTACTAAAAAGACTATAAAGATATTATATCAGCCCGAGCATTTCTAGGAGTTATTATATATTACTAAATATAGGTAGAAGACTTCGTAATTAAGGCAGAGCCAATCTTCTAACTGCCATAAGTGAATATTCTATTTGTATGGGGTATAGAGCAGATAGCCGCTATAAAGACTCTAAAGCATGCAGTCACTACTATACCTGCATTAGTTTAGCTAGATTATAGTAAAAAGGCTAGGCTAATTATTCTCGCCGTTAACGGATATAAGAATGGATGGGGGTGCGGCCTTATACAACTAGATATACAAAGTTATCGTCACCCGTATTAATATAAAAGCAGCATTTAGTCTTAGGCGGAGTAAAAATATAACTTAGGAAAGCTTAAATGTCGGGCGTTACTAGATGCGTTAAAGAAGTGTCGCGTATACCTATACGGCGTTTGCTTTATAGTAGAGATAGATATAAATACCCTAGTCACATAACTAAATTATACCGCTACTGATTTACCCAGAGCCTTAATAATAAGATAGCTAGCATAGATTTAGCTATAGGACTTTAATATTAGATATATGCCGGGGAAGAAGAATAGCCTAGCTAATAGACTTTCGTAACAGCTACCTAATAAGCCGACTAAGGATATTAAAGAGTTTATTAACTGTAAACTAAGTGCCTTAGAATATATAGCTGCCCCTCTTAAAATAGAAGCGGGTTTACTACTAGAAGACTTATATTTAGAGAAATCTTAGGAGATTGCGAAGTGGCTAGTAACCTTATAACGTCCGGAAGAGATAAATACTAAGGAGTTTAAAAAGTTTAAATAATATACGCTAAAGTTCTTAGTGCGTAATTAATAGCTTTTTTATTAGTAGTTAAAAAATGTACTAATGCAAAGGGTAGTTAATAATAAGGACGCTTAGTAGGAGATTATTAAAAGCCTTTATAATTAAAGCGGATATTATAGATAAGAGGGAACGTATTAGAGGATCTTAAATTAATATTAGTAGCTAGGGCTATAGGATTAGATATTATAGTATGTTAAGTTATATCTGTAATGCTAAGAGCGACAGCTAGGATAGGAAGAAGAAGTAATTTACCCTATATAGGAGTCCACCTTATGGTAATAAGTAGTAGATATTACGTTTATGCCTCTAAGCCGTCTTAAATTCTAGTATCTAGCTATTACCTAAGAATATATATCTAGATAAGTAGAAGCTCGCGCCCTTTAAAATAAGGATGTAAAAAGTATAGTAAAGTTCCTCTATAAAGATGTTATCTACTAATAGGGAGTATTTAGACAACTCTCTATAGATAATAGAGAAAAGAATGCTAACATTACCGCTGTGCTTGCAGAGCTCTATAATATTAAGAAGGTTATAGCTTCTACTTACTACGCTTAGGCGTAAGGCTTTATAGAGCAAGGCTATAAACCTATAATAGACGCTTTGGCGAAGATAGATGGCTTATAGCTGGATAATCTTTATACCGTTTTATAGGCAGATAGAATAACTATTAAGCGGCCTATGGGAATAACGCCGGTAAGAGTTATATGCGGATATAAGCATGTCCTTCCTATTAAACTCTATATATCCACTTAGCAGATATTACCTTAGTAAATAGTCCGGACTACTATAGAGCTACTAGTACTTTATGTAAAGCAGTTTAACTAAAGAGACGTAGATATAAAAGAGGCTATTACGCGTATAAGATAACTAAGGGTAGCAAATAAGGAGTACTTTAATAATACCTACTATATTCGCCAGGACGGATTTAAGGTTAGAGATATAGTTATACTTTATAATACGCAGCTTAAGTAAGACTATTCTAGCAGTTATAAGTTAGATCTAAAATAGCTAGGCCCATTCCGCGTATATAAGAGTTACCCTTATAAAGGATAGTACTTAATTCAGGATCTTAACAGCACGCTATTCCGTAATTAAACTCTAGGGAATAGATTAAAGAAGTTCTATTAATAATAGATGTCTAAGGTCCGCTAGAAAGACTAGCTTAACTAGTTAGATAAAACTATATTATAAAAAATAACAGCAGAGCCAGAACCTAAGGAGGATATTATATAAAATCCACTAGTATTATAATGCCGTATAGTTTAAAAAGTACGCGTTTTGAAAAGATTGTTTAATAAAGCTAAGTATAAAATATTTAACTAGGGGATAGTTAAGTTCTAAGGTAGGGGAGGGGATATAGATAACAGCCGTATAATCTATCCGTTTATTTACTATATTTCCTAAAGCTCTTTCTATTATACTTTCTTATTTACTTTTTTTAATTATAGGAATTTAATATGTAGCGGTAGTAAGGTAAAAATAGAAGAATATTTATGCATAACTATTTAGTATTATTTACTGCAAAGATATTAGTTCCGCTTACCGCCTTTACTAAGCTAATAGCAATTTTCTATCCTAGGGATAAAAAATTATAATTAGTCTATTTAACAATTAAAGCCGGTAGAACTCTACACCGCTACTTAAATTTAGTAGACTATTTAAATTAGAAAACCTTATTTAAAACTTTACCTTTTTACCCTTAATAAACCTTAAATATAGTTATAATTAGTTAAAGTTATAAGTTAAACAGAATTAATAATAGTATATTTATTATATCTTTATCTAGTAGACCTCTAGTACTATATAAAGGAGCTAAGTAATAGATTAGTAACGTCTTTATAAAAGTTAAAGGCTTGGCAGTTAATTAGCGTAAGGTAATACTCCTCTAAATCTATAACAAGATTCTGCTCTCTTAAGAAAACTACGCAGATACAGTGTGTCCAAGAGCCAGCTACGCTGTCAGCTTCGCTGCCAAGAGGCTAATAATGTAAGCAGTCAGCGAGCTTATAGAGTTGTGACAGTCAGTCAGCTATAAAACTGCAGCTAGCTGGCAGCTCGCTGTCTTGGCGGTAAGATTTGGTAGTAAGTTAAAGCTTTTATTAGAAGTTAAGGATATTTAAATCTTTAGCTAAGATTTAGTTAAGCTTACTAGTAAATATAAATACTAAGTTATTAATAAGCAGTTACTATTATGTAAAGCTCCTATATTACGAATATAGAAGCATAAAGTGTTCCTTTTTAAGATGGTCTTTTACGTAAAAAGAGGCTCTAGCTTAAAGACGACGTGCTTTACTTATAATTTATGGCAATAATTATATTAATAGCTATTTAAAATTAAAGTATAACCTTATTATTAACTTTAAAAGTTATAGTAGTTATAAACGCTAGCTGTTTTAGATAGCTAGCTACATTTAAGCCTATATTAATTATATAATTATATAGGATATTACCATCTATTAAGCTGTAAGTCCTTTTACACACGCTCTACTAATATTTAACTATCTTTAGATCTAGGACTATCTTATAAAGGCGCCTATATTACTAAGTAATTAGATTAAAACTATATTTAAATAACGACGTATTAATATTAAAGAACTCCCTCTTACCGTACTTAGTAAAATTAATCTTATCTATAATATCTAGATATCTATAAATAGAATATTATTACTTAGCATAGTAGCTTATTTTATTAATAAAGGTAAAAAGCTTTAATTAGTACTTTTAGGCCTTTTATAACTATAAGGATTATACTTTACTAAGAATATATTAACGGCCCTAGTACTAGTAATTTAAAATTATTAATTTAAATATAAGCTTAGTCTCTTAATAGCTAATAATACTAGTAATAATAATAAGCTCTATAACTACCTTCTATAAAGCCTCTTAGTAGCTAAAAAGGAGTAGCTTAAGTGCGTTAGCTATATTATTAACCTTAAGCTTAAAGAAAGTCCATTAATATTAGCTATAATCTATTATAGGACGCGTTTACTAATAAAAATTAGTAGTAACTAGAGTAGCTTATTAAAATCTTAAAGCCTTTTATATTAGCTACTAAGCGTATATAAGGTAATACTAATATTCCTAGCATTAACGGCTTATATAGCGCTTTATAGAAGTTAATTACTAATATAAAGCCTTAATAATAAATACAACTTCTTTTTTAAATTAGGCGTCAATATAGCCATTAAAAAGATTAATTAATATATATAGTTCTTAGCTATAGATAGGAGTTTTACTTCCTATTTTAATTCGCCTTAAAGTATAATTAAAAACGTATTAAGCTTACTAGTAAGCTTAACCACTACTATAATATAGGCCTTAAGTCTATTACGATTAATTTTAATAATAGTAATAAGCGGAATATTATTATTTCCAATTCTCTTAACTAGTAGCTTAAAATTAGTTAAATTCTTTATCTAATAATTACTAGAATTACTTTTAATATATTCTCTATCCTTATAATAAACTCTATATATATAAACGAGCCTTTAATTAAGATAAAAGAATTATTATTATTAAGCGTAATAGACTATTAGCCGATATAATTAAAGTAGATTAATATTAGGAGTAGCAGTTAATTAAAGGCCTTTTATTAAGTAGTTTAATTAACTATATTAACTCTAGTAGAGCTTTAACTATACCTTAGTTAATAAGCTTAAATATTAATCTTATTAGCTATAAGCTAACTTTAGAGGTAAAAAGGCTAGCTTAGTGGGATATATTTAATAGAGCTTTATATTTAATTAAATCTAATATAGAAATAAAGCCTTTAGAGCCTTTACTACCAACTATTCTACCTATTTTTTTTTAAAGCTTTTATAGGTATATAGAATAAATTTAGCTATATTTAATTACTATAATAGATAGATTAAGGTTAAATTTTAATTAGGTTAAATTAATATTTATATATAAAGAGGTACTACTAAAATCCGCAATAAAATACTATAAAGTCTATACTACTTTCCTAATTAGGACAGCTAGCTGGCAGCTTCACAGTCAGCGTACATTGTCCGACAGTCAGCGGGCAGCGAGCGATCCAATTGACGCAGTCAGTCAGCTATTTTTCTCAAGATCGCAGCTAAGCTGACTGTTGGACACACTGCGCAGATACTACTAGTGTAGTAGTTAATTTCGTTAACTAGGATAATGGGCTATAAGTATCTCTAGGAAGGGATATATTCTTATTAATCTTTAAGGACATCTCTAACGTTAGTAAAATAGTAAAAGATTAAAGAAATTAGTATAATAAAGCTAGAGAAACCATCCGAAAGTCCTAAGAATAAGGTGTTTTTAATAGTCTACTTAAACACGCGGTCTTCTATTACTTCCTTTTTACCGTCTAAAAGCTTACCATCTACCCACTTTATAAAGTAACGGCATAAGTTAATAAGGCCCTAATTAATAGGCTTAAACATTTAGGACGCGGCATTAAGAACACTACTTAACTATAGCTAACTAATTTCGCGCTCGCGCCGAAGATGCTAGGAAGGGTAATATTAGACTAGGTGGTAAATAAGTATAGCTTAGGAAGACACTTAGCTAGCTTCCTTATTCTAAATAAAAACCTACCGCTAAGAAGTAGGAGAGTAACTACTATAGGATTAGAGGTTACTAATATTAGAATTAGATAAGTAGGAGAGAGCTTAGCTCTTATACTGTAAATATATTTATAATATACTTCTAATATAATGAATCCTTTAGCCTTTTAGCCATTAACACCTATTTAAGGAGGAGGCGTTAGCATTATACCAAGTCCGTCCTAATAAGGATTATCTATATTAGTTAACTCGCCCTTATTATCTATAAATAAGAGCATTCTCGTAGCTAAAACGCCTGTTGGCTCGCCCTTACAGCTACCAGTATCTTTATTAAAAAGGAATCTAAGAAAAGGGCTAATAATTGCTTACCTAGAAGTAGGAGGGCTAGGAGTAGAATTAATATTTAATAAGAACGTTATTAAGCCGGGAGATAATAAGGAGTATATTAAGGAGGCCGTAGATACTATAGCGATACTCTGCGTAAAATAAGGGTATAACTATAAGGATAATATACCCGCTTATCTTAAGGCGTCCCTAAACTAAACTACTAAAATTAAACCAACTAAGGTTATAAAGCTCTTATATAGTTAGTATAAGATAGCTAGTTCTAATCTAGAGATATATAAGGTCTGCTAGATATATATATATAAGCTATAGGAGGATGTATAGGTTTAGCAATAAAGGGTTTAAACTATGCCGCACTGTATTATAGACTCTGTTTAATATATTACGCTTATAACTACCTTAGCACTATAAAGACCGATCCTACTACGTACTCTTAGTTTAGAAAGGCTTATAGACCTTTAGTTCCGTCTAATTCCTTAGAACTATATAAGTTTATTTATAACTTAGCGCTAAGGTTTTTATATAATAGAGAGGCTTTACTTAATTAGATGATATTACTAGAAGACCAAGAAGTATAACAGCGAGAAAGATCTATAATTTCGAACGTATTTAGATAGTGGTGGGATTTTAGTATCTTAGCGATAATTAATAAGGAAATGTGTATATACCGCTACTATTAGCGTCTAATTAATAGGCGGCCAAACTATGGCTAGTTAAGAACAATAGTTTACGGTCTTTACTAATAGGTAATAAGATAAGACCCTTAGTATTATTATCTCTATTACGCTCTTAGACCTAATAGCTAGTAGCAACTTATTTCCTACCCTTATTATATAAAATTTGCGGTTAAAGGAGACTCTATAGCTTTCCGTTACATTAACGTTAATATTCCCTCGCTCTTTAAAAGTAGATATAGTGCTAATATAATTTAAGGGAGCGTTTCTCTAAATAATAAGACTAAGGATAATTATATAATTATCCTACCCGGTATATATTACTACCTAAAATTATAGTAGGAGGATCTTAAGGCGCGAGGATTAACTAAGGGCAACGGATTTATTTATAAGATCTCTAACTAAGACTGGACTACTAAAGACGTAGAAAAGTATACAACCAACTAGGTAGCTTAGCTATATAAGAAAGGAGATATACGTATAACTATACCTTACCTTCCTTATAGAGCGAAAGGACCTTTAACTAGAACCTGGCAAATAATGCTACTATAGTTTATTAGTATTTAGGACAATTATAATAACCTTAAGGTTACTAAAGGAGGTACTTAGGCAGAGTTGGTAGATATGCACTAAGACTTAAAAGCGCCGCCCTATACACCATCTAGACATGCCAATCTCTACAGCGCGATTCTATATCGCTTCCCTGTAGTAGTTAAGCTTATAGCTGCCAGCGCTCTATCCAACGCCCTTCTTAGTAAATGACAATAGGATTCTCTAGTGGTAATTTAAGATCGCAACCTTTTTCTTAATGGTAATAGGAATGAAGTTAGGAAATAGATACATTCCTACTATTTTAGGGCCGTTAAGAATTATAAAGATATATTTAAGCTAATACGTGCGACTAAAATGGAGCGCTTTAATAGCCGCTTATACTTCTACTGCGTTAACAATAGAATTGATCCTTTAACTATTACGGTAGATCTAAGTAAAGTACCCCTAATTATTATAGAAGGATAGAGTTATATAGAGTTGCCTAAAGAGTTATGGGATAGAATTAAGTAAATAGAAGGACGCGAAAGAGCTATATTATCTAAGAGCCGCCAGTCTAATATATCTTATACTGCCTAGCTAGGCGGATAAGAATAGTCTTATTTAACTAGAACGGAGTCTCCTCGTTTACTATCTCGGGTTTATAGTAAAGGTAAGGAACGCATGCGATTACCTACTACGCCTTCGTTTTAAATATAAGGAGTTTTAGAGTTTCGGAAGTCATTAGGGGACGACAACTTAGGTGGGGGAGGTATATAGTAGTGTAATTTAGCCCCCTAGATTTAATATTTAGATTAGGCGTAGCTTTAGGAGAGCCTAGGCCTTCTATAAGTTATATAGATTGGTTTAAAGCCCTTAAAGTCTTTAATAACTTAGGCGACACTAACAGACACACAATTTTCCTTTAATATACTCTTTTCTTTCTCTTCTTACTACTTAATTCTAACTAATAGTGACTAACTAATAGACTAACCGACCGATTAACAGACAGCACTAAGACTTTCTTATCTTAGAGAGGTTGTACCCTTTTACACTATTATTATAAATCGGCTTTATAATTGTACTTACGGACCGTAATTAAGATATAAATATATTGTACTAGTCCTTAATTAAGTGTAAATAAGTAACCTAAAGTATACTAGCTTCTAAACTATATGCACTAGCCTATAGCTTTAATATAGTAGCCGCAATTAAATTAACAGTTTAGAAGATTCTATAGTTGGAGTAGTTACCCCTAGTCTTATATACTGATTTAAAGTCCCTTTATAACTACCTAGTTAAACTAGGTATAACATAAGAGAAGAGGCTTATGGTCAACCTAATGTGCTTATATTAGGCCTATAAACGACGTAAGATTATAAAGGTTAAATAAATTAGCGGTGGAAATAACTTAGTAGACGCTATAACTAAGGCAAAGCCGTATTAAGCCCTTAAAACCCTAATTAATATAAATAAGCTTAACCTAAAAGTTATAAAATGGGTATAATGGGACTAACGGAGTACCTATAGTACGCCTACAGCCTATTAGAAGGCCGTACGGCTTATTATACGGCCTATTCTATAGACTGTAAGCTATTAGGTAGAAAACGGTAGAAAGCTACGGTGGAAGTTAGTAGACTTATATAACCTGCCAAATTCTGCTATATTCTGCTAGGGTAGTTAAACTAACTAATTATGATTTTCTATCCCCAGGATGGAAAATTGCTATTAGCTTACTTAGCACTGGCGCCTTAACGGCCCTTAAGATCTGACTTACAGCTCGTCTACGGCCCGTTAAAAGGCTGTACAGTTTATTTTACGGACCGTAAGTAGGACTTACGGCTAGCTTGGGGTACTATTTGGAAGGTAGCCTAAAAGGCACCCTAGGAGGGATTTCCTATATATTTTCTTATGTGTTTTATGGTTCTATTAAGGCAATTACAGAGGCTATATATAAGTAGTTTTATTTTCTAAGTACCGCTAGTGTATAATTATAGCACCTAGTATATAAACGCGTATTTACGCGTTTATACACTAACTACCTACGTGCTAACTAATTAGGGGGGAGGCGCGTCAGTATATAGACTATGTAGTCTACCTTAATAGAATCGACAGTTACTACCATCTAAATGAGTATACAATACTATACGTATTTCGTGCCCCTGGATATAACTCGCCTTATATTATTAAGTTAATACAAATAATTACCTCCTTACGCCCTTAACCCTTACGATTAATTACGTAACGTCTTATAGACTCCTTAAATACATACGCTCTATAGCTACTACCCCCGTTTTACAATATTACGTTACGCCTTTTTACTACTAACGCTTAGCGTATAACTAATTCTACGTCTTTATAATATTATAGGAGCTACTAAAAGCAGTGTATCTATAAATTACCTTACTTTATACTTCTAAGGAACCTATAATAGTAAGATAATATTCCTTACTAGCTACTATATTAAACCTAAAGAACAATTTAATACCTATACTTAACCTATAACGCCAATCAATCCTAGGAGAATTTAATTTATTAGCCCTAGCCTTAACCCCTAAGGAGATAGACACTAATAATGTCTTATTTTTTATTTATTATATAACTATAGATAAGTAAACGGAAGGGTTACTACTTATTAAAATTAAAATATAAGACGCCGAGACGTTTATAAAAATGGTAGTATAAGACCCTAATAAATATTACCGCCTTTTATAGAGCTACTACCTAAAGCTTATATAAGCTAAGATATATACTGCCTAAAATCGCGATATTATCTAAGACCTATAAGCTTATAAGGCGCTCACTGATAATATACGTTAAGAAACTAAAAATAACCTCTGCGTGTCTAAACGCGACGTTTAATAGTTAAAGAAGAATAAGATTATACTAATTGCTACAGTTACTAAAAAAAGGCATAATTAAATACCTATAATCTTAGCTTAATAAGCATATTCGTAATAATGCTAGATACCTCTCTACTATATATAACGCCACCTAAGTCTCTATACCCCTAATAACTTTACCTATTTAACACTTAATAGAGGGTTGGCGCTAAGTAGCTTTACCTAATAGGAACCCCTACTAAAGCAGTAATAATAAAAGCTATAATAATTAGACCTAAACTGCCACTATAGGGTCTAATATATGCTACTCTAATCCCTTAGTCTTTTAGGGAGACTATAAGGAATATAGTTACTAAAAGATATAAATCCGCGAAAAACTAACTTAAAGCGCCTACCTTTTTCCTATAGAAGACACTAAGATTAGTTACATTATTAGGCGAATAAAGGGTATACTATTTAATAGACTCTTTGCCTAATAGGAGACTAGTAGCCCCTAAAAGCAGTAGTCTTACTAAAAAGTCCTTAATAACCTCAACCTACTAGCCACTAACCGAGCTAAACTACGTGCCCTAAAGATAAGCCCTATTAAATTATTTAATAAGTTCTGTATTAAATTCTAAAAATATACTAAAGCCCTTACCTAAGATAATACTAAAGACTAAGAGGATTTCCTTAAAAAAGTTACTTATCGCTTTAGTTACGCAGCTACTAGCTATAACTATAACAATATTTATAAAATAGTAGCAGCCCTACGGAAGATTAAATAACAACTAAATTAGATTACTACTACTAACCTTTACTTAAAGACCTCTCTATAGAAGCCCTCTGGGCCTACTAAACCTATATATACTAAGCCACTAACGCCTACTACCTTAAGTACTACTAGAGCTAACATTAACCTCTCTATACCAACCTTTCTGTAAAAACTCCTAGATGGAGAGCGCGAGCTACTCTAAAAACTAGGACGCTGCTATAAATGCCATTAAGAAGGCTATTATTATAATAACCTAAACTACCTAATAGCTAGGTTTAGTACTTACCGCCTAATACCCAACTTAATACCCTAAACACTAAATATATTACTACGCGCTATTACCATATAAGATAAAAATATAGTAATAGTAGTAAAATCGAATATAAAAGCAGAAAATACTAAGTCCTAGCCCTAAGTTATAGGTTAAGACGCCTTAATAATAAAGGGATCTATATATCGGCCTATTTAATAGATAACTTAGTAAAGATAAACAGACGGAAATAGATAGTTTTACCTATAATAGGAACTACTGCTAAAAAATAATATAAAAGCCGTTCTATAATAAACTACGGAGCTACTAACTAATTTATAGATACCTAACTTGTGCGTACTTATAACATACCTACCTTATCCCTTACTAAAGCCCGCGCCCTATAACTTACTAATAGTAGTTATACTGTATAAAAGATTACCTATATAGTATAACTTTACTTAGATATAAACGGGTACTAGAAAGAGCTCTAAGCCTATATTATACTACTTACTAACTACCTTATTATCCTTAGAATAAGCTAGCTTAAATAATATAACCCTACTATTAACTAGGAAAAGAGAGAAGTAACCTTTAACTCTAAATACTATAGAGAGACTTGCCTAGGACATAGCCTAGCCGCCTCTATTTACTTACTAGGATATTAACCTAAGAAACCCCTTATTATTCTACCTATAACTAACTACTATTATATAAGTGCCGCAGCCTTCTACCGTATAGCACGTAGGAAAGGCTAGGCTATTACTATAGCTTTCTAATTATAATTATATAAGCTTAATAAAGAATAAAACTATATTCTCTATAGTAATAAAATAGATATAGTTAACCTTCTAGAAAATAACGCCCCTATAAAACTTTACGGACTTTTACCTTTAGACTTTAAGAAGTTTATAAAACTTAAAAAAAGACTTACTAATAAAGAACTCCGCAGGCTCCTTCCTAAGAGGTACTATAACTTTATCGATATATACTTATAAAAGGGCGTAAATATACTCCCCCTACATTAACCTAATAACTATACTATTAATATTAAACAAGGAAAAATGCTACTTTATAAAAGACCCTACCTAATATTAAAAGACGAACTTTTAGTTATAAAAAAAGTATATTAACAAGTACCTTAATAAAGGGTTTATTTGTCCTAGTATATTACTAATAGCTACCCCTATCCTTCTTACTAAGAAGCTAAAAGGAGGTATGTAATTCTATATTAACTATAAAGGGCTTAACGCCATTATAATTAAAAATTAATACCTAATACCGCTTATATGGGAAACCCTTAAGCGGCTTAGCTAAGCCAAAATCTATACTAAGCTTAATATTATTGCCGCCTTTAACTATTTCTAAATACAGGAAGGTAATAAATAGAAAACCATATTTGTATTACGCTTTAGCTAATTTAAATATACTATTATACCCTTTAGCGTATATAATAGCCTAGGCACCTTTTAAAGTTATATTAATAACGCCTTATAGGACTACCTTAATGACTTCTACTTTACGTACCTGGACGATATACTTATTTATAATAATAACCCTTTTAAGTATACTAAATATATTTAAAAAGTCCTATAGCGCCTTAGGGACGTAGGACTTTATATTAATATAAAGAAATGCGAATTTTTAGTTATAGAAGTAAAATACCTTAAACTAATTATAACTACTAAGGGTGTCTATATAGACCCTAAGAAGGTATATATAATTACTAAATAGTAAGCCCCTAACTATATTAAGGACGTATAAGCCTTCTTTAGTTTCGCTAACTTCTACTAGAAATTTATATATAACTTCTTAGGCGTAGTAGCACTACTTATAGTAATAATGCGAATAAAGGGCCTTTTTATAAAAGGAAGAAAAACGCACCTACGCTTTACCTAAACGCCTAAATACGAGAAGGCGTTCTAAGACCTTAAAAATACCTTTACTAAAGCACCTATTCTAGCTTACTTTATACTAGGATAATAACTTTATCTTAAAATTAACTCCTTAGACTATATTAATATAGGCGTTCTTTCTTAAATAGGTAATAACAGTCTTTTTTACCTAGTCGCATTCTACTTATCTAAGCTTATACTATAAAAGTATAATTATAAGATCTATAATAAAGAACTCCTTATAATTATATAAGTGTTTAAAGAATTCTAACTAGAACTCTTCTTAGTAGAGCCTAACTAACTAACTAAAGTCCTTACAGACCATCGTAACCTTAAGTACTTTATAATTATAAAGTAGCTAAACTAACGCCAAGTATATTAGAACGAGTTCCTCTCTAGTTTTAACTTTAAAATTATATATAGACTAGAAGTATAAGGTACTAAACCTAATAGCCTAATACGCCGCTTGTAAGACCTTCCTTAGTCTAGGGGTAACCCTTATAATTAGTTCCAATAATAGACGATCCTAAAAGCACGAAATTTAGCCTTAGGTATACTACCTATAATAGAGCTAATTATACCTTAGCTTTATACTACAGAACTAAAGTTACCTTTTAAAATTAATAAGCTTATTACTACGGTATATAACACCTCTATTAACCTATTACTATATTAACTTATTACCGCAAAGACCGCTAGCGCCTATACGCTACCTACTAACATCTAAAGCTTAGGCTAGATTAATATAGCAGCCTTAGAAGTAAAAGAGAATAGGCTCTATTATAGAGGTCGCCTATTTATCCCTAACTTAGAAAATCTATAACGGCAACTAATCTAAATAGCCTACGACCTTTAATTAAGCGGCTACTTAGGTAGAGGAGGAACCTATAAGCTTCTTAGCCGATACTACTTCTAGCTAAAAATAATAAACTTAGTTAAATGCTTTATAGGCGCCTGCTATAGTTATAAGCAAACCTTTACTACATATACAACCTTACTAAAAGGTAGCACCACTCTCTAAAACTTACGCATACCCATCTTACCATTAAAAACAATCGATTTTCTAACTTTTAAGACCTAATTCCTACTGCCTAGCGAGCTAGAGGTGGATTTATTTGTCATTTTACGCCCTTTTCCTAATAGAAAAATTTCTTTAGGGGTGGCCCTAGCTTATAAGCGAGGCACGGACAGGAATACTAAAACTACTACCACTACTACTAATACTAAAACTACAAAATAGGGGCTAGTTTCTCTACTACCTCTTAGCCTAATCTCTCCAGAAATCTTCTAGTAGGATTAGTAAGGAGAAAAGGGTATAAGGATAGTAAAAACTAGAAAAACCCCCCTATAAGACACAAAATGCCAAGGCCCAGTAGGCCAAAAAAAAACCTCCTATAGAAATAAGTGATAATAAGTCTATATCTACATTTACTTTCTCTAGCCTATTTAGGACAGGAGAAAAAAGAGGACATCCTTAGTCTTTTACTAAAAAAGAAAACCAAAAACCTGTAAAAAAGATAACTAAACTAATAACTTTTACGGCTGGTATACCTAGTATATCTTTCTCTCCCCTTTCTCCAGAACAATACCTATAAAAGGCTTTAGATAGCCTAACCCAGGCCTATAAAGGGCTAGAAGAAGAAAAAGAAAAAGTTAAAAAAGAATAAGTTAAACAGCTAGAGGACTATACACGTAGTGTCCTAGTAGGAGAAAACCCCTTTATAAAAGGAAAAGAAAAGACAAAAGATGTCCTAAAAGGACTAGTTAAAGAAGTAAGAGCTCTCTATAAGGAGGTAGCCTCTACTAAAAAAACCTACGCAGAGAGGCTAAAGAAGGACCTCCCTACTTCGTCCTCTCTACCCCTTTGTCACTACCATTTCCTACTCCTTCTACTTCTACTAAAAGTAAGAAAAAGCAGCTATAAGAAAGAAAGCCAGTCTTAATTATAGACTAAAAGGATTAACCTTTAAATACCTTCTCTATACGAAACAAAGTCAATNAACTATTTGCATNAANACTNNAAGTAGAAAAACCTNTTTTAGNATCNATANCTAGAACTAAAGGAAAANAAAATATTCTCCTTANAACTACGGAAGAGTATAATGCGGATTTCCTAGTTAAATATAAGGAAATCTAGCATAACTGCTTTACCTTTTAAAGAGAATAAAAACTAGAACTATGGGTTTAAATTATAGCCTATAGGGTTCCTACCCTACCTTTCCTAGGAAAAGGAGGCTCTAAGCTTCTAAAAGAAGAAATTAAGACCTTTAATCCTATAAGGATATAAGGACTACCTAGATAGATCTTATTTAGTATAAAAAGATATAATCGATAGACCAGATTTAGCTTTATAGTTTTTACTATAAAGAACAAAGAAAAAAGATAAGAAATCCTTAAGTAAAAAGATATCTTAATTACAGGTACAGCTACTAAGGTAGTAAAATACCTCGAAGTCTTTCCTACTACGTAGGGTACGAGCTGCCCAGTATGGCTAATAGGCAGCGTTGCTAGCAGCTAGCTGCTTATATAAGCAGTCAGTTAGCGTATATAGTTATAATAGTTAGTTAGCAGTAAGACTGCAGCGAGCTGATAGCTCGCTGCATAGGTGGTAAGAAAGGATGGTGTTTTGAAGCTTTTAGTAGAGGTTAAAGATTTAAGGGTCTTCGGCTAAAATTCGGGCGGGAAACCCCTGGGATATTTATATAAAATAGTATAGTTTTCTCCAAATTCCCCGTCGCGTATATAAACGCGTTTACATTAACCTTTTTATTACTACGGAAAATGCAACGTACCTTACATTTTACTAGCTAGCTAACTAGTAGAGCTTCTTCCTCTACTCCTTCCTTATTAAGTTCACAATCTACGCGTTAATTAAGCTCTTTAGTATCCCACAGGCGTTACGGATCTACTGCTTCTACTCCCCTTGTAATTAAAGACACGCCCGAATTAAATAAGCAGAATAACTTTATATTACGAGATTCTCTATTAATTGGCCAGAACTATAGCTGTATCTTTCCTATTAACTAGGACAATTTTTACCTAGGTAAGTACGGTAAGCTTACTAGTAAATATAGATACTAAATTATTAACAAGCGGTCACTCTTAAAGAACTTTATTATATTAATAATATGGAAGTATAGAGCAGATCTATTCTGGGATAGGCTAGAAAGTAAGAAGAGACTCTAGTTGTGTAAAATCTGCCATCTAGCTTAAAGACCAGCTGTATTACTTATAATTAACGGCACGGATTATATCGTTGGCTATTTAAAATTAAAATATTGTCTTATTCTTAATTACAATAGCTATAGTAGTACTCTATAAGCACTATCCAAACTAAATGCTTAAGTCTCTCCTATACCCAGCGGCAGCGAACGCCAGCTGTTTTAGGTAGCTGGCTATATACAAGCCTATGTTAATTAGACGATCCTATAGGATATTATATTTCGGCAAGCTATAAGTACTTATACCCGCGTATTGCTTATATTTAACCGTCCTTAAATACAAGAGTGTCTTATATATTCGCATATATTACTAAGTAACTAGATAAAATCTATCTTTAAGCACCAACGCTTTAATATTAAAGACCTCCTCCTTACCTTATAAAGTAAAATCTATATTAGCTGCGATATCTAAACGTTAATAAATGGAATATTACTACTTAGTATAGTAGCCCACTTAGTTAATAAAGGTAGTAAGTTATAATTAATCCTTATAGGACTTCCGCGGATATAAGGATCGCATATAGCTAAGAACGTGGTAATAGCTTTAGCAACGGTTATTTAGAAGTATTAATTTAAACACAAGCTTAGCTATTTAATAGCTGATAACGCCACTAATAATAACGAGCTCTATGAACACCTTTTACAAAGCCTTATAGTGGCAAAAAGGGAACAACTCTAGTGTGTTGACTATATTATAAACCTCGTTGTTAAGGCCTTACTATATGGCAAAGGTGTTAGCAAGCTTAAACACTTGCTGATTAGTACCAGCGATTAAGCTAAATTTAACCTTATGCGGTAGAAAGGTGTTGTTAGAAAAGTTTATAATATTATTAAATATATTATATAATCTATAGCTTACCGCTAGGACTTTACTAAGAATTAAGCTAAGGCTTATATAGAGGACGAGCTCTTTAATTAAGCCGAACTTATACTTATTAAAGACGGTAGCGTTTAGTGGAATTCTACCTACTTTATACTTCAACAGGCGCTACTTCTTAAGAAAGGGATTAATAAATATTTGCTAACTTAGAGGAAGCCTACTAACGATAGCTACGACCTTACGCAAGACTTTCTTACTAAAGAAGATTAGGCGGAAGTTAAGTAGCTTATTAAAATCCTAAAGCCTTTTATATTAGCTACTAAACGTATAAAAGGCGATGCTAATAGCTATAGTGTTAAGGGCTTATATAGAGCTTTATGGGAGTTAATTACAAATATAAAGCTTCTTTACTAGATCCTTATACAAACTTAGTAGAATCTTAAGAATATATACAACTGCTTCCTTAAATCTGGCGTTAATATGGCTCTATAGAAGCTTAATAAGTATTTTAATAAAATAAAAGCTGAGAGCCCATACTACTTTATTGCAGTTATCCTTTATCCCTCTTTTAAACGCGCCTACTTTCGCGATAAGTGGAAACAGTGGCCATAGTGGTAGAAGCATACCGAGAGGTGCATGGAAATAGTATTTAATGACTATATTAATAAGCAAGTAGGCAAGGAAGATAAGGAGGTAGTTAAACCATAATATAGAAAGGTTCCTTATATATCTAGCAACAATTCGGGTAATAAATATTTATAATCTCTACTAGTTAATAAAAACCTTACTTCCTTACGCTTGTAGAAGCGAATTAAGCTTACTACTAAACTTAATTACTACTATAACGCAGGCCTTAAGCTGATTAAGATCCGTAATAAAAACGGCAGTAAGGTGAGCAACGTTGTTCTAAATCCTCTTAACTAGTAGCTTATTATTGGTCGAATCCTTTATTTAACTCTTGCTAAGATTACTCTAGATCTATTCTCTATACTAGTAATAAGCTCTATATACGAGCGAGCTTTTAGCTAAGCTAAGAAGATTATTACCAATAAGCGCAATAGGCTCTTAGCCGATACAGTTAAAGCAGACCAATGTTAAAAATAGTGGCTACTTAAAGGCCTTCTGCCAAGCAGCTTAATTAACTGCATTAACTCCGACGGAGCCTTAGCTACGCCTTAGTTAACGAGTTTAAAAACCAATCTTACTGGCTATAGGTTAGATATAGTGGTAGAAATACTAGATAAGAGAGGTATATTTACTAGAGCTCTCTACCTAATAGAATCTAACTTTAAAATAGAGCTTATAGAGCTTACTTAACCACCTAACCTAAGTCCCTACTACTGACGTCACTACGAACTTCTTCAAAGCCTGCGCGGCGCGGCGATATCTAAATACTATATAAGGTTGATTGAGGTAGATTTGAGATCGGGCAATGTCAATATTTGTACATACAGAAGTACTGTTAAAAATCTAAAATTTGGCTCTATAACTCTATTAAATCTATACAAATTACCCGATTTGGATAAGCGCGCTATTAGCGGTGCAGTTAGCGTATATATTTACCCAGCGAGCGGACAGCAAGTGGTTTAATTGGTATAGTTAGTTAGCGAAGCTCGCTGGACGCTGACTGTTGGCCACACTAGAGCTGCTAAAAATTTGGCCATATAGGAGACAGGTGCTCTACTAGGGCCTATAGATACTATGCAGCTGTATATTTATTTAAAGACTATTTCTGTTCTACCTGTATAACAATAGGCAAGCGTTGCTAGCATACCACCCCTCTTTATATTAATTGTAAAGAAAAACACTTTGCTAATAGTAAAGACTGCGAGACTCTTAAAGCTGCTAAACTAGTATATAAAGAAGATTCTATAAAAGAATAAAACAGATAGGATTCTAGAAGGAGGTAACTCCTACTAGGCTCTTAAAAAGATATTAGAGAGTAAAAGGATAAAAATAAATTACAAAAGGATAGGGATAGGGGTTAGGATTTCTTATAGTTTTTCTTACCATTTTCTTATTCCCTAGTAGTTGTAGTATCTTAGTATTTTACTAGGAAACTATAAACTCCTAATTTAGGAGTTTATAAACTACTAGGATATAGCTACTAGTATATATTAAGCTGCCTAGAAAGGATTTATATATATAAAACTATAGCGCCATAGCCTAAGGCTGCATGCGTAGTATTATACGTAGTATAATACAATAGATGTAATAATAAATAAATAAAAATTGTTATACGCGCACTAAGGCCTTTAATATAAAGTATTAAGGACTATTATACCCTTTACTAGTACCTATATAACGATAGGCAGATATTGTTATAGATTTCGTTATTAACCTACTACCTTATAAACGATATGGCCGTACCTATAAGAATATCCTTATAATAATATACTAACTTATAAAAGAGCGCCACTATATCCTAACCGAAGGTGTAGCCGTTAGCGATATTACTAACACCTTTTTTCGCGAAGTTTACTAACTATATAGGTTACCTAACTTAATTACGTCCGACTAAGGTATATAATTTAACTCTAATATATAGAGACGAATTTACTAACGCCTTAGCATCTCTGTTAAGATGTCTATATTCTTTTACTATAAAACTATTAGGTAACTAGAAAACGCTAATACTAGTATAAAAGCGTACCTATAACAGGTAGTTGCATATAGTTAAGATAACTAGGTAGATTACCTCCTACTAGGTAAATTTATAGTAAATAACTACGTCTTAACCACTATAGGACTTACCCCGTTCTTTATAAACAAGGGTTATTACCCCTAATCTAGTATAAAGCTACTAGAACCTATTAATAAGAAACTGCTATATAGAAAACGCCTTAAGATGCTACTTACTAACTAGTATATAGACTGTATAAAAAATCTACTTAACTACTATAAGGGAGAAATAGCCTAGGCTTAAGTAAAGTAGGCTTACTTTACTAACTATTATAAAATATCACCACCGGAGATATATATTGGCGACTAGGCATAGCTAAATATATATAATATCTCTATATAGAGGCCTATAAAGTTACTTAATTATAAAAACCTTAGCCCCTATTTAATTAAACGAGTTATTAATAGGGAAGCCGTATATAAGCTAGAACTCCCACCTACCCTAGCTACCTATAAGATATAGCCTATATTTTACCTATAGCTACTATACCTCTATTAGCCTAACCCCTTACTAGGGCAAATATAGCCTAAACCCCTACTAGTACTAATCCGAGATAAAAACAAAGATAAGAACTATAAGGAGTGGACTATTAAATAAATTATTAACTCTAAATACTTTAGTAAAGGTAGAGGACAACGGCTTTACTACAGAGCTATATATATAGGATTTAATATAGATTAGCTAGAATAGCAACTATAGGAAGACTTTAAAAATGTAAAGGATTTAATTAATAACTTTTACTATATAAACCTATAGAAACCGGGCCTAAGCAGAGATTTTATACCCAATCCTTTATAGGAGCCCTTATAGAGTTAAACCGTTATACATTACTACGTAAGGGCAAATTACCGTTAAATCGCCGCTAAATTGCGGCAAAGTGCGATTATATAACTAGAATATTATTAAGATGTCTAAGAACTTTAACCGGCGGTTAAAGTTATCTAATTAGTTAGATTTTTAGATGCTAAGCCTTATTATATAATGTTATTTTAAACCTTTAGCAATACCCCCCTTTCTTTTTCTCTATACCTTAAGTGTCCCTTCTATATATATATAGTAACTATAGCATCGCCGGAGCTCCGCCTTTATAAGAGGGAGGGTAGTATTATAAAACCCTACTATAGGGGCCTTTATAGGAGAGCCCCGTGCTCTTATATACACCTCGCGTATAGCTTATATCAGCTACACGTAGGTATATCACCTCCTTACGCCCTCAACCCTTATAATTAATCGCGTAACGTTTTATAGACTCCTTAAATATATACGCTCTATAGCTACTGCCCCCATTCTATAACAATATACTCCACCTAAGTATATCTACTAGTCTCTATATAAGCCAAGCAGTAAACATCCCTATTAAATAACTTAATCAGCTCGTGCTGCGCTGTAGGGACCTATATTATATTGTTTATAGAGCGTTAAGGAGCATGTATTTGCGTACAGGCCTTCCGCTTACAAATTAAGCGTTTAAATAAGGTATTGCGGAGGTCAATTCGGAACTGTTTATGGCCGTTATAGCGGCCTTTATAGTAGTTAGTAGGATAGTAAAAGGATAGTAGAAAGCAATTAATAATTACTATATTAAATAGGAAGTGCTATAGAGGCTTCTAGGTCTGCCTATAGGTTCTCTATATTAAAAAATATAAGCGCAGTTAATCTGTAATATCTACACCGTATATATAATAATTGTACTAGAATATAAAGGTAGAAATAGGTAATAGCTTTTTAAAATTATTACTAAAGACCTTCTGAGTCTATCTAGCGCTGCTAGCAGTAAGGGGAGGATGTTTCTATATAGTAATTCTGGTTTAGCGACCTGGTAATATATAACGTTATTAGATTTTAAGCCTTAAAGTTAAATTATAGAACTTACCGTTGTTAATAGTACTTACAAAAAGCATAATATTAGCGTCCTTTTAAGCAAACTCCATTACCTAGCCGTCTTTAGAAATGGCCCCATATAGTTCTCCCCATAGTATTTAAGCCGCATAGGTTAATTTAAGCTCTATAAGTGTCTAGTTAATTTACTTAGTAAATACCTTCTTCTTCTTCTTTCCTTACGTAGCTGTAACTACCTTAATATCGCCTTTAAGGTCCCCCTGCTCCTTATACTTTATTTTAGTTATTTAAACGGTTCCTACACCCCCAATACTAAGGCATTGTAGTTTTGTAAAAAGCTTAACGCTTATAAATAGGTTATTAAGCCATATAACGTGCTTTCTGGGTAGGTAGAGGCGTTTCTCTATATTAGCGTCTTTTTAGAGGAGTAGATTAAGAACTACTGCCTACGTCTTTAAAAAGCTTTTATTATTAATAAATAACATATCTAAATTAACTAGGCCTTTCCTATTACCTTTAGCGTGCCATATAAAGTCTAAAATATAGCCCTTATTTACTAAAATCTATACTCTAAAGCCTTCTGGTGTAGGTTTTAATGGAATATTAATAATCTCGCATACACGGCCCGTAAAGCGTTAAATTGTTTTGTTAACGGTAAGGTAGGTTTTAGGGTTATAAAGCCTTTTATAAGTAAGCCGAATATACTTAATAACCTTATAAACTCTATTAAATATAGATTTGGGTGATTTATCTAACTTTGGCCATAGTAGTAAGGCCTAGAAGTAACGAGTAAGCTGCTAAAATCGAACGACTCCTATATACTTTTTAACAATATACTCGGCACTATATATATTTAAATTCTTCCAGTAGTCCTCAATACACGATTCTATAGTAATACCTATATATATCTGCACTATAAAGTACGCGTAGAGTTCCTGCTTATATATTAGCTGCTATACGCGTACTTATTTTACATCCTTATTTAACAGATAGAGCTCCGCGTGCTTATTTGTCCACTATAAGCTTATCTATAATCTTATCTATAAAGAAGAGACTAAACAGCTTAAAAGGTTTGTATGTTTTAACGTTAAAAGGTAAATTTAGTAAGCTATAGTCGTCCCAATTATTAATATAGATAGGCTTAAATTTAGGGAGTGGCTAAGGCTTTAGGGGAGGTGTTTTCGCTATCTTATTTGGGGGAACCTTATATTAAGTCTTCTAGATAAGATCTGCATCAATTCTAGCATAATTGGAAGGCATGGTGGTGGTGTATTTAATGGTTAAATTCTATATAGACATACGCGTTATTCTGATTCTGGTGTTCGCGCACGGGCCTTCTCCTCTGCTCGCCCTAACGGGTTAAGGGATACGCTTTAGTTTTAATTCCAGGGGTATAGGTCTAGTCCTATCTGGCTTATAAAGTAGGATATTATTAAGGCCTTCCTAAGCAGCGTAGAGTTGTTTTAGTATCTAAGTATAGCGCGTTAACACGTCGTTACAGACGAAGTTTCTTTTAGGGTGGGATATTATTAAAGCCTTCCTAGGCAGTATAGGGTGAGCTTAGTATAATATTACGGCTTATATAAATGCCTCTAAACCGAAGCTTATAGAATGCTGTATTATAAAGATACTATAGGCAAAACTCCTTAGTACGATACCGGGTATATAACGATACCATTGGTATTACAATCTACACGCCCTAATTAAGCCTTTTTTGGTATAATTAACGATAATCTGACTTTTGACGATATCGTTAGGTGCCTTTACCAAAATCAGTATAACCAGTTTTAATTCGTCGGATTTAGCCTTACCTTGCCGCAAGTTTAGCTATTAACTTTCATTAAAATCTGTTAAATTAAAGGTCTTACTCTCTATATTTAATTTTACCTAATTAATTATAACTAAAAACACCCTAGTCTACTACAATTGGAGGTTACTTGCTGGGCAAGCGACTACCTCCATTAAAAAATTAATTAATCCTTAATATTAGAAATACTAAGCGATAAATTTAAGCAGCTTAATTTAGCTAAATTGCCTTACGGGCAAGGCCTATAAGAGCACGTAGCAGAGCTCTACGCTGGACCTAATCGCGATGCGGAAATAGATAAAAAGGACGCCTAATAACCTTAAATTAAGTTCAATAAGGCGCTAGAGGCCTTACGAACCCTTTAATTGTATAAGGAATAATAGGAAGCTAGTAATAGAGAGGTTATTGTAACTCTATTAAGGCACGATCGTTAAATTTAAGACTGACGGCTTCAAAACACTAAGCAAGTGGCGATCACCTCTTTCTTTTGGTGGAGCCAGTCGCCTAATTACGGCTTCGCGCATGTGGATACACAATACATACTATAATCTTGATTTTTGGTGCATCTTATATACAAAACCTAAATACAACGATACCATTAGTATTACGATACGCTCGGCTGCAGAAGCCATATCGTACTAAGGAGTTTAGCCTGTAAGCTAAAGAGAAGGAAAAGGGGTCGCTAGGACTAATGTAAACAAATATGTAGGGTAAGCCGCCAAGGCGCTAGCTTTGGGCGGGCTAATCGCAGGTCGGCAGAAGATAACGTGCGATAGCGCCGTTATAGCTTGTTTAATTCCCCCACACTGCAAAGCTTACAGCAAAGCTATTATACGTAAAACTATTATATATAGAACTATATACTAAGCTATTATAAAGCCGTATAAAGGCTATATATACAGAGACTTAGTATATAGCTCTACGTATAATAGCTCTATATATAAAGGCTCTACGTATAAAGGCTTTATATATAAAGGTTTTACGTACGGAGGCTCTATAATAGCTCTGTATATAACAGCTCTACGTACGGAGGCTCTATATATGGAGGCTCTGCGTATGGAGGCTCTGCACGAAGCTACGTACGCGGAGCCTCCGTATGCAGAGACTTTATATATAGAGTGTCGTGCAGACCCTCCGTACGTAGAGCCTCTATACCCAGAGCCTTCGCACACAGAGTCTTCGATGCAGAGTCTTCGATGCAGAGTCTTCGATGCAGAGCATCGTGTAGAGCGTTGTGCAGAGCATCGTGCAGGGCATCGTGCAGAGCGTCGTGCGGGGCGTCGTGCGGAGCGTCGTGCAGGGCGTTGTGCAGAGCGTCGTACAGAGCGTCGTGCAGAGTGTCGTACGGAGCTTCCGTACGTAGAGCCTCCATACGCAGAGCCTTCGTACGCAGAGTCTTCGTACGGAGGCTCTGCGCATGGCTCTGCGTACGGAGGCTCTGCATACAGAGGCTCTATATATAATAACGCTACGTACGACTCTGCATATGGGGGCTCTGCGCATGGCTTTACGTACGGCCCTATATGCAGAAGCTCTACGTACGGAGGCACTTTGTACGGAGGCTCTACGTATAGAAGCACTGCGTATAGAGGCTCTGCATACGATAACTCTGCGTATAGCTCTATATACGGAGGCTCTACGTACGGCTCTATATATAACTTCAGTTTGGTGTTTTTTTTGGCCCAGCGCGCCAAGGATTCAATGTGTTAATGCATACGCCAGGTTCTATTTTAAAACTGGCTGCGCTTTCTCCGAGGTTCGGAGTCCTTCAGATCGGCAACCGCGTCAAATTTGCAAGCTAAACCGTGTCCAGTAGTTGAAATGAGGTTATTGGCGTTATATTAACAAGGAGCTCTAAGCTCCTGATTCAGAAATCAGATTAATCTGGAGCTCTCGTATACGCGCCCGATTAACGGCTTTTGGTGATATGGCGACTCTACCCACCCCGATCGCGATACTACTATCGCAATTGCATGCTCTCTATAACGTCATAATCTTTAACTTTCGTGCGTAGAAAACGTAGATTGAGTGGAGGATCTAGAGGGGTAGGAGACTCCATTACTACACTATATACCAAAGTCTCGGATCGCTCACCAAAATTAATTACTCATCACGATTTTAAAATTTGAGAGCCTCCCTTAGACAATGCGATGTATTCGTAAGTTTTAATAAAATATTCTTGTTCCGCAGAACTAGTAAACTACACGCGATCGTCGATCCACATCATGCAGGCGCGATTGGTCATGCAGACCAGCTAATCATGCTAACGATGATACGGAGGCTTTGTTGATACCACGAACTTGATGATTTGGCTTTATTTCAATTGATTGAATTTAGACTCGGCATGTTGTCCATCTGAGGACTTCGATAATACGCTGAAATGTCTGTCCGCGCACTTTTCAGTCCATGGCTCTTACCGCAATTCTTTATCCTTTGTCCTGGCGATTTGCAACTGAACGGTCAAACACTCACATCCCAGAAAGCCTTCTCGAATTCTTAGATTAATTATGGCTCCTGTGGATAGGGCACCGATTATGTAATACAACTAATCTCACGGCGGCAATGTAACGTGCAAACACGCCTAGCACGCCGACTTGTCCCCGTGAGCGTGCCACGCACGAATGGGAGTGAGACGAGCGAGACTCGCGCAGTGGTTGGTTCAAACTCTGCTGAGGCCAGGGCGGCACCACGCTTACCGGTGCCTCCTTTTGCCTCGGATTTTGGGCGGCGCGCGACGAACCATTGACGACAAAAAGTCGAGCACCGTCTGACCTTTTTGGAAGCAGCCGTGGGGTCTCGATCGATTGAAGTTTTGCTGAGCACGGAAACATCATTGCCGGGACAGTGACTTGCCAAAGGTGCAGCTTTGCGCTGGTGCAGCTTGCGCTGGTGAGTGCATTCTGACACCCCGTAGACCCACGCTGCATATAATATTTTTGCCTCCTCGGCTGGGGAAGATCCGTACGATGTATCCGCGTGAGGGTTTTGGTGTTGTATGGGCCACCGACCTGGCTGTTACCCATGTCAGGTACAGCTGTTCCGGGGCGGTGCCCCTCCCCCCACCCCTCGTCCGCCACCACAATGAAAGCTCACGCATTACTCGGAGGGGAGGCCGTTTAAAAGCTTGCTGTCTCCGCAGCGACCATTCACTCAGCTGTTGCAAAGCCCATTCCTCAACAGACTGAAATTCTGGTACTTGCCGAGTTGCTCTCATCTGTTCCATTCTGCTCCATTCACCAAACCCTTTTCGGCCTCGACGTAGCCGTTCGGCTCCAGGTATCTTGCCGTGGCTGATTCTTGCATACTTCCAGGAACCCTGACCACCAGCGGCACTGCATACTTTTATTCATCTCTCACTCGCGTCCACCTTTCTCACCTTTTCACCTTTCCACCTTCTTCACCTTCTTCACTCACCTTCACCAGGGCTCTTCATCTGCCCTGTTCTTAAGCTTCTTGCTCTCCTCTGATAGCCATCGACGATCCTTTGCCCAACTAAGGCCGCTATGGATCCCAACGACTGTGTTGAAAAAATGGACGACCCAATTCTGCCGCTCAGCCCGCCGCACAGCCCGCCGCACAGCCCGCCGCAGAGTAAATCAACTACGATTAACACTGTGGTACCACAGGCGACCATTGCAAATGCAAGAAATGTAAACAAGCTGTCGGATATGTACGAAAATAATCCCGGTATTGCTGCCCTTGCTCGTTCATACAGGCCAACCCGCAAGCGCATCTACCCCTTCTTCCCCCTCCGCAAGAAGATTATTAGCTATTTAATGTGTTGTCTTCCAGAAGAGGTACCGCGCATGAACTTCCTTTAGATGTAACCGAGAAAGCTAATGTGGAAGCAATAGCCGTCTTTCGATTGCATTGTTAAGTTCGCAATCATGAACAACAGCCAAGAGATACTTATCCATCGCTTCGCTGGCGGTGTAAAGGATACAGGTCTTGATGTGACAGTTCTCTCCTGCGCGTATTTCGCCAAGTATTTAGAGCCGTACGGCGTGTGCGTTAGCAGACACCATGGCGGCGCGAAAACCATCTTCCGAACCGTAGATGGGTCAGAGATCAAGTCTACTGGCACTGTCTATATGCGATTTCTTATTGAGGGAGAGACAAAGTTTATTGAGGCTCTCTTTGAGGTGTCAGAGGTCCCTATTGAAGGGTTTGAGGTCGTGATCGGTGCGGACATTATCGGGAAATATTATCGACTTATTCCCTTTGGATGCCCTGGCACTCGTGAACCACAACCTCCATCAGTATCCCGTAGGTATAATAATCCATTACTTATCATGTTCTACTACTAACAGAAATACCTTTCTAGAACAGGAACTAGCTGAAGCTGCACGAATAAAGCAGGAAACGTCGGCCGCAGATCTCGTTATCAAGAAGGACTTCAAATCCAAACAGCTTCAAAACGGAACCGCAACATCACCGTCACATCTAGCAACGCGCTCCCTGGCTTGAAGGCCTTGATCACAACACATTATGTAGTCACATCACGACTTTCTCCGACTTAAAGACTATTCCGATCTCTACGATGTTACGATGTTACGACGCTACGCTAGATACGCTCTCACTACTCTTACGCTTCAACCACCCCTCGACCCTGCCGCCCACCTAGCCACCTCTACTACTGCCTGGCTACTCGGTCGCTCATTAATCTCGAGTCCCAAGCACCTCTAGTTACCGAAACTGATCCAGAATCACGTGTATGGTAGCTTAGTAATAGCTTGGCGAGGGGTTTACCTCCCTGCCGAGCCTTTCGATAGAATAGATAATCTTCCTCTCAACTTGAACTTCTATCAGAAACCGAGGAGGCTTCTCGCCAATTACGGATTCCCTTCAATTTTCGTCATAACTGCCAGTATTTCTGAGTTAACTCTTCCAAGGCAGATGCGCCGTTACTCTTAGTAGAAATATCCAATTTTCCCCCAGCTTCTATCTACACGGTTCTTTTATCCCTTCTTGGAAAAATTCTTGCGGCATCTTGCACAGCGCTCTTTCCTATCTCCCTTATATTTTACAGCCCGGTCATAGTATTTTACTTCGTACATTCTCTAGTGTCTGACCGGATTAGTATCAAAGTGGATTCTTCTGGAGTTTTGGATATACCCCAACACATAGAAGCTTTTCTTTATTATTTCGAATTAACGAGCGGCCAACTTCCACTTCTGGTTTCCGTTTGAAGACATCGGCCATCGCATTACCCGACAGGGACCGCTTAGTAGTTTTAGCATATTTCTGCGGCTTTTGTTAACCATGGATGGCAGAATAGGTAAAAAGGCATGGACCAACGAACAACATTTCTCTTTTGCCTTCAGCGAAGCGGCAAAAGTTGTCATGTATGACGAATTATATGCTGATGGGCTAAGCTGGGCTCTCCGGCTACTATTTTAAACTGGCTTTTCACTTATTTGCTCTCCAGTGTCTTTTTGTTCCCGGAAACCTTGATGTAGTATTCCTTATTCCTATTTTGTTCTCGTTGCCTACCGCATTCTAGACTTGACTACAAAATCACCTCGGTACTACTTCTGCCATGTAGGAAACAATGACATTTACGATACTAGGGATTACTCTTCCCTACTCTGAAAGCAACGACTTCATGGGCGTGAATTGCGCTACCCATTTTTGCCGTTTGTTCCATTGGTTCCAACAAATACTACCTGGACAGCGGCAAACCTATAAAGAGTCAGAACTAAGACACAGTATCTCAAGGTCCCTTCCAGCATAGAAAATCAATCTAAGACGTACGCAGCAGTGACGGCGAAAACTTCGCTTCTCTTCGCGTTTGTGAAGCCGAGAAGGCAAAGCGAGACGATGATATTAAAGCCTGCAATGATGGCAAGCCGTGCAAGTATCGACCTGATGCAGTACAGGATGATGATTGAAGAGACGGGCAGCAATGAGGCAAGGATGCTGGTGATCCAGTACGTGATGCGCAGCAGCTTACTATCTAAGTAGACGACCCTCCCGTCGACAGGCGACGGTTTGCGCCAGCGGTGGCCACCATATCGGAAGAATATCTTCATACCCGTGCCGGTTACCCACTTCGAGAATGGGTCCTCATTATGCCGGGCCTGTAAAGTGACTAGATCCGGAACATGNAACTTTGGCTCTGCTACCGAGCCCCAAATATCCGCGTCCGGGCCGGTCATTATTAGGGGGCCCATATCGCGTGATTGCATATATCGCTGAATATATTCTAGGTCGTATTCAGAGGGTTCCGGCATACTAGTAAGGAAATATTGTAGCCTTAGAGCTTTATCTAGCGCCGTGAACGTTAGTAATAGGCCTTCTTTCTATACTAACTATTTACTTACTATACTCTTTTAATTTTGCCTTAATCTCCATCACCAGCCTTAGTTGCCTATTATCCCCAGGCGTCATTGGGTTAAGTAAAAAGAAACAGTCTCGAGAATATTTGCTCTTATACAGCTGATCGCTCCGGCTATCCTCCCGCTCTAATTCACGGAGGTCGTTCTCCAGATGGATGAGTTCAGACTGCATGTAAAGCAGCATCTGAGCATTCAGCGTTCCAAATCGGCGGAACATGGCCATCTCTGGAACCATACCCATTCTTTCGCCAAGTTTTGGATACCCGGGAATCAGATCGTGGAGAAAGTTTGCAGCGGCTGAGGTACCGGCACCCTTGTTCGCCATATGCAGCGGCTTATTGGAGGCGACTGACGCTTCCCAACTGCTAGATTGTATCGAGTAGCTAGCGGTCAAAACAAATAAACGAACAAGCAACCAGATCTTCCAAGTCAAGGCGTTGGTTCCGAAAATGTGCAGATATGGCTCCCCAGCCCCGTAGGGAACCTTTAGAAGAGGTTATCATGGGTTATTCTACAACAGATCCATCCCTGGTCTTCGGTATTATTCGCAAGGCTGAGAAGCTGACAGGCATCTGCTACTTCAATGGGCTGCAGCTGACGGTTGGGGTTAACATGCAGCTGACCATTATGGAACAACTGAGTCTTATGGGCTGCAATTTGAATAGGCTTGTAGTGTCAGCGCCTTGCAGCACAATTACAGACCCTCCCCGCATTAGACAGTTTCGTCAGCCAATATGCAGGCAAGGCAAGGTAAAATACGGTCGTAGGTCTACATTTGATTTGATCAAAACGTTCTGAAGCCACAAAGAATTTTTTTTTTAAACAAAAGCCTCCTGCAGACTAACCATATAATTTTGGGAGAGTCCGTATGCGCTATCCGTAGCCGGTGGAAGAGGCAACGAGGCAATATGTCACGTTACTCTCATTTTCCAGGTGAGTGTGACCCTCGCCCGGCGTCTACTCAATGCCTAACTTCACGGTCGCTCGTGGACCGGGCCGGGCCGTATATGACTGGCATTGTGCAATACTATATACAAGACAACCCTGTTCAAGCCAGAAAACCGGAAGTTTAGGGACTCTCATGAAAGTACGAAAAACTCAAAACGCATTCGGCTGCGGCCACATGTCCGGCTGCGGGAATTACGCATCCCAGGGATTACAAATTATCTGTAAACAACCACCAACCACGCCTAAGAGCATCTTATCAATGCGGGACGGCTTTACTCTTCGGTCCGATGCAGCTATTTCTTCGATAGATCTAATTATTCCTGACAGCCTTGCGGTTTGCGCGGACTAGAAAATAATAGCAGTGGCTTCTCGTGTCTTTCGTCCCAACAGATTCAGTCCGCCGACATAGGCTTGGCTGTGCGAATAATATCATGCATGTGCTCCTGCACAGGCCAGCTAGAGCTTTAGTGTGGGTCCACTTGGCGGGGGTCCCACTTGGCAGAGAGGAAGCCTTACTTAGGCAGAATTGTCTAGGGTTATGATCACAACAATCGAAATTCGCGACCAAATCATCTCCACAACCCTGGCGAAATACCCCAAACTAATACAATGTTTCTGTCATGGTTACTATTCAACAGGCAAACTAGAGGCGTGCCGCAGTACGACAAAAGCAGGCAGGGCAGCGCGAAACCCGAGGGCGCAGCAGGAAGGGGTCAGCGCATTCGGCCAATTGGACCCCCGCGCCAGTACAAACGCTCATAAATGGGACGACCTGCACTTTTTCCGAGGCTGATTCTGAACAATTGAGTGAGCCTTTAGTGTGCCTCGTCGTAACAAGTTACCATTTACAAGATCACATACGCCCATACATGTGTCCCTATCATGCAGCAATGGATATTATCCCTATGCTCTTGTCTTTCCCGGCCACGTCCAAAGGTATTTCTTTAATTCCAGCCGAGATGGCCCAAAATTTGCTTATCTGTTTCTCAGGGCAATGATCACAACCACCTCCATCGTACCATTGACATCTACACCAACCTTGACACCGATCCACTTTCCTCAAGATTAGCAACCCTATCTCTCAACGCTGATTCCGATTTGAATCTTATTTCCAAAAAACTCGTTAACGAAGTATTGAGCATCGAAACTCGCCCACATGACAAAGGAGTAGTTAGTGTTGATGGGCAGCAGGTGCGTTTACAAGGCTATGTAGACATACGTTGGAGCATAAATAGTGCGCCTCGAAAGATATATAGCACAAGATTCTACGTACCAGAGATAGATGATCCATCCTTCGATGTCAGACTAGCAAAACAAACCATCCAAGAATACGGGCTGCTGAAATCAAAATCTACAAGATACTGGTAGCCCTTGGATTGTAATCTCTCTCTACAACCTTTTTCTGTTGAATCGTAGCACTAATGCGTCTCCAACACAGCTCACCAAATAAATTTGTTTTCTCGTCTGTTTCGATTCCTTCCAGCTAGTTTTGATACGTCCGAGCCGCTTGCAGTGAGCCTAATTTTGGTTTCATCATACGCGTCATCTCTTCTCAGAACGACCCTATAATATTCCACGATGACACAAGGATTAACCCCTTTTCTGATGTTGCATTACGGCTGCTTTCCTCCTTGGAGCGAATCATGGACAATCACACTGTTGCATAGTTCAACTATCCAGACACTCCGTAGACAACGAAATTACAACGGTTGCGAGTGACCCTGGCGGTTGGTTTTGGCGCTGGTTGTCAATTTTAGGTTTCGAAATTTTGAGGATCAAAGTTAAAGTGCTTTTGGGAGCATGAATTCGAGAGATTACGATCATAGTGCTGATAATACTACGGCTGTACATGTGCTATCATACAACGAGTTGGTGTCTTAAGTTTCTTAATGAGGCTTCGCGTAGGATTTGGTAGAGCTCTCGCGGGGCGTTTGGTAGAGATTTTATAGGGCTCCGTGCAGAGCCCCGTATACAGCTTATTCCCTAAGCTTTCTTACAAAGCTCCTCCCAAAGTTCCACACCTCCATACCTTTACAGAAGCTTGTAATCGTTGCTCCTCCACCATAATAGCTTGTGGGGTGGTGCAGATTAGATGCATTACATGAGAAGGGAGATATCTATAAAGTTATAGAGCGAATTTACGACATCTGCAGTAGAAAAATTATTACTATATAAGCAGGGCATAGATGTGGTTCTTTTTACGTGACTCCCCAATTATATATAGTATATTCTTGGCAGTATAAAATTAACTGCTAAGCCCCTAAATAGATTAATTAACGCTTAATATAATATCTAGTAGTTAAAAAGAGGGGTTTTAAAGTCTTTAGACCTTACATATAGGCCACTACTAGTCGCACACTCCCTAATTACTGCGCGCACCCCTCCCCCCCTCCCCGGAACAGGCTTAGATCCTATTTCCTTATCTAAATATCTTTATATTAACTACGTATAGTTACGCGTACATAGCCTTCTTAATTACCGCCCCGTTTAGTATATTATATTCTAGTTTATGCTATTAAGTGAAACCTAAGTAGATAGTTATATAGGTATAAGGTATGGGGCGACCTAGGGGTGACTTGCCCGTAAGGCACGTGCAAAGCACGTGCCTAGGGAAAACCCCTCCTACCTCGCACACAGACTCCTCCTTTTCCCTTAAGGATTCGTCTCTGTCTATACAATATACCCTATTATTCTATTATTAGACTCCCTATCTATATCCTTACCTTATATTTAAATCCTTACCAATCCCCTTAGGAGGAGAGCTGGTTTAATTTTTCTATAATGCCTCTAAAAAGAAAACCAATGCCTATACCCAACGGTAATACGCTAGCGATGTAACCGCAGAACGCCTTAGGATCTAGTATAGACGAAACCGCTAAAAGTATACTAGTAGCATCTAAGCCACCTTATAAACCTTAAAACGATTAAATATCTATAAACGTTAGAAATTAGTTTAATTTATATACCTAGACTTAATAGGAGCTTAGTAAGGTTACTAGCGTTCTGCCTAATACCGCTAATATAAAGGAGCTAGATAAGCTAGCTAAGAAAATAGTCAACTTATAGAGTATTATTAATTTAATAAAGCCCTCCTATGGCCTCTTTAGTAAAAAGTATAAGTTATATAGTAAACGCATACGCTAAATAAATCTTAACGCCCTAGTTAAGAAGTTACTACTTAATATTAACGGTATTACTTAATAGTATTTTAACTGGTGGATTACTGCAGTTAAGAACCGATTTAAGGTTAATAATACTAACTATAACTATAAGCGATGTACGCGCTAGGCTATTAAAGGTCTTATAAAAGAAAAGATAATTACCTAACTAGTTTATTACCGGTTAGGTACTAAGAATAAGGGTCCTTTACTATAGGATAAGTTTAAGACTATAGTCTAAGACCAAATTAGAAACCCTATAGTAAGACGCTTTAATAACGCTATAATATACTATATAGCTATTATAAAGGAGAACTAGAGGTTTAATGTCTTCCTAGACTATATATATAGCTTAGAGGACCTCTTTTTATATACCCCTTTTATTAATCCTAAATAATAGGTAGACTTTTAGTTCTTATATTTTTTAGCCTACCTATAAGCAGAGCTCTTTTAATAGAATTTTACCTAATGGGTAAGAATAGCTAAGGACCTTTTTAATAAAATCCGCTGTATAGAGTAATTACTTAATACTATAAAGCTTACAGAAAATCACGTAAGGGGTAGCGGTAAATTATTGCGTATAAATATGACGGTGCTAGTGCGCGTTACCTGCCACATTTAACTAATTAGGATTTTCCATGCCCGGTATAGAAAATCGCTATTGGCTCGCTTACCACTAGCGCCTTGGCGGCCCTCGCGATATATCTACCTACTACCCCTAAACGATTCTCCTTCTTCTTCTTTTCCTTAGCTTAGTATCTTTACTAGATAGTAATCCACAAGCTTTAGTTTAGAGGTATTTGTGTAAGCCGTTACATTATACTAAGCTCTCCTTACACTGCCTAAGAAGGCCTTAATAATATCCCACCCCTAAAAAAGAGAAGATCTTCGTCTATAACGACGCGTCAACGCGCTATACTTAGACATTAAAATAACTCTACACTGCCTATAAAGACCTTAATAATACCTTATTTTGTAAGCTAGATAGGACTAGACCTATACCCCCTAGAATTAAAACCGAATTATATAATTCTAATAAACCTTAGGAAGCTAACAATGGCACCTAAAGCGAGCTTATTTAAAAGAGCTGCCCTAACCTAAGAAGAATACGAGATTTAATTAGGATCCGAAATTAAAGATAATAATAATATTATGGATGTATATAAGCAGATTCGTGCCCTAACGGCTAATTAAGAAGCTAACTGTCTCTAAGCTTAAAGCATATAGGAGACCCTATAAGAGATCCTAGACAGCCTTATAGCTCTTTAAAGTAGCTTAGCTCCCCCTTTTAGAAGTCCTAGTTAATCTATCTATTTAACTAAGGATGATATACTAGGGAGTACGGAAACGATAATAAAGCAATTGAAGTCCGTTAAGCTCTTTAACCCCTAACCACTATCTAATGGGATAGACCCTACCTTTAAGAATTAGAGGATTTAAATACGAGGAAAGCTCTATATTAACTACAACTATTTCCTTTCTAAAGAAGCTAAGATGCTTTACCTCTTTGGTCAAACTACTAGGGACGCCTAAAAGTACCTCTAAGCCAAGTTTAAGAACAAGTTACCTATTTAGTTTACATCCGTTAATAAGATACTATAGCACCTAGTAGCTATCTACGTAAACCCAAATAAAGTATACAACGCTAGGTATGATTATAATCGCCTAATAATAAGACTAAATTAATCCTTTACCGAGTTTTAGACCTAATTTCTATACCTAGCAGGCGAAGGCCAGGTCCTCCTTAAAAACTACTAATTAGACCTATACAATAAACTAATGGTTTAATTATAAGAGAAGATCGTAGTAGCCTTAGATAACCTACTAACCTACTAAAGACTTACAGCCTAATTATAAGGTAAGGATGTGGATAGGGAGTCTAATAATAGAATAATAGGTATATTGTATAGACAGAGACGAATCTTTAAGGGAAAAAGAGGAGTCTATATGCGAGGTAGGAAGGGTTTTCCCTAGGTATATATAGAGCACGTGCTTTACAGGCGAGTTACCCTTAGGTTACCCTATAGTCGCCTATACTTTACAGCTATATAACTATCTACTTAGGTTTTACCTAACAATGCCCCCCCCTTTAAAAAGGGTCATCCTTAATCCTTTATATGCTTAAGCCTTAATAAAACCCCATAAAAAACCTTAGTAAGGAAAAAATTTAAAGGGGAAAGAGCGTCTTAATTTTGCGTATAGAGAGACAGGTAGTACATATACGTAGCGCGAAGATATTAAGGAACTTCGACTGGCGGTTAAAGTTGTCTAATTAGTTAGATTTGCCTTGCTAAGACTCCCCCGCATTTAACCGAGCTAGTAGCGATTTTATATACCCGGTATAGAAAATCCTAATTAGTCCATTTAATAGGTAGAGCCAGTAGAGCTTAATACCGTCGCTTAAATTTAGTAGACTAGAAATATTCTAAAGCTCGCTTATATAGGCAGGTCGCTAGTACCTCGTGGGTAGGTTATAGGTTATTTATATACAGCCAGATTCGTAAACGGTAAAGCTATATACCTATTAAATCCGCCGCTAACCCTACTTTAGCCTTACGCTATACTGGCGTAGCGCCGTATATACTTCGCGGGTAGGTTATAGGTTATTTATATACAGCCAGATTAGGACGGTAAGGCTATATACCTATTAGACCCGCCGCTAACCTATATTTTAGCCTTATACGTTATCTATATAGTATATACGTAGAATAGTATAAGTTATTAGTATAGGTTACCACTAGCGGGTTACTAGTAGGTTGTGGACCCTAGTTAAATAAACCCTAGTTATAAACGGGCCTATTCTCTAATATATAAATAATTTACTTAGCTAGTATAGAGTAACGGACTAGGTCTAGGAAGGGTGCTTTCTAAATTAAGCTTCGTTGCTAGTATACGCCATGGCCTCGCCTATAAGTCATAGCAATTATTACTTATTCTTTAATCCCTTTAAACGTCCTCTATTCCGCTTTAATATAGGTTATATTTTAATAGCGGCGCTTACTTTTCGCCTACGCTTTAGCTATAAGGCTAGGGTATCCCGCTTACGGTACTTATCTAATAGTTATTAATAATTCTTAAGTTCTGTCTTATATTTCCATTTATTATACTTATTTAGCCATCCTAGCCATTTAATAAAGTACTATTGTGGTGGGGTAAAATGGGCCACTACTTAGTGCCTTGGCATTTTCCTATATATATTGAGCCTTCGGCTTCTCTCCTTCTCCCTATCACGACCTACCAGCAATACATTCTTTCCTTTCTTCTTACTGACTGCTTTCCTACTAATTGACTACGACTGACGACCGACCGACCGACCGACCGACCGACCGACCGACAGACAGACAGACAGCATTGTGACTTCCTATCTAAGAGGGACCGCGTCCACCACCACACTATGGTTATCTAGCATAATCCTAGTAGGTAATAATTACTTCTACTTCCTAGCTGCCTTCCTTAAGCTCTTTTACTACTAGGGGTTAAAACCTAGGGCGTAACCTATAAGGCTCTAGTAGGGAGATATAGAAGACTAGGTGGAGCCGTGCTATAGTAGGTAGAAGCTCTAGCTTATATACTTACTATCCTACGCGCTCTAGGATCTAAAACGGTCCTATAAACTTATAGTTAAGCTTTTTATAGGGACGTTTTATGCGGATATTTTTAGAGGAAAGTAGGACTTATTTACCAACGGCGAAATGCTTGGCCAGATAGTAACGATTATAGTATTTTACCTAAAGCTATTAGGCGTACATTATTAACGCCACCGCTACTTTATATATAAGGCGTAGGCGTTATAGGTACGTCTTTACAAGTTTAACATTTATTAACTTAGACCCCTCCCCACCTTATTAGGCGTCTTAAACACCGTCCAAGACTCTATCTAGGACGTTTAGTAGCTAGCTATAGGCAAGCTTAATAGGGGAATGCTTTATTATAGTATAGACCTTAGAGTTATAAGTAAAGGCTACTTCTTTAAGTAGGGAGGCCTAATTAAACTATTTCTAGTTTATAAATATACGTAGGTATACCTTAAGCTCCTAGTTCTAACGCTCTGTCTAACTATCTATCTATAGGTAGAATATAGTGCTAAGTTTACGTTAAACGTGGAGATGGTAGTATATAGTGCTTTAGTACTCGCTTATAAATATACTACCCCTATTAAAGATAATATTATCTAAAGGCCCTATTTATATAAAGACTCTAAATAAGAGTTCTGCGAGTTACGTAGCATTAATTATCTTACGTACTAGATAATAGCGTACTAGCTTTATAAAACGGTTTACAAAAATAAGGACGGAGTTATACTCTACGTTAATAGAAGTCTTAGACTCTAGAAAATCCGTAATAAAGTTAAGTAAATAATGCCGCTAGGCTTAGGTGGGAGCCTAAAGAGGCTACAGCTTACTATAGGGTTTATAGCGGCGCGATTTAGAGCGTTAGTAGGTATTATAATTATCTAGGTATTTACAGAGGTCCTAGGTAAGGCCGTTCTAAATATACTTCTATACAATTACCTTAAAGGTATAGTTAAAACTATAATAGCCGCCTATAGGATTATTATAATTTTGCTTAAGGATCTCCTATTATAATAGTATACAATCCGGCACCTAGACTTTATTATTTTGCCTTAGGAGTCCTTAATTATTAAGGGTATAGTCCTTATTACTAGTAGGAACTTATTCTTAGGTTAACTAATTATATATAAAGCGTATAAAGGCGTCCCTTTTTTATACTCCATAAATAAAATTAACTAGTAACTTAGGGGGGTATTCCATAAACGCCGTTTTAGCTAAAGCAGCTACTACTACCTCTTACTATGGCACGAGACTTTGCGTAAAGTTGGTGCTAGTAAAGTAATATATAATACGTAGGTAACTCACTAGGTTATTATAGGGGACCATAGCCTAGGCTAAAGGGTCTTCCCTAGGGTTAAGCACTATTAGGCTAGTTAAGGTAGTCTTAAAGAGAATAGTAGGATACTCTAGTCCGCCAGCGCTAAGTTTATAAGGGTCGCTCGTATACTACACGTATACTACTTACTAGTTTAGTATAGTAGCACTAGGGCCGCCTATAAGGTCTATAACCTATAACTTTTGCTACAATATAGGCAGCATAGCATTAAGGATTGTCCTCTTACTGCTATTTTTAAAGCCTTTAGTATAATCCGGGCGCCAGGATAGTATATTAGTAGGATTTATCTTACCTAGCTTATATTTAATCTTAAAATTAAACTTAGCTAGTTNCTTAGCGTACTAGGCCTAGNNAGTANATAAGCTNTTAGTGGTTATAAAGTACNTAANATTNTTATAATTATAGAGNACGCGCGTTATATACGCGGCGTATTTAAGGTAATAGCGCTATATCTTAAAGCATTATACTATAGCGAGTAGTTCTTTGTTATATGTATTATACTATACTTTTAGGCTAGTAAGCTTTTAACTATAATAAGTAATTAGGTACTAGTGAAGTTAATCTCCTTACCCTAAAGGCTGCAGAAGTATACCGCTATAGGCATAGTTAGAAGCGTTAGTAATCACTATTAAAGGTAGATTAGGGTTAAAGTGGTAAAGTAGAGGAGCCTATATAAACGTAGCGCGTAGCTTATAAAACGCCTACTATGCGTTATTAGGCTAGGACTAGGGTTAATATTATTTAGTAGGCCCTTTTAACTTACGCTTCTTCTTCTTCTCCCTATCTAATATTGGGTCGCGATATACCTATATAAGATATATATATAGGGGGTATACAGTATCCGAGTAGTTCCAAATAAATCGCCTATAAAAGTTGGTAAAGCTAAGAAAGACCTAGATATATCTATAGGACTTAGGCTTAGGCTATTCCTTAATAGCTTTTACGCGGTTAGGGTCTATTATAATACCCTTAAGGGTAATAATAAAGCCTAGGAACTTAACGTTCTTAGTATAAAAGATATATTTTAATAGTTTAGCGTATAGGCCCTAAGCGCAGAGCTGTTATAGTACCTACTTAACGTGCTTAACGTGCTTAACCTTATTATTTAAGTAGATAAGAATATTATCTAGGTAAACTACGTAGATAGTATCTACTAGGGTTTCTAGAGCTTTATAAATATAGCTCTANAANGTTATAGGGGNNTTAGTAAGACTAAAGGGCATTACTAGGTACTTAAAGTAACTATAGCGTATCTTAAATACGGTCTTCTATTTATCTCCCTTTTTAATATAAATCCTATAGTACGCATTATAAAGATCTAGCTTTATAAATATCTTTATATAGCTAAGCCTATTAAAGAGCTCGCCGACTAGTAATAGGGGGTACCAATTTTTAATCGTGATCTTATTTAGACGTCTATAGTCGACGTATAGCCATATTATACCGTCTACTTTTAGCATAAAGAGGATAGGCGCTCTAGTAGGCGACTTACTAGGCCTAATCTAGTCCTTTTTAAGAGTACTGTCTAGGTACTTTTATAAGATCTATAACTCTTTCTATAAGAGGTTATAAAGGGGCATTTATAGTGGCGTTTTGCCTTCTTCTAAGTCGATCATATAGTTATACTTAGAGTTCTACGGTAGTATGCTTACTAGCTTATTAGAGAAGACATTAATTTCCTCCTTATATACCTCTAATAGGCTAGGGGCTACGGAGGTTAAAGCAACTATTATATAGTAGTATACTTCTGAAAGCCAGTAAAGAAAAGGGTGCGGCCAATATATATTTCGCAGGTGTACTTATATAGAGAGTGTATACAGCTCTGCTACAGTATACTTAATAGTTTTAGGGTTTTAATCACCTCCCCCTTACGTATAGGTAATCTGCGCCAACACTAGAGGGTCTCTATAGGTACTCACTGCTAGTAACAACAGGTCCTCTACTATATTTATAACCGGTATCTCTATATCCGGAGGGTCTATACAGGTACTCGCTACCAGTAATAATAGGTCCTCTATTATATTTATAACTGGCGTAAAAAAGGAGTCTTCTAGCTATAGCAAATAGACTATTTTACTAGCCTTAATATCTGCCAGAAGAGCGTTAAGGGTGACTATTTAGAGGCGTTTAGGGTCCGAAGTACCCTAGATAAACTATCTAGAATAAAAGCTAATTAATAGATTTACTTCCGCAAGCCAATCCTATTTAAGAACTATATTATAACTATTAAATAAGCCGCCCTAAAAGGTCTGCGGGCTAATAGTGCGAGAGGTACCCTAGAAGTTGCTAGTAGTAACCGTTAAATTATAAGCATCCTAAATTATTATCTGGTTACTATTAAGGAAATATACAATAAGTTTACGTAAACGTAGCGTATAGCGTATAGGCAGGTTAAACCTATAGACGATATCTTAATTAATAAGGTTAATTTGGCACCTATTATTATATAAAGCATATAGGCGGACTTTGCCCTAGGGCGTATCTATCGCGACATATACTACAATACATTTCTTCTTTCCCTCTATATTAGGCCCTAGTTACAGTTAAAAGAGATACGCTATTAGGGCTTTAGGTTTTCCAAAGCCTAAGCTAACTTCTCTTTATTAGCCTACTTCTAGTGTTCCTTATAGTAGCCACTTACGGTCCTTTAACTCGCCTGCGTAGCACTAGCGTTTAAGGGGTCCCCTAAGCCATCTAGCTTTTAGATAGTCTCCCTAGGAGTTTACTTAGAAAAGTGTCGCCCTTTTTAGGTTCTATTTCCTAAGCCTAACTTTATAAAGCCTATGCTGCGACCGCGCTTTATACGCGATAATTTGCCGCTACCACTTACGCAATCTTCCGCGAGCTTTGTGGTATTAAGCAATTACTCTATATAGCGGATTTTGTTAAAGAGGTCTTTAGCAGTTCTTACCTATTAGGCAAAGTTCTGGCGGAAGAGCTCTGCTTATAGGTAGGCTGGGAGATATAAGAACTAAAAGTCTACCTATTATTTAGGATTAATAAAAGGGGTATATAAGAAGAGGTCCTCTAAGCTATATATATAGGCTAGAAAGACGTCAAACCTCTAGTTCTCCTTTATAATAGCCGTATAGTATATTATAGCGTTATTAAAGCGTCTTACTATAGGGTTCCTAATCTAGTCTTAGACTATAGTCTTAAATTTATCCTATAGTAAAGGGCCCTTATCCTTAGTACCTAACCAGCAATAAACTAGTTAGGTAATTGTCTTCTCTTTTATAAGACCTTTAATAGCCTAGCGCGTGCGTTGCTTATAGTCATAGTTAGCGTTATTAACCTTAAATCGGTTCTTAACTACGGCAATCCACCAGTTAAAATGCTGTTAAGTAGTACCGCTAATATTAGGTAGTGACTTCTTAACTAGGGCGTTAAGATTTGTTTAGCGTATGCGTTCGCTATATAACTTATACTTTTTACTAAAAAGGCAATAGGAGGGCTTTATTAAATCGATAATACTCTATAAGTTGGCTATTTTCTTAGCTAGCTTATCTAGCTCCTTTATATTAGCGGTATTAGGTAGAACGCTAGTAACCTTACTAAGCTCCTATTAAGCCTAGGTATATAAGTTAAACTAGTCTCTAGCGTTTATAGATATTTAATTATTTTAAGATTTAGAAAATGGCTTAAATACTACTAGTATACTTTTAGCGGTTTCGTCTGCACTAGATCCTAAGGCGTTTTATAGTTATATCGCTAGTGTATTACCGTCGGGTATAGGCGTCGGTTTTCTTTTCGGAGGTATTATAGAAAAATTAAACCGGCTATCCTCCTAAGGGGATTAGTAAGGATTTAAATATAAGGTAAGAATATAGATAGGGAGTCTAATAATAGAATAATAGGTATATTATACAGACAGAGACAAATCCTTAAGGGAAAAGAAGGAGTTTATGTGTAAGGTAGAAAGGGTTTTCCCTAAGTATATATAGAGTACGTACCTTACGGGCAAGTCACCCTTAGGTTGCCCTATAGTCGCCTATACTTTACGGCTATATAACTATCTACTTAGGTTTTACCTAACACTAATATCTATTATTGGATTTAGAACTATAGCAAATTAATGCCCACACTAATTGGCAGAAGAAATCTTATAGCGATTAAAAACTAACAATTACACCCGCTAGGGCTGGTACTAAAAAACTAGTAGAAAGTACCCTTATACCTAAGATAGGTATAACTGCCCTTTAGCGGGCCTCTCCTAATTAACTATGTGCTACGCCCCTAACTAATACCTACCGTAACACCCCAATTAACCCTACTATAGCTATATACTTTAACTGCGGAAAAGATAGACACTTTACCTTATCTTACCCGGAGCTAAAAGATATAGGCGATATTAAGGAGATAGAGGAAGGAGAAACGTCCGACAAGTTAAGAAAAAAAGAACCCTAGGGAAAGACTCCCCCCTAGGGTACCCTATTAACTTTAAAGAGATTAATCTAAGTTAGTTAATAGGTAGAAAACACTTTATAGTTCTATATATAGTATCTCAAAATGTATATAGAGTTAATATAACCGCCCTTATTAACACTAGAGCAAATAGCTTTACCTTTATAGATATTACCTATATAACTAATATTACTAGGTTCCTAAATATAAAAGCCACCCAGCTAGAGAAGCCTATTTAAGTAAAAGGCTATAACGGCTAAGCTGGTAAGCCGGTTACCTACATATTAAAGTTATATATTTCTCTTAATAGACGACGCCTATATAGTATACCCTTCTATATCCTAGACCTAGGTTNCTATAANATAATNCTTAGTNNNAAGTAGATGTCCTATTTTNATATCTGGCTAAANNTATAATAAAGGCAGCTTATTTAGCCGAAGGATAGACTAAAATTACCCTCCTTTATTAAAGAGATCCAAACTAACCGTAGGATATTAGCCGTAAAGGCGGATCCTACCTATAAGTAGGATATTAGGGACTAAGACCTAGCCTTTATATAGGAAGACGCCCGTTACAAAGCTAGTAAGAACCCTATACTAACAAAGATACTCTCCCGTAGTGCTATAGTTAAAAAGGACTCTATATACGGAAGCGGAATAGATAGTAATATAGAAGTTACCTAAGTTACGGAGATTTAACCTATATGGAAGAGGACCTACTAATAGGATACAAGAGATAGTAGGAGCTAAAGGGAGGAACAAGAAGGTTAATACCCTAGAAGCCTTAGAAATTATATACACCCCTATTATTATATAACCCCCCTATATTAGATATCGCGGCTATTAGTACTATAGGGTTCCACTTTAATATATACCAAAAGGATAATAAGGTTTTTATAACTAGCTTATACGAAATTAACCGGATTATTAACGAGAAGGAAGAAGGGCTAGCTAAGGAAAGTAATAAGAAGCTGGTTAAGCGCCTCCTTTTTACCTACCTCTTAAGCTATAGAGACGCGTTCTTAAAAGCAGCTTTAGATATACTACCCCCCTACTAAACATATAATTATAAGATTCAATTAAAAGCTAATAACTAGCTAGGATATAGCCCCCTCTACTAATAATTAATAGATAAGCTAAAGGCAATAAAGTAGTACTTAATTAATAACCTTAATAAAGGGTTTATCGAGCCAAGCTAAGCCCCTTTTACTTCCCCTATCCTATTTATAAAAAAGCCTAGTAGAGGCCTTTATTTTTATATTAACTATTAAAAGCTAAACGCTATTACTTAAAAGAATTAGTATCCTATTCCTTTAATTAATAAGACCCTTATACGTCTAAGCTAGGTAAAGATCTTTACTAAACTTAATATCCGCTAAGCTTTTTACCGAATTAGGATAGACCCTATATCTAAAGATTTAATAACGTTCCGTACCCGTTATAGGTCCTATAAATATAAAGTCCTTCCTTTTAGGTTAATAAATGGGCTGGCTATATACCAAAGGTATATAAATAATATCCTTTTTAACTACCTTAATAAGTTCTGCATGGTATACCTAGATAACATCCTTATATACTTAAATAACAAACTTAAGTATAAAGTTTATATTAAGAAGGTCCTAGAGAGATTACGGAACGCGGGCTTATAAGTTAATATTAAGAAATGTAAATTTGGGGTAAAATGTATAAAGTACTTTAGGTTTATTATAAGTATAAATGGGATTAAAGTTAACCCTAAGAAGGTTAAAGCAATCCGCAGCTAGAAGCCCCCTTATACTATAAAGGGGATCTAGTCCTTCCTTAGTTTTTGTAATTTCTATCGCTAGTTTATCCATAACTATAGAGTTATAGTAAAGCCTCTTATACGACTTACCCGGAAAGATACGCCTTTTATATTTAATAATAACTATATAAAGGCCTTTAGAGAGTTAAAGGATCGGCTTATTTCTTCTCTAATCCTACGTTATTATAACCTAGATTTTAAATTAATGCTAAAAATGGATACTTCTAATAGAGTCGTAATAGGAGTCCTATTATAGTTATATCCGGACGCCGAATAGTACCCTATTGCTTTCTTCTTAAAGATAATAAACCCGGTTAAGTATAATTATAAAGTACACAACAAAGAAATGCTGGCTATTATTTAATTATTGTCCTAATAGCGCGCAGAGCTTAAAGGCATAAATTCTTAGATTAAGGTCTATACTAATTATAAAGCCTTAGAGTATTTTATAATAATAAAGCAGCTTACCAACCAATAGGCTTAATAGGCTAAAATACTCTCTTAATTTTTCTTTACAATTATATACCACCTGGGTATATAAAACTCTAAGGCTAATACTTTAACCTAAAGAGAACAAAATATAGGCCCCTAGGATAAGCTAAAGGCGTAATATTAGATACGCGCCCTCCTCTGTCCTAAATAGCTCGACCTACGCATCCTTAAGAAACTAAGCTCTAAAGAGAATAAGCTAGCACCTATAGAAGGAGAGTTCTTAGACGAGCTAATGGGATTGGTTAACCGTATTTTAACCATAAACCGTACAGCCAAATCCCTAAAGGCCCTCCGCGATTAGGCCTTAAAAGGTAACCCTAATTTAGAAATAAAAGAAAGACTACTTTTATATTAAGAACGGCTTATAGTTCTAGATATTAATAACCTATAGATAGAGCTAATCCGTAAGGCATACTGTTAAGTCTTAATAGTATACCCTAGTTAGGATAAGACCTACTAACTACTAGCGCCCCGTTACTATTAGTAAGGACATTTATCTAATATAAAACGATTTATTAGAAACTGCCACGCCTATAAACGCGCGGATGCCCCTAGGGATTAAACTCCTAGGTAGTTACGTCTATTGCCAGTTCTAGAACGCCCTTAGCAATATATTATAATGGACTTTAAGTTGTTTCTAAAGGACGCCTACGGCTATAACGCGGCCTTTATAGTAATCGACTAACTATATAAGCAATCCGTCTCCCTCCCTTGCTTTAAGACTATAACTGCGAAGGATATAGCTCGCCTTTACGTTAACAATATCTATTAATTCTACGGCGCTCCTAAATTAATTATCTCTAACTATAGTCCCTAGTTTATATTAGACTTCTAGAATAAATTCTGCCGTATCCTTAGAATTAAGATTAAGCCCTCTACCGTATTCTACCCTTAGACTAACGGCTAAACCGAGATTATAAACTAGTACCTAGACTAGCGACTACGTCCCTTTATAAACTACTATTAGGACAACTAGTTAGAATTACTACCTATAATAGACTACGCGCAGCTTATGCTCCCCTATAATAGTATAGGGATATCGCTATTTAAACTGTTTAACGGGTACGTACTACAAACGTCCTTTAATTGGGATAGGCCTATTAAACCCACTATGGCTCGCGAACGCCTTAGCTATAAAGAAGCCTAGGCATTTACTAAGAGAATACACGGGGCCTAGGAGACTGCTTAAATAATTATAAAAAAGGCGCAAGAGAAGAAAGAGGCCAACGTGAATTAGTATTGTCGCGAAGTAGACTTTTAAGTAGGAGATAAGGTATAGGTGTTAATAAAGAACTAGAAAACCCAGAGGCTAAGCTATAAGTTAGACCACTAAATAGCTAATCTATATAAGATTTTAGAGAAGGTAGGATACTCCTTTAGTGTTAAACTACCAGATTTAATAAAGATTTACCCTATTTTCTCCCTAGACTAATTATAAAAGGCTGCGAATAACCTACTGCCTAGACAGTATAACGACCCTCCGCCGCTAATTTAGATTATAGAGGATAAGGAATGGGAAGTTAAAGAGATTCTAGCAGTTAAGAAGGTCTGTAGTGTCTTAAAATACTATATAAGCTAGGTTGGCCACGATAAGGACCTAGAATAGTATCCTGTATCTAATTTTAAGTACTCCCCCTATAAACTATAAAACTTCTACCTAGCTTACTTAGACCTCCCTAGACCACTAAGCAAGTTAAATAGCTGGATTAAATGCTAGGAAGAAGGGTTAGATAATTATAATAATCTAAATAATAATAAGGAACTTGGATAACGCCTAAGGGCAGGCTTCTTTAAAAGGGGGGAGGTGATATAACGGTGCTGGTGCGCGTTACCTGCTATATTTAACCAATTAGGATTTTCCATGCCCGGTATAGAAAATCGCTATTAGCTCGCTTACTACTAGCGCCTTAGTAGCCCTCGCGACATATCTACCTACTGCCCCTAAACGATTTTCCTTCTTCTTCTTCTCCTTAGCTTAGTATCTTTACTAGATAGTAATCTACAAGCTTTGGTTTAGAGGCATTTATGTAAGCCGTTATAATAAAGCGTAGTCGTAGTATAGGCTTTATAGAGTTAGGTTTAGGAAATAAAACCTAAAAAGGGTAACACTTTAAGTAAACTTCTAGGGAGATTACCTAAAAGCTAGACGGCTTAGGGGACCCCCTAGATGCTAGTACTACGTATATAAGTTAAAGGGCCGTAAGTAGCTACTGTAAGAAATACTAGAAGTAAGCTAATAAAGAGAAGCTAGCTTAGCCTTTAGAAAACCTAAAGCCTTAGTAGCGTATCTTTTTTAATTATAACTAGGGCCTAATATAGAGGGAAAGAAGAAATATATTATGGTATATATTGTAATAAATACGCCCTAGGGCGAAGTCCGACTATATACTTTATACAATAATAGGTACTAAATTAACCTTATTAATTAAGATGTCGTCTATAGGTTTAATCTACCTATACGTTACGCGTTATATTTATATAAACCTATTATATGTTTCCTTAATAGTAACCAGATAACAATCTAGAATACTTATAATTTAATAGTTACTACTAGCGACTTTTAGGGTACCCCTTATACTATTAACCCGCAGACCTTTTAGGGCGGCTTATTTAATAGTTATAATATAATTCTTAAATAGGATTAGCTTGCGAAAGTAGATTTATTAATTAGCTTCCATTCTAAACGGTTTATCTAAGGTACTTCAGACCCTAAACACCTTTAGATAATTACCCTTAACACTTTCCTAGTAGACATTAAGGCTAGTAAAATAGTCTATTTGCTATAGCTAGAAAACTCCTTCTTTACGCTAGTTATAAATATAATAAAGGACCTATTATTACTGGCAGCGAGTACCTATATAGACCCTCTAGACGTAAAGATACCGGTTATAAATATAATAGAGTGTCACAGTACGTGCCGACTGTCAGGGTACAATGTACGAGGTGACTGTATATAATTGATAAACGATGTCGTGTAAGGATCTATGTAGGAGGTAAGGCGGTATATATACACGTCGCTTAGGGGATAGGTCTGTGCTCGTGTCATAACAACACTAAGTTATAACAACGTATTAGGTCAGTGCCGTGACATAAAGGACCTGCTATTACTAATAGTAAGTACTTATAAAGACTCTCCGGTACTAGCGTAGATTACCTATATATAAGGGGGAGGTAATTAAAACCCTAAAACTATTAAGTATACTATAGCAGAGCTATATATACTTTTAGTATAAGTATATTTACGAAATGTATATTAGCTATACCCTTTTCTCTACTAGCTCCTAGAAGCACACTACTATATAATAATTACTTTAACCTCCGTAGCCCCTGGCCTACTAGATATATATAAAAAGGAAATTAATATCTTTTCTAATAAGCTAGTAAGCATACTACTATAGAACTCTAAGTACAACTATATAATTAACTTAGAAAAAGGCAAAACGCTACTGTAAATGCCCCTCTATAACCTCTTATAGAAAGAGTTATAGATTTTATAAGAGTACCTAAACAGTGCTCTTAAAAAGGGCTAGATTAGGCCTAATAAGTTACCTACTAAAGCGCCTATCCTCTTTATACTAAAAGTAGACAGTATAATACGGCTATACGTTAACTATAGACACCTAAACAAGATTATAATTAAGAATTATACCCCCTATTACTAGTTAGCAAACTCTTTAATAGGTTTAGCTATATAAAGATATTTATAAAGCTAGATCTTTATAATGCGTACTATAGGATTTATATTAAAAAGGGAGATAAATAGAAGACCGTATTTAAGATATACTATAGTTACTTTAAGTACCTAGTAATACCCTTTAGTCTTACTAACGCCTCTATAACGTTTTAGAGCTATATTTATAAAGCTCTAGAACCCCTAATAGATACTATCTATATAGTTTACCTAGATAATATTTTTATCTACTTAAATAATAAAGATAAGTACATTAAGCACGTTAAGTAGGTACTAGAATAGCTCCGCGCTTAAGGTCTATACGCTAAACTATTAAAATATATCTTTTATACTAAAAACGTTAAGTTCCTAGGCTTTATTATTACCCCTAGGGGTATTATAATGGACCCTAACCGCGTAAAGGCTATTAAGGAATAGCTTAAGCCTAAGTCCTATAGGGATATCTAGGTCTTTCTTAGCTTTACTACCTTTTATAGGCAATTTATCTGGAACTATTTAGATACTATATACCCCCTATACGTATATCTTATATAGGCATATTATAACCTAATATTAGATAGGGAGAAGAAGTAAAAGCGTAAGTTAAAAGGGCCTACTAAATAGTATTAACCTTAGTCCTAGCCTAATAACGCTTAGTAGGCGTTCTGTAAGCCACGCACTATATTTATATAAGCTCTGCTACTTCGCTACTTTAACCCTAATCTACCCTTAATAGTAATTACTAACGCTTTTAACTATACCTATAGCGGTATACTTCTACAGCCCTTAGAATAGGGATATTAACTCTACTAGTACTTAATTGCCTATTATAGTTAGAAGCTTACTAGCCTAGAAGTACTATATAATACGTATAATAAGGAACTACTCGCTATAGTATAATATTTTAAAATATAGCGCTACTATCTTAAATACGCCACGTATATAACGCGTATGCTCTATAATTATAATAATCTTAGGTATTTTATAACTACTAAAAGCTTATCTACTTGCTAGGCCTAGTACGCTAAAAAAAACTAGCTAAGTTTAATTTTAAGATTAAATATAAGCTAGGTAAAGTAAATCCTACTAATATACTATTTTAGTGCCCGGATTATACTAAAGGCTTTAAAAACAGTAATAAGAGAATAGTCCTTAATACTATACTACCTATATTATAGTAAAAGTTGCGGGTTATAGGCCTTATAGGCAGCCCTAGTACTACTATACTATACTAGCGAGTAGTATATATATAGTATACGAGCAACCCTTATAAACTTAGCGCCGGCGGGCTAGAGTGTCCTACTATTCTCTTTAAGACTACTTTAACTAGCCTAATAGCGCTTAACCTTAGGAAAGACCCCTTAGCCTAGGCTACGGTCCCCTATAATAACTTAGCGAGTTACCTATATATTATATATTACTTCGCTAGCACTAACTTTACGCAAAGTCTTATACTGCGGCAAGAGGTAGTAGTAGCTACTTTAGCCGAAACGGCGTTTACAAAATACCCCCCTAAGTTACTAGTTAATTTTATTTATAGAGAATAAAAAAGGGACGCCTTTATACACTTTATATATAATTAGTTAGTATAGAAATGAGTTCCTACTAGTAATAAGGACTATGCCCTTAATAGTTAAGGACTTTTAAGCCAAAATAATAAGATCTAGGTGCTAAATTATATACTACTATAATAGGAGATCCTTAAGCGGAATTATAACAATCCTATAGGCGGCTATTATGGTTTTAACCGTACTTTTAAGGTAATTATATAGAAGTATACTTAGAACGGCCTTACTTAGGATCTTTATAAATACCTAGATAATTATAATGCCTACTAACGCTTTAAATCGCGCCGCTATAAACCCTATAGTAAGCTATGGCCTCTTTAAGTCCCACCTAAGCCTAGTAGTATTATTTACTTAACTTTATTATATATCTCTTAGAGTCTAAGATTCCTAATAGCGTAGAGTATAACTCCGTCCTTATCCTTATAAACTATTTTATAAAGCTAGTACGCTACTATCTAGTATATAAGATAATTAATGCTATATAACTTGTAAAACTCTTATTTAGAGTCTTTATGTAAATAGGGCCTCTAAATAATATTATCTCTAATAGGGGTAGTATATTTATAAGCGAGTACTAAAGTACTATAGATAGATAGTTAGACAGAGCGTTAGAACTAGGAGCTTAAGGTATACCTATATATATTTACAAACTAGGAACAGTCTAATTAGGCCTCCCTACTTAAAGAAGTAGCCTTTACCTATAACTTTAAGGTCTATCCTATAATAAAGCGTTCCCCTATTAAGCTCGCCTATAGCTAGCTATTAAATATCCTAAATAGAGTTCTAAATAGCATCTAAGACGCCTAGTAAGGTAGGGAGGGATCTAAGTTAATAAATATCTAACTTGTAGAGATATATTTATAACACCTACGCCTTATATATAAGGTAGCGGCGGCGTCAATAATATATGCCTAAAAGCTTTAGGTAAAATACTATAATCGTTACTATCTAGCTAAGCATTTTGCCGTTAGTAAATAAGTCCTACTTTCTTCTAAGAATATCTATATAAAACGTCCTTATAAGAAGCTTAATAGTAAGTTTATAGGACCGTTTTAAATCCTAAAGTATATAGGGTAGTAAGTATATAAGCTAGAGCTTCTACTTACTATAGTATAGCTCTACCTAGTCTTTTATATCTTCCTACTAAAGCCTTATAGGTTACGTCCTAGGTTTTAACCCCTAGTAGTAAAAGGGCTTAAGAAAGGCAGCTAGGAAGTAGAAGTAATTATCGCCTACTAAAATCGTGCTAGATAACTATAGTACCTTATTAAATAGCTAAGATAGCTAAATAAGTATAATAAATAGAAATATAATATAGAACTTAAGAATTATTAATAATTACTAGACGAGTACTATAAGCGGATATTAGGACGCTAAGGCTCTAAGGGTATATAGTAATATAATAATAATAGTGGGATATAAGGAGTATCTGGTTCTTAATAAAGTAGAACTATAGAACTAAATTCTGCTATTCTCTAATGTGGGGTAAGTATGTTTTATAGGCGCCTCACCTGCGCCTTGCCTGCGCTAAGCCAGTTACGGCTAGTACGTCTTTATAGCCTAATAATTGCCCCCCCCCCTTCTTAAGCAGCTGTTTTTAGCCGATGCTATTATATAATAGGAGTGCTATTATTATCTTTTACTCTATTAAAAAAGAAAATGGAGATCTGACTACCGGTTTTAGAGGGTTCTATCGCCGTTTTTAGAGGTCACGTCGCCAAAACTCCCCGCCGCCCTAAGCCTCTTACTTACCGCCCTATACCCTTACTTTTTAACAGGTAGACTATAATCTTCTATACGCCTAGCGCTAAAGCTATATAACTCTATAGCTCCCACCTCTAATCCGTTTAATCTAGGCCCCGTTTCTCTTATTCTCTACCCCCCTATCTCCTTAACCCTATATTGCTCTTTAGATCCTTCCCACCGTTATTACCCTCTAGGTCCCTTCCGTTGCTACTACCCTAAGTTCTCTTCTAGCTCCCTAGAATACGGCGCGCTTAATTATTAAATTGTAGCTTATTATCTAGTGTTACTAATAATAAGTATATAGACACGGATAGCGACGGTAATAGCTACGGGATAGAACCAACCGTCTTTAACAGTAATGCCGATAGTAATGCCGATAGTAACGCCGACTATAACGCCGATAGTAGTATTAACTATAACGCTAATAGCATTGCTAAATCTAACAATGCTTATAAAGCGCCTACTTAAGTATAGCTTTATAAGGATTAAGATTATCTACTAAAATACTACCTTAAACAGTTAAAAGAGTTTAAGGAATCCGATTTTATAATATAGAACTACGCCAATAGTAGTACGAATCTCCTTAACCGTATTAAAGATTAATAGTATTAGTAAGTAATAACCTATTCTACGGCTTTCTCTTAGGCTTAACCTAGAGCTGACTATTTCTAGATACTGCACCTATATAAGGAAAGACCCTAAGAAAACGTACTAAGTCCTCTCGCTTTAGCTACTTTATAGCTTTTTTAACTAGCTCCTAAATTAGAAACGAGGGAAGGGGGGTAGGAAATAGTGTGGGATAAAGCTTTCTAGCTTGCTTAGTGTATACTAGAAGTACTATTGCCTTATATATAAGAGAGCAACTAGTAGGAAAATTGCTAGTAAATTAACCCGCTAGATATATAAGGTAATTACGTTCCTAGTTAACCCTTTAGCCTAGTAAAATAAGGCGGAGCTAAAATATCTTTTTTAGGTACTTCGGAAACTGGTAAAAAAATATAGCTTAAGTAATAAGAAGCGAGAAAAGCCCGTTATAGATATAGAGGATCTCGCCCTAGTTCTTAAAACTAACTTAGTTATAACAAGAAAAAGATATATAGTTAGGCGACATTAGATACAAGTCCATTTCTTACTATAGCTAGGCTTTTACACTATAAGCCGACCTAAAGCTCTTCTTAATCTATGCTACTAATATATAATAGTTACACTTATTTATAACCTAGAAGGCGGGCCTTATAAAATTATGCTTAAGTTTATATTCAAATTCACTAAGGAATATCTTAGTATAAAAGAAGCATACGTTCTCTTTCTACCCTATTCCTCTTACCTTATACTTATAGAGAACTAGTAATACTTTCCTAATTCCTAAGATTATCTTTAACCCTTTACTTATTCTTAGCCCTTATATCTTTCTCCTAGGCCTTCTCTTTACTAACTAAGCTTTTATACCCCCTAATCTAATATCCGCAAAGCAGCTTAGTAAGCTATATATTAAGCCTAGGCGTAATAAGTTGCCGCTACCACTCCGTTCAGACCTAGATAATATCCCCGTATTTTAGCAATTAATTAAAAACCCCTATAGCCACAAGGTCTTACTTAACGAGCCTTTACTATACTTAACTCTTTTGCCCTAGATTAAGGACCTTAGCGTAATTATGGGATTTCGGCAGGTTACGCGCCTATATAGTCTCTATTACGGCGTAGGCAAGGCATTTAATAAAAATAGTAAGTTCTATTATATAGAGCTAGTTCTACTAAAACCTTTCTAACGCCTATACTACCTAGATAACGTAAGTGACGCCCTCTAGAACCTAATAATGTAGCATACTAACGCTTAAACATTCCTAAAGCACTACCTTCCGTAACGTGTTGGCGTAGATATACAGGCAATTATTTAAGGCTTAAAGCCTTAAGAAAAGTTAATAAAAGCAGTATACTGAATAAGCCGATTAATTAACTTACGGCGGCTATAGCACCTAATAACAGAACAATCCTTATCGGTAAACGAGAACCTGCATATTTATTCCTTAATTAAAGTTCAAAATAAGCTAAAGCTTAGCCTTAAGCGTAAAACCATAGGAAGTATAGAATACTAAAAGCTTAGCCGAGAAATTACAAATAAAAGGCAACATTAGAGAAATGCGCTATTAGAAAATATTAAGAAGAATTAGGATAATAAATAAGCTATAATTAATATTAAGCGGCAACTTTCTGGGGTTATATTTAGCGAGGATATTAAAGCAACCTTAAAATCTAGTAATAATAGATCGGTCAAACATAAACGCCTTATTAAAGTAATTATAACGCTACCTAGCACGTTACTAGAAGATAAGATACGTAGATATAATAATGCTATTAATACGGTCGTAGATTACTGTAATATTAAGGAGGGTAGAGTATACCGGTTAAGTTATTACTAGAGATAGTTTAGGATAGATATCGCCCTTAGCCAAATTAAGATTAAAGAAGATACTAAGATTTTAGAAGCGGCTAAAGCGCTAAAGAGGGTAAGGTTATCCTTATATAAGGAGAAAAGACCAAAAATATACTTTATCTGCCTTAGGAATAAAAAGCTTATAATTAGTAAGCGTATATATAAGTTCTATACTCCAGCTGCTATTATAAAACATTTCTAAGGCAGTTATCTCTCTAAACTCCTATAGTAGGGTAAGATTAAATATAACGTTTATAAAGTAACCCTTAAGCATAAAATGTATCTTTAAAACTATGTGCTTAGTATATATAGGACCTTTTCCTAGTTATTACGCGCTTATCTTATTATTCTTTACCACTTTTTATTTTACTTTAGTCTGTTATTATCTAATCCTATTATAGTATTTAATAGAATAGATATAATAACTAGGATTTTATAATTCGTCTAGAAGGGGTAATAGGTAGGGTAAGAGATAAGGGCTCCTCTTTAGCCTCGCTATATAAGCCTTACGCGTTATAAAATAAACTAAAACTAATAATTATAGACTAGAAAACGCTGCCTCCTTATATTATAGCTTAGTATTTTAACTAAGCCCTATAAAGCCTTAATCTAAGCTATATTAGGTTAGCTTAACTTTTCCATACCTAATCTTTAATCCTCGCGTTCGCTTATATCTTACTTTCTTTCTTATACTTTTCTCCCTAGTTATTTCCTTATTATAAGACGCGCCCGACATATTCTTAACCTCCCTATATTTATTTGCTATTATACCGTCCTTATATACTAGCCTCTTTAACCTCCTTTCCCCGCCTACCTACCCACCCTTCCAACGTAGCTTTTAGCGCGTTTGCTTACAATAGCGAATCTCTCTAAATTAGAGATAATTAAAATAAACCCTATTAGGGAAGGACTAAATAGCTTTCTTAATTTATTTAACTTAACTTATTAGGATCTAGGTATCCCTAGCTCTCTAAACTCGTTACGCCAAATAGGCAATAAAGGTAATTATTAATTTATCCGTTATAGGTTCTCTCTAACATATATAGGGCTTAAAAATCTTATAGTTAACCTTATCCTGGCATTATAGAACCTTCTTGCTACTTAACTACTTCCGTCTAGCGCTAGCTGCGGCACTTTTTATAGTAACCTTCTCTAACTCCTCCCTTTAGTTAATTCTAACGACTTTAATATTAAACGGTTTACCCCTCTCCTAAAAATAGTTATTAATTGCGAATTAGATAAGGACGTTTGGAGTAATACTATCACTACTATAACAGAGTCCACGCCTCCCCCCTAACCACTACCACTCCACATTTAATAAACCCCACATTTACGCAATATAAATAGCTTTACTAACTCGTCCAAATATAGGGAATACGTAAATTATGTTCTAAAGAAGGAGCTAGGCCCTTTTTACGTAGGGATTCCTAGCTTTTATAAAGTATTCTTTAAGGGAGTAGAAGGTCTTAAAGAGGTAAGCGCCGCCGTTTTTAAGAAATGTAAGGAAGGGAACAATCCACTATACGCTAAGGGCGGCTAGCGTAACTGGCCTAAAAGCGTAGAGCAAGATAATATCCTAGAGTGGTTTAGTAGCCTAATTAAATTAATTTTAGGCTTTATAGAGGAGCACGGGTCTGCCCTAAAGACACGATAAACGCTTATTATATACACTAAGCAGCCCTTATAAGGGTTTACAGTAAAGCAAAAACTAAATATTAGTTTTATAGATAATCTAATAGCTAGCAAAAGCTCTTAATACTATTAGTCGTATATACTTATACTAGGAGAGCTAAAGAGTAATCTAAACTCCGATATACCCTTATAGGCATAGTTTAATTTAGGGAAATATATAAGAGAAGTCTTCGCCGCTTAAGACACTTATCGCTTTATCTTAGGCTTTACCCTCTATAGATCTATTATATGGCTATAGGAGTATAACCGGGTAGGAGGCATCGCATTATTACTATTTAATATTAATAAAGACGGACTATAATTTACCTCGGCAATGTTAGGATTTCTCTAAATAAATAAGGAGCAGCTTAGGTTTAACCCTACTATTCTAATATTAGACGGCAAATAATATATTAAGGTTATGCGCAATAATCAGACCGAGCGTCTTATCCTTAATAAATCTATAAAGCAGGCACGCTGTATTACTAGTTAAGCAACTACTTACTAAAAAGCACACTATAAGGGGGATACCTCTAAGATACCCCTCGTTATTAAAGACTTATAGCAGTACCCGTAGCGCGAAAAAGAAGGTAAACTGCTACGTAAGGTAATAGAGAAAGAAGTAGTTAATATAGCCAGGTACTATTACCACAAGACAGTTTATATAGGCGGTAAAGAAAATAATATTTATAATAATGTCCGTAAGGGGCTGGATATTATAAGAGCGATAAACTATAAGCTAGAAAACTTAATAATGCCTTTAAAACCGGCTAGAGTAAAAATTAGAAAAGGCCGAAGTTTTAGTAGAAAGAGGTCGTCCAGCTATACTAACGCCCTATTACCGCCTAGTAAGCGTATATATTTAAGCTCTCCGCCTAAAGGCGGAAGGCACCCTATAACCCTAAATTGAGTATATTAACGCGTTATTACTAGGGACTATAGAAAGCCTCTTTATAAGGTAAGCTCTTAGGCTGCAATACTTGCTATACTAAAGGGTAGCATTAAAGGATACGAGTCTTTATATACGCGGGCCGGCATTATTTAATATAACATTTTAATAGGCAACCTTATAATAAACAAGGAAGACAATAATCCTTCTTAGCCGGCATTCTTAATCGACTTAAATCTTGCGATTAAGGAGTAGCGAGAAGGGCCTTTAGGAGCGCGGGGCAAGACTAGTATAAAAGCGTTTATAGCGATTAGAGTACTCCTAGACAAGATATACTTAGCTTAGCATAATCTTAAGTTGTTTTTTTAGGTGCTATTCTAGATATATATTCACTATAATAGACCTAATAAGAAAGGCAATGTTGTTAATAGGTTTAATAAGTGGAATTTTATAAATACGGAAGAGCTAGCTAAGATAAAGAAAGGAAAAATAGATAATAAAGGGGATTTTCTTAAGAGTGCAGACAATAACTTTTCACCGTACTATTAGCCACTAATCCCTTAGGTTAATAGATTGCGGAAGGTAGTATTTCTAGGCAGTAGGAGGCGAAAGGAAAAGGATAAAAAACTTTCTTCTTAAATAAAGGAGGTGCTTTAGGAAGTAAGGAAGGATCTAAAGGTACTAGTAGAGTAGATAAAATAATATTTTATTATCTTATACTCTTCCACATATAAGTAAAGTTTTATAAAGATTTAGGTAGTAAAGGCTAGGTAGCAGCCTTAGTCAAAACGTATGTAAAATAGCGTAGGGCGAGCAAACTGTTCCGTGGTTAATATATTATTCCTACTTATTTATACGCCACTAAATATGCGATTATACCTAAGTTTACTATAAGTGCACTAATCTCCAATATATGGTGAAAGCTTAGTATATAAAATACTATAAGACCTAAAAAAGATGCCCAATAAATGTGGCTAATAGATGGTTTCTTTTAGGTAATTGTAAAGAAATATAGTAAAGATACTAGTAAAAACTATAGCAAAAGCCTGGCCAGTTATTGAGATTACTGTATAGTCTTACGTAGCTTAAATTTAAACGGGTCAAGTACGGCGTAATATTTAAAAACATTAGGCAGAAAATATAAGAGGGAGGCTTTTTAAAATGGCTTTAGAATCTAGTTTCCTTATATAGGCATAGGCCTACTCTAGGAATATTTAATACCTTTTATAAGCTTTATTTTTCTATAAGTAGATAAAACATAGCCCTATATAAATCGGGGATATAGTAATTCATTAAGCCCTTTTTAATAGAAATTGTGTTATGTCAGGACTACTAGTTATTAAAACCCTAGGTTAAAAGTAATATTTTTTTTAAATATTTGCCCCTAAGCAAATAAGAACTATAGATTTATAGGCGAACACCGCCGCTTTTAAAGGCCTATGCGTTAACGTCGCCTATAAAAGCATAGTTCCTATCGCCGTTTTATTTCCAGCTTTAACCACCATTTCTCTCCCACAGCTTTATACCGTCTATACCACCTATACCACTAGTTCTTTTTTATTCCTTCTATAGTTTTAGATATCCTTTAATAGTAAAACTACGTATAAACCACACCCCTTTATTTTAATTTAAATACTACTGCTAATAATATAAAAGATATTACCACGCCTTTAACTATAGCAAGCTTAAACATTCCTTCCTTATAGCAACGTATAATGCTTAAAGGGCTTTACTAAAATCCTTTATGTTAGGTAAGATAGAGCCCTAACTAGCAATATAAATTGCCTTATACCTTTTAGCTTAGTATATATTAGTAAGTTAGTCCTTTACAACTAACAGGATTAGGCAATTATATTTTAGGCTACTATAGCTAATTAAGCCGCCGTTTAACAATCTATAAGGATTAACTTACAGGATCCTTATTACGGTAAGCAACTCTAGCGTTTAGCTCTACGCACCACTATTACGCCAACGCTTTCCCTACTTAAGATAGTTATGCAGTAAAAAACCTAGGTTAGTAGCGCGATTTAACTCCTAAATTGGACAGCATTATCTTCTAATTACTTTAGCGTCTTAAGTTATATACCTATATTAGCGAGCGGAGCTACCTAATATATTATAAGCTATAAGGATAAAGCCTAAGTAAAGTCTCCCTATGGGTATAGCAATTATATAATCTAGACCTCTTAATAGTAGCACCACTATATAGTATAGGGAGTATTAGGGAGTAAGTATGGACAACCTATTTCCACTATAGACTATAAAATAAAACAGTAAAGTTTAAGCAACCCCTTAAAGCCATCCTATGCCTAAGGCCGTTGGCTAAATCGCCATAATAGTGCTATAAGGCGCCGAGATAAGAATTTTCTCTTAGGTTGCGGCAGATCCTATATCTTATTATATTAAGGTAAGCGGGGTTAATAGCTAGTATATTAAGGCTAGAATCTAAACTAGTCTATAAGCTAATAAGCTATAAGATAGCCAAGTTCCGGTATAATAAAGTCTCTTTAATAGTAGAGTAAGTCCTTAAAGAATCCCAAGGTAGTAGGCTCGATTAGGCAATAATAATTAAGTAGGTAATAGACGTATTAGTAATATAGTAATTATACTAGAGAGCTCCGCTTAATACCACTAGGCCTAACTATACAATAATAAAGTGGGCAGTAGGCGCGTTGGTTGCATAGCGATCTTTAAAGAGCCCTACCTGCTACCATTAAGTCTAATTATGCGATAATAAAGTGGGCGGTAGGCGAGTTAATCCTATAGCGGTTATACTAGAGAGCTCCGCTTACTACTACGGATACGGCATCCTTTATTTATATATCGCTAACTTTTAGGTATATAGGCGACCTAATATATAAAGCTAGAAGTATCTATATAACTCCAGTTGCTACCTATCTACTACTAGCGCATACCGCACGAATATTAACTTAATAGTAGATCTATAAGCTAGAGCGCTAGGTTTAAGGAATACTTAAGCTATATAACAGACTATAGTATATAGGATCGAATTTAAACCCAGTATATAGCGCCTTTACCTCTATAATATTTCACTTAGATAACAAATATCGCCACTAATATACTTATCTCTAAAGTATAAGTGTTAGTGGCTAGAGGCTATATATAGTATCTAGTAAGTCTATCTACATTAGCAAGCCCTAAAAAGGCGATTTTAAACTGTTACCCTAAACTATAAGATATAAAGCTTCTACTTTCGCTAGCAGTTTTTAAACATTACCCCCTTGCAGTATATATCTTTTATTTACTAAAATGCACTCTATACCAGAGTCTAGGACTATAAGCCCTAATTATATATTTAATACTATAGGTTAGGCCTAAGAACCCTAACCCCTACCCTAACCTATAAACTATATATTAACAACTTTATAAAGGCCCTTACGAATATATAAAGCAAAAGTCTTAATTATCCCGCCTTTAATCCCAATAGTAAGACTAATAGTCTTAATTTACCAGAATACAGTAGCCTAGGGACTATAGTCGGATTTAATAATAACGATCCTCCTAAAATAAAGCGAGAACTATAGTTAAAGAAGTTCGCTAAGCTCAACCCTTTAATCTATCCTAAGAAGACAACTTTACAATACCCAATAAATGCTAAGCTTTATTTATTACCCAATACTCTATCTCCTTAATCTTTAGTAGAGCCAATAATTATATAAGGATATTTAACTTAGGCCGGAACTATTACCGTTAGGAATTAAATATATAACTAGTACCTCTTACCTATAGAAAACTATCTAACCTTATTACACGGAAGCCTTTTACCCATATTATCCCAAAAACCGATTTCCTATTTACGCGCATTATCGGGTTCCCATTTACCCGCATCTTCTTAATTATTAGGTTTACCCTAATAAATAAAATAAGCGTTTATAAAAAAGGATAACAACAAGCTAATTCTATTAAGGAGCAATAATGTCCGGTAAAAGGATATTACAAAGGAATTCCCAGATTAAACCTAGGCAAGTTTATAGGTCCACTATTATACTTAATTAACGGAGAAAGTAAAGAAGACTAAGGATACTAAGGGGCCTAATATATCTAATATTAAAGAGGCAATACAGTAGTAACCGTTTACAGTTATACCCTAGTATCCGCGAAATAAAATATACCTTTTTTTAACCAACTAATGCTATATCTTAATAACTTGGCTCTATTTAGTCGCAGGCCTTTAGTAGAGTTATATCTCTTAGCGCTATCTAATTCCTAGCTAAAGTATTTAACTAAAGTACTCTACAAACGATAGAATACTTTAGCGGTAACTCTACCCGCACTAGCATATTATCCTCTTTTATATTACTGTATATTTAACCGTCCAATCCCTTATATACTATATTAATAGCATTATAAATTAATTACTGGCTAATAAAGCACCTCTTTTTAAGTGTAGGTGTGTAGTACTAATATTCGCGGATATGTTCTTTAAGTAGGTCTAGTATCAACGTCTCTAATATAGAGAGTTGCCGACAATAAGACGTCGTAGGTAAGATAGGGAAGTGTATAGATCTTAGTGAAGTTATTTCTTATATAGAACTTTTAAAAGTTCCTAAGCTATACAGTAAAAAAAGGACTGGGGCATAGGCTATTTTAAAGGCTACTAGGCAACTTAAGGTGTCTAGTATAAGCTAGGTAAGCGCCTAGGGTAAGCTAAATAAGCGCCTAGGGTAAGCGCCTAAGGTAAGCTAGGTAAGTATCTAGCGTAAATAAGTAAACTACTAGCTAAGTAAAAGGCAAGCTACGGCTTTATCTAGATTAAACCCAAGGCGTGTTTCTATAAGTTGTACTTTTAGCTATTTAACACATCTTTAATTAAGTTTATTGTTTGCTTTAGAGATTATATTCCTACTAACTATACTCTATTTTATTAAAGCACCCAATAACTAGTTAACCTATTTATCTATATTATTCAGTCTCTCCTTAATCTTAAGGACCTTCTTTATTACTACCTCTATCCTACAATTATATCGCCTAGCCGTCCACTTAAATATTTCGTGATTAAAATTAAGAATTAATATATTGTAATCTAAATCGCTAACGCTAGTTTTAATATCCTATAGTTAATACGCGAAATTTTCTAGCTCCTCTTATTATTTATTAATTACCTTATAATAATTAGAATGGATACACCTACTTTACTATTACTCGGCTCTAAGTTGTTAGACCTGTTTTTTAAGGTCTTCTAAGGTCTTTACTAATGTCTTTTATTGCTGCGCAAATGCTTCCAGCCGCGCCTTATATATATATTGCCACTTCATAAAACAATCAGCTAAAGTAGCCCTAGCACCCCTCTTTAGGTACTATTATACGGCTTATATTATATTATAAAGAGGTTTAGAGACTTTTCTAACTTTTCTACCTTGCTTTATAGGATACAGCTATAACGGCTAGTTAGTTAAGTAGATTTATTAAGATTAGACGCTAGCTTATATAGTAATATACAACATAACTAGTAGAAGGATTATAAAAGTTCTTAATTAATATATAGCTATTAATAATAGGGCTTAGCTATTAAAAAGTGGGAAGAGTGAAAACTTATATATCTTATGCATTAGCAGCTCTAATACCCCCTATAACATTTTAGGTACGCTAAGTTATATCTTAACTAATTCTAGCGTCTATACGCGTTATACTATAACTAACTAATTTAGCGCTGTATCTAAAGTTAGAATAAGGCTGGAAATATCTTCCACTTCTGCCTTGTTGTCCTTTTAGCTACCTAAACATATAGGATTAGGCACAACGGGCCCGGTAATTTAAGTAAAAACTCGTCCTACTATACCGTTAAACCTATAATAAGGAATAAAACCCAGAAACTGTACTTCACTAAGAGAAAATAGCGGCTGCGAAGAGGTTCTATTAAGGAAGTCCTAAGCTATATCTAACTAGCGTTCTGGGTTTTATAGAGTAAGGCTAATTAATTACTACAAAACCATTCTAGGCTCTATTAATTACATTATAATACGGCTAATAGCCTTTATATTAACATCCTCCAAATAAAAAGCCGCTTAAAGTATACTTTCACCTATATTTACTACTTAACCGTTAGCTTTTTATTTTAAGATAACTATTAGATACTTACCAATCTTAATTTCCCCACTCCTTAAAATTAGGAGATTTTAGCAATTTAATAAGCCATAAATAATATAAATGCTATAGATAAATAGAAGTCCTTAGATTACCTATATTTAAAATTAGAGGCTGGTTTTAAATAGAATAGCTATATTACCTCCTTGCAGACTATAGCAATTTTAAACTCTGCTAATATTCTAAAAGGGCTGGCCTAAATATCTACTAACAATACGGATAGGCACTCGTATATTAGATATACCATTTCGCCCTCTTTAAATACTTCTAAAATATTAACAATATTAGGGTAAGGTAACTTTAAGCATTCTAAACCGTTTACTATCTTATTCGTTACTCTTATCTTAATAACCACAATAGGGAAAGTTGGCTCTATTTTAAAGGCAATAACCACAGATCCTACCTAATCTTCTTTAAGCAATTTACGGTAGTAGTTCTACGGACTTCTTAAAACTATAAGGGTCTCTAGTTCCTTTAATAGTAGAGCGGTTTTTTTACTATTAGCGGTAGATAATAATAAGAAGAGCCCTAAATCTCTATTAACTTTAAGCGGAACATAGAACGGTATACGCTTACGCTTATAAATATACTTTCATTTTATAAGTATATTAGGCCAATCCTAATCCTCGTTTATAGTAGGTTTAATCATTTTAGCGTTTTTTTTATATACTAGGAATTTAGTAACCCGTCTTTACAAAGACATTTTTCTCTTTATTAAAAAATTATACTTTACTATAATGTATATATATGCTTCTTCTAAAAAAAGAATTCTTAAAATAAAACAAATATTAGAATATTATATAAATTTAAAACAGCTCTTTTAATACTATATATAAGATATCTAAAAATATATTTATTTATTTAGGGATCCAGTTAAAAGGCCATTAACGTAGTAGAGTATCTATATTATCTCCACTTTAAACAAAATAAGAGATTCGGCGTATCTTATAGGCTATTTTGTTGGGAATTGGATTTAAGGACTAAGTATTTCCCCCTAGCCTATTTATATCCCCCATAAAGACCAACCCTTTTTTTATCTCCCCTATACCTCCTATACCTATCTACTCAAAACGCTCTCTATTAGCAATAAAAAAATTATACCTAGTATTTACTAAATCCACTAAAGTGGATTTAAATCTTAGAGATAACGCTAAGAATATATAAAGCCTATAATTCGTATAAAGATATAGAATAATTAACTTTTCCTAAATCATTTCTAAGAACGTAGAGTTATTAGGTAAGGGTATTAGGTTATTCTCGCTTAAGGGTATATTAGTAGTTAGCCTTTAACTAGCTTTTAACTTAGGGTTCGTTATATTCTCTATATTATAACCTAAGGGGTTCCCTATACTAGGGCCTAAGGCTCCTAAGTTAGAGCTTAAGGGAGGCTCTAAGTTAGGGTTTAAGAGAGTGCCTAGTGGCCTACTACTTAGTCTTTAGACAAGCGGCTTTAAAGGTTTATTAGGAACCCTAAAAACAGTATAGAATATATCTCACTTAATATAAAACGTTAAGGTATATTACTTTACCTAAATAGGCTACTAACTATTTATATTTTTAATAAATAAATATTTCCTATTAGCAATATGGGATTGTTTAAACGGTCGACTATATTAGTATATTTTTGGCTAACGAATGAAGTTATTTATAAGAAATGGGAAACTTATATAAGGATAGCGACTTAGTATATCTCTAATTATTTAACAAATCCGCTGTACTTGCTAAAGTATAAGACTCGGCTTAAGCTTAGAGAGAGTTCTAAGGTAAGTTATACTAAGGAAGTCTTCTACTATATTCTCTATATAATTCGTATATATTAACTAAGTGATCTTATTAGAGCTAAAGCCTAGTCTTCGTGTAAGGAATCCTAGCTATTCCTATAATATATCGCATAGCTTAACCTTTAGTTTAGGCTTACCGAGGTCCTTTTGGAGTATTATACTAGTAAGTTAAGGAAAGTATTATATAGCAAAAAGCTAAATTTATAGGTAGCCAAGCCTAAAGTTTAATTCCTTTAAATTACTTTCTTCTATAGTGTAAACGCTTTCTGCTGTTTATATACTTATTTAGCCTTAATTTAATCCCAGGTAGGCTTGTCCCATAGCTATTTATACTATACCTTTAAATTTATTTAGCAGAAGTCTTTTAACCACCTTAAAGCACGGTTTAAAACATTTTATATCCTTAAAAAATGTATATAGAGAAGGAATTCGTCCTAGGAAATTCTTTAGGCGCTTTAAGATTCCGCTTCGTACTTAGTAAGAAATAACAGCTAGGAAGAGTTAACCATCCTTTATAAGATTTTCAATCTCTAATCTATTATATAATAAACCTTAAGGAATAAGAAGCTTAATAAGAAAAACTATACGAGAATCTAAGAGAGGCATAAGGGCTTTGTTATTGTTAAGTATATATAACCATAAACTATAAATATAGTTAAAATAGTAAATAAGCTCCTATACAATATTAGTTATAAATTTTAGCCGGCTTTAATTATTATAATTACCTTATTGCATTTTAAAGTAAAAATATAATATAAAGTGCCTAGCTAAAGTGCCGGCTAAAGCCCAATAAGTAAAAAAAGGTTATTAAATGCATCGCGGAGACGCGGCATTTTTTTAAGCAGTTTTTTAATATCCTTTTTTTTACTTTTAGAAAGCCTAGAAAGCTATTTGTTTTCTTATATAAGATCTACGTAACGCTAGAAATATTAAAGGTGTTGAAATATATCGCCGTCGCAGAATAGGCGTTTATTTAAATATTCCGTTCAAAGTTCTAAGATATAACTTAATAAAAGGCCTTTATAGATTAGTTTTAGATTACGTTATTCTATACCTTAGGTTAACTTACTATTAAGATACAACCTTATAACCTACTACTTTTCCCTTAGGGTAAGGTAAGCTTTACCTATTTTAATATAATGTTAACTATATAAGCAAACTACTATAGAGTTATTATTAAGCAGTAGTTCTAGCGGCTCGCTTTAATAGTCTAAAAGATCTACCTATATTAAGTTAGACTTACGTAGACCTTTATTAAGGGTTTTTTAACTAATTAGAGCTAATATATAGTGTTCTAGCTCTAAGCGGTAGCAGCCTTTTATCTTAAAGATATTAATAAGTCGGAGAACTTTTTCCTAATTAAGGGTCTGAGCTCCTTTAACCTTCTAATACTCAAACTTTAAAAATAATAAGCGGATCTTTATATCCCTATAAAAATAACTCTATTTCTTATTAAAAAGAGATAAGTTACACTCTAACTTAGAATCTATTGCCTTTAACTTTAGCCTTTCTAGGTATATTAAAGCATTTTCTAGTTAAAATAGGTTTATTTTATTTTTATTATAATATATAAATAGCTTTTTTATTTTTTTATATCTGTTATATTATACTATATATAATAATATATACCTTTAGATTAGGGGTTTACCAGTCTCTAGTAAAATATTAGGTTACTAATAACTAATAGGTGGTTTAAAAATAGTAGAAAAGATTATAAGAAATTAAGAGATCCTAACGCCTATCTATGTCCTATTTATAGCTTATTTCTATCCTTTTACTCTATAATATCTATCTACTAGAAGCTTAGTAGAAGTTACCTCCTTCTAAGGATCCTGCTGTTATTAGCCACTTTCTTATAGCTATTCCTGTCCTATCTAGAAATAGAAAAAACGCCTCTCTTTCTTTCTTTATATAAAATAGTTTTTATAGAGAGAGAGAGGGTCCTAGTTGCCTTTATATCTTCTCTCTCTCTATAAATAGCTTTTTTTGCCTTAAATACTAATATTATTAAAACTATTCTGTTATAAAGCTAATATAAAGATTCCTATAAGAGTATAACGCCTAAACTTAGCTATATTTAAGTACTCTTATATACTTACTAAATAAAGTAATAAATTCTTTTCTACTTAATAATTATATCTTATAAAAACCACGCTACGTAGCTATAAGTGGCTAGATCTACTAGCTTTATAATTAATAACACTTTTTAGCTAGGCTATATTATTTAAGCCTTACTAAACCCTACTTTATAGACGCTGAGTTTACTTCTATTCCTAAATAAAAGGAGTAAAAATATTGCTTTACGGCAGCTATTTCTATATAATAACTTTAAGAGGCACAGCTCTAAGGGAGTTTTAAATATCTAAATTAATATATTTTTGACAGCGTATAATAACCCAATTATCTTTATAAATGGTAATTTTACTAGCGCTGTCCTATCTTACCTAGCGCCTATATCCTACTATAAGAGCACCACTTATATAGTGGCTTGGCAGCCCCCTAGCGGACAGTTAGTTATTAACGCTATATTTACTTATATTATACTACCTTTTATTACAGTTCTTACCGTATTTATTAATAACTTTAATTCTATTAAATAAATTCTTACCTTTTTTAAATAATGGGCTAATATTAGTAGTTACGCAGGTGTCCTCCTAAGGACTAGCCTTAGTTTAATTGTTATTTCTTTATAAAAGAATATAACGAAAGCTAGAGCCGTTTACACAAGTGCTTACACTATAAAGATTTTCTTATAAATTGCCGTGTTTAAGATAGACGGCTTTTTATCTCCTCTAGCAGGCCATAGGCCTTTAAAGAAGGAAATACTAAGATAAGTTAACGAGATTAGATATCATTTACGGCTTAAATACCAATTATTTACTACGCATTACCTTAATACGCTCTATTAGGCAGCGCTACTATATATAGCTATAACCGCTATAGAGCCCTTTAATATTATTTAAGTAACTTAAAAGTATTATATATATAAGGATCTTAGTAGTTATATAAAAACCATTATAAAGCTTAGGAGGGAGGGGAAGATCCTTTATAAAGACGTTACTAAGTTTATCGCATTAAGTATTTTAATAGATGTATATCCTCCATAAGTATATAGTAAAGTCACCTTCTTTATACTATTTCTTTTAACTAACTATTTTACTAGATTTTGTACTAAGGCAAATTTACCGTTTACTATATCGATCTGCATTTATTTATATATTATTAAAAGTCTTTAACGAAAGTATAGGAGAGTATTAGAGCCGCTAAGCTAAAAAGCATATCTATAGTCTTTTTAAATTATTATAAAATATACCTTTTATAAAAGCCTAAGCTCTAGATATTCGTTTATATTAGGCCTATATTAAAACAAATAAGATATACCTATTCTATTACTTTTAAACTCCTTAGTATATGCTTAGTTATGGCCACACTATTTATAACATCTACGTTTAAATATTTAGCGATATAGTAATAGGAGTAGAGTATAAATATACTATTAATGCCTATATTCTCTGTAAAGCAGTTTTATCTATAGGCTCTCTAACTATAAAGCTAAAGCCGCCTACTTATAGTATCCGTATCCTTAGAATTAATAGTAGTAGTATAAGAGGCGTAATACCTCTAGAGTTCCTTTTACAAACCTAAAATTTATTTAGGTCCTGTATTATCTAGGACTTCTTTAATATAGTTATTGGTATAAGCTCCGGTAAGTAATCTATCTATTATTTAATACGGCGCTTATAAAAATAGGCGACCTAAAAGCCTTACTTATTGTCGGAACGTTAATCATATAACGTGGTCACGGGACCACGTAGCGAGGTTAGCTAACCTAACCTTGGAGCAACCCCTTACTTCTAGTAAAAACAAAACAACTACTAACTTCAACACCGCATACGTACCACTACAAGTAATATTTATGCACGTTGATAAAGCGAGTATACCGACACTAATTAGTAGACGTACAGATTAGGAAATACGCAATAGCAAAGCTTAAAACTACGCATTAGCTTAACTGCTAACGCGTTAGATTGTAGAGCTATCGCCCTATTTTAGTTAAAGGAGAAAGCTACGTTACCCTTAAAGCTCGAGACCACGTATTAGCTTGCTAATACGTTAAATCGCCTAGAGGACCCTTAAAGCTCGAGACTACATATTAGCTTAATTGCTAACGCGTAAAATCGCCTAAAGAATTATATCTTTACTTAGAGAGAGCTACGTTACCCTTAAAGCTTAAGACTATGTATTAACTTAACTGTTAACGCGTTAGATCGCCTAGAGGACCTTAAAGCTTAAGACCACGTATTAACTTAACTGCTAACGCGTAAGATCGCCTAGAGGACCATATCTTTGCTAAGAATCGTCTTTAGTCTTTAGTCTTTAAAAACTATAGATTTATTAAGGGGACACGCACACACCCTTATACCCTTACCTTTATACCCCTAACCTTAACCTTAACCTTAACCTTAACTTTTAAACGACAACTACCCTTATATATAAAGACACGATAATATAGAAATTGACTAAAAGGAAAGAATTGCTAAATACGGCTACGGAATCGACTTAGAGACGGCTATAGATAACAATCTAGCGGAGTATATAGAGACTAAGATGCACTTATATACACGGTATAACCTTATAAACTTTTTACTATGGACAGTATATTAGAAAGACTTTAAAGACTTTACACCAGAGCTCTTTAAATAAGTACGATCCAAAACTAGAGCGGGAATCTATAACTACCTAGTTAAGAGAGGAGTATACGTTGTTAAGCAAGATAAGAGGCATACCCTTAGCAAGGTACTAACGGACATCGCTAATAAAAAAGAGTTTCATAAATAAATAAACAAGGAGCTTATCGCGGCCCTTATAGAGGTAAAGCTAATAATTACAACAACTCTATAAGACCAACTTAATTCGACCTTAAATAAGCTTGCTATACCTCCAGCCCTACCACTAAGTACTCCACCAACTCCACCAGCTATTCCAGCCGCTGTACCACCAGCTATTCCAGCCGCTGTACTACTAGCTACTCCGATTGCTGCACCACCAGCTACCCCAATCGCAGCACCGCCAGCTACCCCGGTCGCTACCCCCACTACCCCTACTACCCCCCCCAGATCTACTCCGATTACTACACCGCCAGCTACTCTAATCACTACCCCTACTACCCCCGCTACCCCTCCTAATCCTTAATCCTCTAATTACAACCAAATCTACGCTCTTATTAACCAACTGCTATAGCTAAAAGAGCAGCAACTGTAGCAGCTATAGCAACCGCAGTAGCCATATATACATATACTACCCAAACTAGCTATGCCTAGCGTAGAGCAAGGACCTAAGCAAGAATCTAGATATAATAAGGAGGTAGCTATAATTACAAAGATCTATATAAACAACCAAAAGTACAATAAAGTTAATAACAGCTTTAACTTTAAGCTAACTATCTTCTATAACATCTATAAGAGATCTAGCTTACCACTAGAAGGCTATATAGTGGCATTCCCTAGCATACTAAAAGGGCTTGCTTAGGACCACTACTATAACAGCAACCTTAAGTTAAAACCTTTTACTAAAGCCTGTAACCATATACGACAGTTCTTTAAAGGGCCAGAATACTACTATAAGAATCTTATAGAGTGGAACAGTATAACCCTCTAAGAAGTTATAGATGAGAACCCTAACAAGTTAATCTATTAGAACTTCCAACTACTTATAGATAAGCTGCTAAAGTAACACTACGGACTACACCTAGACTTCCGTATAAACCGCATTCTTATAAATAAGCTAGTTACTGCTTGCTAGGGAGTACTAGTATACCGTATTACTATTTCCAACCCTTTAAAAGACCTCTCTTAGTTAATTAGTAAGCTATAATCCTCTATTATTACGTAGGAAAAAGAACACCCCCTATAGGCCTTAATAAGATCGTCTCATTAAGCCTTCTTTACGGATTAACGCTATTACTAAAATAACTAGAATTAAGACTAAAACACTAATCACTATAGTAGCAATTGCCCCTATAGAACTAACGGTAGACTAAAGGCCAAGTACTACGTCTGCAAGAAGGAGGACTGCTATTTATAAAAATATATAGAGGAGGAGCGTAATCGGTCCAGAGATGACTATAAGAGACGTTTTATTGATATTAAGGGCCGTAATAAGGGCAACTTTGACAACCACTTTAAATAATACGTCGCCATCTGCGAAAGAGATAAAGAGGATAACTTAGACTTTAAAGCCTACACATACGACGCTAATAACTCTAGAAGCAATGCCGGAGAACCTAACAATAGTTCTACCTATATTACTACCTTTAGAACACTTACTACAGAGAAAGCAACCTCTATAAGCGTAAAACTAGCCAATAAGGCTTATACACACCTGCTTATGGTTTTAGAACTTACCACGAAGTTCACCACGGAACCTTATACGGAGACCAACCCATTTGCCTATAATACGGCTATAGCCACAGCGTTATAATATACCTTAACGGTCTTTATAGGAATTATAATTAATATAGGTGCTTCGCGTAAGTCTATAGCTGGCTACGGTCAATTCTAAGCTTTATAGGCCGTAGATAAGTCCGTAAGTCTTAATACGTTAACTAAGAGCTAAGTAACTATCTAATTCGGGATTAGAGCCTCTACATCTATCGGAACCATAGACGTTAACAGCCCTATAGGCAAGGTATAATTCCATATCATTAAAGCAAATACTCCCTTCCTACTTTGCTTAGCAGATATAAATAGACTCTATATTAAATACGATAACCTAAAGGACGTTATTATTACTCGCACTAAAAGGGTGCTAGTAGTTAGACGATTTAGCTACCCATTTCTCTTATAGAGCTTCTCCTTATAGTCTTATTTAGTCGAGTCTTTTAATATAAACCCTTGCTACTTAACTAACGTAGAACTACAACGTCTACACCATTAATTTAGTTACCCGTCAGTTAATAAACTGCAAAAGCTTCTTAATAAGGCTGGCTACGGCTATAACACTAATAGATCCGCTATTAAAGAGCTAACTAGACTCTACTACTATTGCTAGAAGTATAGCAGATCTCTAGGTAAATTTCGCTTCACCCTATAAGACGACATTAATTTTAATTATAATATCATCGTCGACATTATATATATTAGCGGCTCCCCCCTACTATACGTAGTTAACGAAGCAACTCAATTTTAAGCTAGTAGATAGCTATAAGATATCAGCGCCAAGCACACTTAGGACACTCTACGGATGTACTAGATTAATAGCTACTTAAGACCACTAGACCTAATCACCACAAACGCCAAGAAGAACTTTATTAGTAAGGAGTTTAAGCACTACGCTACTACTATAGGAGTAACTACAAAGTCAGTTCTAGTCAAATTACACAATTCTATTAGAATGGTAGAGCGCTACTATGGTCCGCTATGACGAGCCTACTAAATCATTACGACTAAAATCCCTAAAATTAGTAAGGAGATAGCCCTATAAATGGCCTTTAAAGCTATTAATAACACGGCTAGCCTAGAAGGCCTAGTCCCTATACTCCTAGTCTTCGGAGCCTACCCCCAAATGGTTAAATTAGATACGCCATCACCTTCAGTTATATAGCGAGCTGCGGCTATTAAGAAAGCAATAGTGGAAATCCAGAAGCTATAAGCTAAACGACAGATTACTAATGCTCTTAATATGCAAAACGGACCACAAACTAACGCCATTTATGGCCTCCCACCCAGTTCGCCTATCTTAGTCTAGAGAGAAGGCAATACTAGCCAGAGTGGTTATTAGGATAGGCCACACACGCTACTTGCCGTCGACGGTAAGACCTATACCGTAAAGCTACCAAATAAGCCTATAACCTTTCGCTCTACGGTCGTAAAACCTTACCTACTAGACCTATAAGACCTAGTTAAACCACAAGAGCCTGTTAAATTAGCTAAACCAGTACCTTTATTAGCTAAACCTCAATCGTTACCTAAAGCCAAACCACAGCTACCGCTAAAGCGAGGCAGAGGTCGCCCCCATAAATACCTATTGCTTACGGCCATCGCAGACACAGCTACTATAGACGCTACGATAGATACAGGTGCTTTTACGGGTGATATTATAGATATTACTAATATCGCTATCTACTTACAGAATAATGATAACACCTAATTTAGCGCTTTATAACAAAAGGAGGTCACAGGCCTACTTAAGAAAGGCGTCTTTAAGATCATTAAGCTACGCGATATACCAAAGGGGGTCAAACTCTTTAACTTACGGTTTATTAATAAGATCAAGAATAAGGGAACCGATAAAGCCTTTAAGAAATCACGACTTATTATACAGGCCTATAATAATTTAGAGAAAAAGCTAGTCCTTACTTAGTTACTAATAATTTAACGGGTTAGCCAGCGGCTAATTCTCTGTATCGCTGCTATGCTACCATAGACACAACTCTACCTCCGAGACATCTCACAAGCCTATATCTAGTCCACTACGAACCTAAACCGCGAGTTCTACGTATAACCACTATATAAGCTAAATAAACAATTAGGAATTAATACGGACTCCATTCTAAAGGTTATAAAGCCACTTTATAGAGTACCTAAAGCTAGAAACCACTAGTTTAAGACCTACCATTTACACTACGTTAATTAGCTATAAATAAACCAGTCTACGTACGACCCTTACTTACTCTACAGCAATAAGCCTTTTAGAATTATTGGCCTATAGACTAACGATATACTGTTCCTTACAGATAATACCTTTATAGAGGCTAAATAAAGCAAACTATATAAGGCCAAATTTATGGCTAAGGAGCGAGAGTAATTAACTACTAATATACCAATTAAGTTTAATGGAGGACTTATTTAATTAATATAAGATGGGAGTATTACGCTAACGCAAAAGCGCCAGTGTAAGAACCTTAGTGTGGTTAACACTACGCTAGTAGACAGCACTAGCTCTAGAGGAGTTACGCGTAGCCTGCTTATGTTAAAGGACTAGTATATTGCTTAACGCGCCAGAGGAGCCTATATTGCCTTAGTCTGCTAGCTAGAGGCCTTATTTAACCTATCCTTTACTACCTAGGTAATTAACCTAGTTAAAGACAATATAAAGAGTCTTAATAAGCAATTAAGCTAGTAGATTAAGAACGCAAATAGAGGCCTAAAGTTTGTTAAGCTAGACGTTAATACTTTATAACTCCTGGTATTTACGGACGCTTCCTTCGCCAATAATAAGGACTTATCTTCGCAAATTGGCTACATACTTATACTAGCAGACGCCTTAAATAAGGCAAATATCGTTTACTAGTCCTTAATTAAGTGCAAAAGAGTCACTAGGAGTATATTAGCCTTAGAGTTATACAGCATAGCGCATAGTTTTAATATAGGCGCTATAATTAAATCTATGCTAGATAAGGTCTTATAGGTTAACTTACCACTCGTTTTCTGTACTAATTTAAAGTCTTTATATAACTGTCTTATCCGACTAGGAACTACGCAAGAGAAACGCTTAATAATTAATATAATATGCCTTTGTTAAGCTTATAAACGAAGACAGATTACTAAAGTTAAGTAGATTAATGGAGATACTAACCCTACGGACGCTATAACAAAGGGTAAGCCCTATACGGCACTATTATAGCTTATTAACACAAATTAAGTTAAATTATAGGCTGTAGGGTGGGTTAAGCAAACGGATTCGACTTTAGTTTAGCGTTAGCGCTAGTACTAAGCGAGCCAATAGCGATTTTCCATCCCGGGGATGGAAAATCCTAATTAGTTAGCAGAAGTTAGGTTCGGTAGAATTTGGCAGAATTCGGTATTATGGCAGAATTCGGCAGAATTTGGTAACATGTCAGAATTTGGCAGAATTTGGTAATATGGCAGAATTTGGCAGAAAGTTGCTATTGCGTATATACTACAAATAGCCTAGAAGTAGACTTAACTTTAAAGTATAGATTAGTCTTCTTTTTAGAGTTGCTCTAGTATTGGAACGTTAATTATGTAACGTGGTCACGGGACCACGTAGCGAGGTTAGCTAACCTAACCTTAGAGCAACCCCTTACTTCTAGTAAAAACAAAACAACTACCAACTTTAACACCGCATACGTACCACTATAAGTGATATTCGTGCACGTTGATAAAGCGAGTATACCGACACTTATATTTCTTTATGGATAGGACGTTACCTAATACAGCGAAACATTTAACTAAACCCTTACGCAATTTTTTAAAAGCCAAAGGCCTATATCTAAGTCATTCCTCTTACGTTTACGCGGTTATCTCTATATATAGCTTTTAGACGGTTAGTATAACGCTATAGCTTTAGAAAAATACTTTAAAAATATCTTTAGGCTAATAAGACGCTTAATAAATCCGATAGCTTCGGCTTACTTAGGTATAAAGGTAGCCGTAACAGCTACCAATATTTTAGACGTGGTACCTTTTTTATTTTCTAATTACAACCCTTCCGCAGAAAAGACGAGTGGTTTATTTAATAATAATATTAGTAAAGTAAATAATATAACTAAGGCTTTTAGTAGGCTATAAGTATACTAAACCAAAAGAGAATAGTATTAAAGAGATTCTATATATCTGGTAAGCGTAAGTTAACCTTTAATAAACTAGGCTTCTTGCGCTAATTACTAAATAGTACTAGGGCTACCTCTACCGCCCTAGTATATATATTTAAAGCCCTTTAATCTTCTCTTTTACTACCTACTAATTAATTAATAAGGTTATTCCGGGCTGTAAAACTAAAATTATTTAGCGCCTTTTAAAATAGGAGATTAAAGCACAATAATTTAATAAGCCTTAGACTTTGCGAGAGTTGTTATATTTAGTCTAAAGACTATAGGGCTAATATAGTCCTATTTCTTAGAACTGGCACTATAGAGAGCTAGTCGCCTTAAGCTCCACATTTTAGGCATATCTTTAATAATAGGTTTATTCTAAGACTCTATCAATTATAGCTTTCTTTTTTTAATGGCGAAAGAATATAGAGGGATTTTACTGTATACTTAGACGACAATTTAAAAGTGAACTACTTTCGTTTTAATATAAAGCTAGAGGAATCGATGGCCATTAATAATACTTTAATTATGGCTAAGTTACGGGAGATAGTATAGATACAGCCTTACGGAGCTGCGGAGCGTCAAAGATTAGTCCTATTACTCTTAGCTTTATCCTTTTTTTTTAAGCTGGACTACACCCTAAAATTTAATATAGGATTTTATAGATATAAGGGATCAATTTGCTACCAAAACCAAATTAGCGCAATTACCGACATGATTAGTCGCATATTCCCTTTAGCAATAGAATTTATTACTAATTTAGTTACCCTAGCGACCTTTAAGGGTGCTTAAGATATTTATACCTTATGCCTAAGGTTTAGGAAACCAGTAGTGTTTTATATAAGACACCCTTCTAAAACTATTATAATATACCTTAGAGTAAACAAAGACATTTATATTAGAATTAGTGGGTTTCTATAAAGTATGTCCTAGTTTATTCGGCAATAACAACTTAATACTCCTTTTAGTGTTCCTAATTATAGTATACTTAGATTAGTTGCTTGCTCTTACTATTATATAGTAAAGGTTTCTTTAAAAAGACGTTTTAGTTCCCTAGGAGATACTATATAGAAGTAAACACGACTCTAATAGTTATAAAAATATCTATAGCAATTTACCTATATTATTTTTCTATTTTTAAAATTCAAATTTATTATAAAATGGGTGTATTAAATCTTATTTATATAAAATTATATCAAGAATAAATGTCTATTTATTTTCGTAATAAATTAGGCTAAGCTATAAATAACCTTAGTAAAAATATTTTGGAGCACGGCTTACTCTAAAGCACGGCAAATTTAAGCGTAAGGAATATTTCCCCCTATTTATTAAAATCCCGTAGGGGATTTAAAGCTATACTCTAGAATAACCCGTGCTTTAGAATAACCTATACTTTAAAATAACCTATACTCTAGAATAACCCATACTCTAGAATAACCCGTGCTCTAAAATAACCCGTACTCTAAAATAACCTATACTTTAGAATAACCTATGCTCTAAAATAACCCATACTCTAAAAGAAGTGCTTTAGGAATATTATTCCTCTAGTATTCGCGCTTAGCATCTAATGTATTTCTAGTATAAAATTTATCCTTAAAGATAACCTTATATAGCTCTTAAATGTAAGGAACTAATGCCTTATAGATAGGGTCCGGAAATTAGCTCTACTAAATCCTTTTACTAATAAGTCCCCTTAATTATATCTTCCTCTAAAATCAATTATATCTAAATTATAGATAGCTTTTAGTATTAATAATAAAGATATAGATTAGCAATATAGAGCTAAGGGTATTCTTTATAGATATTTAATATACCATCCTTTACTTTACCCGCCACTATAATAGAGAAATACATTACTTTATACTTAGAGGTTAGTACTAAAAACTTAAATAAATAACTATATTTTACTAACAATAATAACTATATTTCCCAATAAATTATTAAGGGTAGTAGTAAAGTAATACTAAAGGCAAAGTAAGGGGCGGCTCTAAAGGGAAAGGACCTATTTCTCTTTTAACTTATTTCTAGAATTTAGCTCTAGAGACCGCCTAATAAGTAGGGAAAGTTGTTTAGGGGAATTTCTATAGTATAGGATCTGTTTTTTTCGCGCCTAAGAACTACTAGGAATAACTATTCTCTAGCATTTAATATAGCTCCTAGTCTCGCTTTAGGATTAAAGGTAAAGTTTAACAATTAAGGAAGGTTATTTAGAGGAACTTCTATAATATAAGACCCGTTTTTCTTACGCCCTAGAATAACTAGGAATAATAGTTCTTTTAAATTGGTATTAGAATTAAAAGTAGAGTTTAATAGCGGTTTTCGGGTGCGGCAATTATGTATAGGGGATAACTTATATATAGATAGGGAATAGTAAGTCCACTAGAGATAATGCTTTATAGCGCGCTTTAAGTTTAACTAACCGCCGATAGGCGTTAATAGTTACACTATATACTTATAGACATTATTACCCTCGCCTTTATTATCTATGTCGCTACTATTGTTATTATAATTTTCGGCTTTAGCTAAATCGTTAGCAGGATTATAAAGAACTTAATTTAAATAGTTACTAACCTTATTATAGGGTAGTATAGTGTTACAGGGAGAGAAGTACTAAAGGAAAGGGCTAGTAGGTTGCGCAGTAGAGGCCGCCTAGTTATTAGTATAGTTATAGAGGTTAAGGATAAGACTAGGAGAAAAGGTTTTATAAAAAAGTAATTTTTATTACTTTATAGGCCTAAGGTTCTTAAAATTATTAAAGCTATAATTAATATTTTTTAGTTACTTAAGCTAATTAAGTCTCCGCTTCTTTAATATTAATAATATACTTCTTAAGTTTGTTTTCTTACGCCCACCCTTATTAGCTAATAGGTTATCTATATTTATATTTATTAGTCTAGGGTTATAGTAATCGCAGTCTTTATAACTTACTAGCGCCCTTTACTTTCCTAGCTTTTAAAGACTCTTAACTAGTAACTAATATTACGGGTTCCTAACTAAGCTGCGAAGTAGTTCTATTATAACGGCTATTAGCTAAGTTATCGCTGTCTAGTAATATAGGTTTAGTATAGCTGCATATAGGTATATAGAAGAGCTCTTTTAACGCTTCTAATAAGGGTAACTTATTATTATTATTACTGCTATTATTTCTATAATCTTTAGCTTCTAGGTCTAAGTTAGCTATATTATCTTTAATAACTATTAGATCCGCTACTACTTATTAGATATACACAGATACTAAAAAATAATAGGAAAGTGCTAGGATAAATTACCTTAACTACTTCCCCTACTACCACTTATATCGTAGATATCTTTATCCTCGCTATCCCTGTTATCCTTATTATTATTCTTCTTATAATTATATTTAAAATCTATAGACACTTTATTAGGCGGAATATTTAAATTAAGGCCCTATATAGAGTAGAGTACCTAAGAGTAGCAAAGCTTAATACGCCTTGGGATCGTCTTTTAGGTAAAAATAAGGTCTATTAGACTTCCTCTAAAGTATACCCACGCTTATTATTAGGGCTGTAGGTTATATAATACTACTAAGGGGCTTTTAGCTTTTCTTAAGTAGTAGTATAGAAATTAATTAAACGAAATTTCTAAAGAGAAACAGTGTTCGTTGCTATTACTTAAGGGGAATTACAGGATTTTAAAATACGCGCTAGTCCTACCTTTACCGCTAGCTTTCGCCTATAGCCTAGACTTCTTAACTAGCTAAGGCATCTAATATATGCCGTTTATAGGGTAAAGGTCTATAATGGCCTAGACCTACTACCTAATTAATACCTTTAGCAAATTATAGTTAGAATAGCGCCCTACCTACGCAGCTAAAATATTTAGCTCTAATAAGGCCGTCGTATTGGTATTTCTTAATAAATGGCAGCGCTAACGTATTTACTCCAACCTAATAGAATTAATCTCCCGTATTAATTGTTAGCTAAATATAAAGCCTAATATATATACGCGTCGCTAGATATCTATAACAGAAGAAAATAGTATCCTTATTAGTGGTAAGCGGAGCCCCCTAATACTAACTACTCTGATACGCCTACCGCCCGCATTAAATAATCTAGACCTACTAGCAGCGAGCGGGGCTCTTACTTTAAGACGCCTACTATATATATAATTATCAAATAATTTAAGTATACTAGTGGCTCCCTACTAACCCCTCCGCTATTAACACACCTACCCTCTTATATTATTAAGTAATTTAAACCTACTAGCAGTAAGTAAAGCTCTTAAATACTAATCGCTTTATTACTAGTACGCCTACCGCCTATATAATTAAGTAACCTACTAGTAGTAAGCGGGACCCTCTAATGCTAATTACTCTATTACTAGCACGTCTGCTAGCTATACTAAGTAATTTAAACCTACTATATAGCGAGCGAGGCTCTATTAAGTGACCCAAATATATTAATAGTAGGCGGTATAGAATACTGCGTAATACTTACCCTTCTAATATAGACTGGCTAGTATTAATCCTTTATAGTTATATACTCTAACCTAAAAGACTAGACCTTTACCGCTTAAACGTTTTGTAAGTAGTAAGGTAGCTAAATAGTCCTTTACGCCTAAGTCTATAGACTATACAGTATCCTTAAAATGCCCGTTTTAATACAACCGTATAAATAGATAGGTATGCGTATATAGCTACCTAAAAAGCTACTTATAAGGTCTAGTTCTAATAGCCTAGTAGGGTATAGTCGCTTAAATATTTAGCTAGGTTTTTACTAAGTAACTTAGTAGCATATCCTTATAATATAGGTAGCTTTGACTATTAGCGGACACTAAAGCTATTAGCTCTATACGATATATCCTAGGAAAAAAGAGCGCGTAATTAAATTATATAACGTATGCTTAACCCAGTAAAGAAGGCAGGGCGAGGTAGTACGCCTATCTATCCCTACCTAGGAAGGGTATATAAACGACTACGGAGTAGTCTTAATTAGGAATTAAAAGGAGAAAGGTAAGAGAGAAAGTAAAATTGTAAGGATATATACGCGCTAAAAGGACAGAGGTAGCACTAAAAAAACTTAATAAGCATTAGAAAGTTGCTAATACTAAAGGCTAAAGTTAGGAGAGGCTAAAGGAAAGGCCGTAATTAACTATATTAATTATTAGTTAAAGATATAAAATAGATACTTATATATATATTAGCGCTAAGGGGCGAATATATTTTAATGCGACGGTAATGAGTAATAAGAAGAGGGGGAGGCGCGGTATAAAAAAAGATAAGGATAAGAAGAAAATAAGGCCCTTTAAGGTAAAGATTGGGGGTCTTAACGGAGCTAAGGTTCGCTAAGTTCTTATAGACTAACCGCTCCTTACTAACAAATTCTCTACTTTATAGGGGATAGCCGTATATACGTACTTTCCCTACCCTATAACCAAATTCTACTATAGGGCGTCTAATTTATAAGATAATCCTTATATAAGACAAACTTCGCGAATATTATCTCCTCTACATTACTATCTTTTAGCTAACTTTTACTTTTAGAGCTATTTTTCTTTCTTAAAGGAGGCAAGTAAAAAATAATAAAATTTAGCTTAAAAGATTATTAATTAATTTTTATTTAATAATACTAGACTAGCTAGTACTATAGTTCCACATTAATATCTATTTCCTTTTTTATCGCTCTAATCTTTACTAGTATTTAATTTCTTCTCTTTTTACCTATTTTTATATCTTTTTCTATCTCTATATATAATTCGTTAAGCCCTCCTTTTAGTATTTCTAATATACTGTCCTCTAGATATTTATACTCCCCTAAACCATTAAGAAACCCTTTTAACGTTTCTTTAGTATTTTATAATGCAATTTTAGGATCTCTATACCCTATTAATATTAGAACTACTTTAGTACTACTATACTAGAACTTACTTAGATTTATTCTTTTCTTTTCCCTATTCTTTTTTTTCTTTTTTTTATTCTCCTTTTTCTTCTTCTCCTCTTTATTCTTTTTCTTCTTTACCTTTTTTTTTTTCTTCTTCTCCTTTTCCTTTCTTTCCTTTTCCTTCTCCTTTTCCTTCTCCTTTTCCTTCCTTTCCTTTTCCTTCTTTTTCTTTTCCTTTTTCTTCTCCTTCTTCTTTTTCTCCTTTTTCTTATCCTTTCCTTTCTTCTCTTTTTTTTTTCTTTCTTTCCCTTTTTTTTTTAGCTTTCTTTTCTTTCCCTAATTCTATTAGCTTCTTATACTTTACTACTAGGGAATTTTCCTTACCCTTTATTGCTTCCCCGTCCTTATTATCTTCTTTATTATTCTTATTATCCTTATTACCTAAGTTATCTAAGTTATCTAAGTCGTTTAAGTCGCTATTCTCTTCTTCCTCTAATAATTTATCTAATAAGGAGTTATCCTTATTATCCCTAAAGGAGGACAAGCCTAAGTTATCCTTATTGCCCTTATTATCTAAATCTAAGTTACTATCTTCTTCCTTCTCTAATAACTTATCTAATAAGGAGTTATCCCTAGAGGTAGAGTTATTAGAGTTATCCTTAGAGGAAGATAAGTCTAAGTTATCTAAGTTATTCCTAAAGGAAGATAAGTCTAAGTTATCTAAGTTATCTAAGTTATCCCTCTTTTTAAATTTCCTCTTACTTATCCGCTTCTCCCCCCCTATTAGCATCTATTACTTTCTAGTATATTTTAGTATACTATTAGGCTCTAGTTACTTCGCCTTCTTCTAATACCCCTCTAATTCCCTATTAATAAGTCCTAATCCGTACTTATTGTATAATACGGTCCTTAAAAACTACCTCTTTACGCCCTTTACCTTAATATATATAGCCGTAATTGGTATATTAGTGTAATAGGGTGCGTTATTTTAACTTTTAAGAAGACATAACCTTTTAGGCTTAATTCTCTATCCATTAATACTATACCTTTAATAGTAATGCTTATAAAGGGGACATCCTTAATATACTTCTTTATGCCTTTTATAATTAGCTTAGAGTATTTATCCTTATAGATTTGTAAAATCCCCTTACCGAATCTTCCGCTTATAATAAACATATACCTTTTATAACCGTTAAATATCTTTAGATGCTAGATTAAGAGCTAATAGCCGCTATAACTTACCTTTTACTAGCCCCTAAGCTACTACTATTAGCTATTTAACGAGACTTAACCTCGCTTCTTTGTCGCTGCTAAAGGTTTAAAAGTTTTATTAGTGTTATCTTTAGTAGCCTTTATATAATCCTTCTTTTTTCCTTTCTTCTTCTTTACTTCCTTTTTTCCCTTCTTCCCTTTCTTCTTTTTCTTCTTCTTTTTCTTCTTTTTTTCCTTCCCCTTTTTCTTCTTCCCCTTATCTTTCTTAGCTTTTTTCTTCTTTATAAATAGGTCCGATTATAAAACGCCTACTACTCCACCTACTATTTTTTAAGAATATTATCGTTAAGAGTAAGGGTAAAAGGAAGAAAGTTTAGAAGATCCTTTCTTTATTCTCTATACTAAGCTACTAGTAATTTAGTATTAATTATATCTAGGTAGTTTTTCGCTATCCCTATACCAAAATTATCTAGTTCTCCTTTTATTATATATATAAGTATATTTCTTAAATCCTTTAGTAATAGAAGAACTGTCCTATAATAAACAGTGCCTAAGAGTTTATAGCAGTTATATACTTTATTATATTTAATAGCTTCTTAATTTACTTTTCTTAGGTTATTAAAAGTTATAGAGTTATCTCTAATAACACCTCGCCAAAAAATAGGAACTAACTTTTTATTTTAGTGGTTAGTATAAAATTCACTAACTTAATTAGGATTAAAATTATTATCTTTTATTTCTTAATCTCCGTCCTTATCTATTGTTAGATCTTATAGCGTAGTTAAGGACTTACTACGGCTAAACCCATTATTTAGCTCTGGCCTCTTTATACCTTTTTTTTTACTACTAGAAGAATAGTTAAAGTTAATTAAACCCTTCTTAGGGGTCCAATTCTTTATTTCTTTAACATATTCACTTAGAATATTAAGTTTTTTAGCAACGTTTATAATAACTATACAAAAGTTAGTCGTATATTATATATATATTAAACTCTATACTTTAAAGAGCCTTATCGCCATTATTTACGCCACTCCGCTTTAGATATACTTCCTATACTACCTTCCGCCATACTTATATTTTCTAAATAGGACTTAGGTTGTCGCCCTTCTTAAGTTAAATAAATTTTAGTAGACTGGCATCGTTATCACTCTACTTAAGAATTTTGTTAATCTTATTCTGGCGTATTTGGTTTTCTTATTTAGGTTTAGCTAGTTTTTTAGCCCTATCTCCCTTTCTCTATTACTTCTTTTAGAGATTATTATTAGGGAATAGGGTCGCTTATAGAGTAGGGGGCGCGCTATTAGCCATTTTTAATAAATTAACGCTAGTACCTAATAATAAATTTCTAAAGATTTAAATAAAAGGAAACTACCCTTTTATATTTACCTTAATTATATATAGTGGCATATATTTAGACTCTAGTAATTATATATAGACACTACTATATATAATTTATATCTATTTTAGTAAATTAGGAGGAGGTATAGGCCTTAAAACTAAGGTGGCGTTTTATTAAACATAGGGTAGTATTAGCCCTTTTAATCACGTTTATATAGAGGGTCTTAAATATACTTAATACGTAATTTAAATTAAATAATTTACTATCTATAGAAGTTGCCTTTATTACTTACATTGCTAGCAAATCACTATATTATTTAAAGACACTATATTACGGCTAGTTTTAAAGCATAAAGTAGGCAAATATAGAATTTTAAACTATATAAAGAAATATCTTCTAAAGCCTCCCCAACCTAACTAGGATATTAAATCGAGTTAACTAGGATCTAAGTCAATGGGAAATCTTATATAAAGGCGAGGTATAAAATACCTAAAAGAGTCTCTTAAGCCATCTCATTATCTAAATATTACTGGATTTGCACCTACTGCAATAAAACAACTACTTTAAGCTTAGCGATCCTCGCTTATTTCCTTTTATTCTCTAAAATAATATCTTATATTTTAAATAGCTTATCGGATTAATTTTATTCCCTAATATCTTAAAATATCTTTCTAAGTCGTTTAGCCGTCGCGGTCACGCGACTTAATTACTTTTAGTAATTATTAAGCCTCCTTTTTAACTCTTTTCTAGCTTTATAGGCTTCTTATTACTCCTTACGTTTCTAATTTTAAATCTAGGAAATTGCTATCCGATTATAAGAAACTTAAGTTTCCAGACTATAAATATATTATATTATCTATTGCTCTTTAATAAAAAAGTCCCTAAGGAAGTTCTAATCCGAGCGCCTATTATATATCTTATAGTGCTAGTAATATCTAGGGTCCTATAATTATTAATACTTAAGTAGTTTTTTTCTACTAGAGGTATACTACTAAGCCACAGCACTAGCTTTTATCCTTATAGTTAGTATAATAGGTTGCGTTATTTATATTTCTAGAGTATAATACAATTCTAGAATAAAGGCTTCCTATACTAGTATATAAATCAACATTTTAATTATAAACTACTGCTAATTATAGGTTATGTCCGTTTTATTATAGTATGCAGGAGAGGTATAAGCATATATTACCCTAGCACAACCGCTAAGCGCTAATTACTTACCATTAAAAGAAAAATCTGTATATACGCGTACATTTCTACTAAAATTACTATTAAATACCGCCTGCCTTAAAATCAAAGAGCCACCCATTCTAAAATTATATACAGCGCTAGATAAAACCATTTTATGCCACCCTACTATTAACGTTGCTACTTTACTAACTTAGAAGGGAATGGAATAATAATATAGTTTATACTAGATCTAGCTTGTGCCTCCTTACTAAGTTAATAGCTATAGGTGCGTAAAACTATAGGGGTTAGGGGAGGAAAGGTAATTCCTAGTCCTATATTCTGTATTAAACCGCATAATAAGTAAAAAGTTAGGAGTCCTCTCTACAATTTACCTACCGTATCGGTAGCCCCTTTTTAGTTTACTTACTTATATCTAACCTTATAGCTACTCTATAGGCATGGGAGGAGATCTACTGTTTAAACTTTTTTAAACTTTTAGTTCTTCTTAGGATTTCAGTTCTTCTTAGGATTTTAGTTTAGGCGTTTCTACTATAACTTAATTACTAACTTTATTTAAGGTAAACCGGTAGTCTTTCCGTTAAAGGCTGTTATAAGCTTAGACTAGGAGAAAGGGGGTAATATAGCCCGGAGTTTATAAAGAAGGTTTTTATTATCTAGTAACCAACCCTCTAACTAAGTAACAGCCTTTATAGTAGATAACTTTATAGGTAATAAGTTAAGAAAATAAGGGGTTAAATTATAAGCATTTTAAAGGACGGTCTTTTAAATCTACGTTCTGAATTAAATAAATATTAATCGGTAAGTTTTTAAGCTAATACTAGAATACTAACGGAATAGTAGGTAGTAAAGAGCGGCGTAGGCGCAGTAGGTAATAATGGACCATATATATCTGCTAATTAGCTAGCCACTTTATATAGCTCCTAGTATAACTAGCTAAACGCTTTACACGTATTAGCTTCTAGAGAATAATCACCAGAACTAACTCTAGAACTCGCACCTATAGCATTACTATCCGAAGTTAATTAGGCGTTTTACGCCTATAGTATTACCGGACTCTTTATATATTATAAAACACCATAATTAATCGGGCGCTCCGCGAAGTTCAACCGTTAGCTAGATTGCCTTAGACGCTCTACGCTTACTAAGCGCTAGGGTTTTTAACTTAAGGCAGTATTAACGCTAAAAAGATACCTAGCTTTATAATTACTTAAAGATAAAGAGCACCTACGCAGCAAGACTAACATCCTTTTACTTAAACTCTATTAATCCTTTTCTACGAGGCTGTATCCTACTATAACTAGCTATAACTCTCTAGCGGATAATAAATACTAGGAGAGAATTATAAATAAAATTCTAGAGATAGATTAGGGTTCTATTAAAATCGATCCTCTTAACCTTAATAATATTTAGTTTTTAAACAACCTAGATATAGCTATACTGTAACACTCTAATATATTTTAGTAACCTTTTAGCTAGGGGGCTATACTAGAACAGCTGCAGCCTAATTAAGGAGACTAGAATAAGTAAAGATGTTAGCCTAATTTAGATCTGGGCCTTATATGCATATATATTAGCCCGGAATTATTAGCTAAGACCTATATATTAATAGGTTTTAAGCTATCTAACGTCTATATACTGGCATAAGAGCTTTAAAAAAAGTAAGTTTTAGATTATTAAGAAAAATTACTTTACTAATATTGCTTAGATAAGAGCTAATAGCTAAGTAGGTAAAATTAGATAGATTACATCTTTATCTAAACTAATTATTAATAACAGACGGCTTAATTATCTTAACAATTATATAGCCGAGATGCAAGTATAGGCATTCTCTATTAGTGCAAGAATTAGGGAGTTAAAGGAGGCATTAAATAGTGGAAGTAATGGTAGTGAAGGTTGATAATTGGCTAGGTACCGAAATTTAGCACTAGATATTCTAATAGAGTCTTAATATATAGCTTTTATAGTACTTTTAAAAACTTATTAATCCCTTATTTATATTGCGAAGCCTTTTCCTAATAATAAATAGCAGCTTTCCTTATTAAACGGCATTTCCGCTATAGTTCTATAATTTTAATATTTAAATTACTAAGCCCTTTATTAACTCCGTTGCTTTTTTACTACTTTCTTCTAGCTTCTATATTCCGTAGTTCTCTTATACCTAACCCTTAACTCCTAATTTTATGGGTTAGATATCTATAGGAATTAAATTCTTTCTAGAAACTATTAGCTTATATTAAATAGTATTAGTAGTTTTATACCTCTATAGTTTTAGTTCTTATAGCTCTAATAGTGTTTCTAATACCTAAGCATAGATCCTAATACGCTATAATAGAATGTTTGCTTAAGTGTTTTTTAAAGAGGTGTTATTTCTTAGGGGTTAGCTGCTATTAGTAAGGGTTATTATCTCTAGTAATAAGCCTTACTTCGTTTAGGGAAATAACTATATTAAGCTTATCTTCTGCTTACAGCCTAAGTAGATTACTTAAAATAAAAAGATGGCTAATATACTTAAATATTACGCTAATTATAAACGGCACCGCTGTCTCTATCGTGCTTTATTTTCCTAGTAGAGTTTTAGAGAAAAGTTTGCAATTATATATAACTATACTAAAATTAAAATTTCTATTTTTAGTATCTTAATTCTCTTATAACTTTTACTTTGAGTAAAAAAGTGCGCTAGAAACCTCTTTATATACCTTATATAGAACGCGATTAATACTCCCTTTAGGGTTATTTCTTTATTAACTATAAACTTAGGTTTTTATAGTAAAATAACCGCTCTCTTTACTTTCCACTAAAATATAGCGTCTAACTTAAGTGTAGTATATATAATGCTAAATAGATATGCCGGTTAACCAGTATTAGCTTTATAGAAAGTCTACTTTATCTAACTAGCTCGTCTAAAGTTTGCTAAAGTAGCGGCAAGCTATAGAACTTGCTTTTATTAGATGCGACCTATTATATAGGGCACGGCATAGCCAGTTTAAAGAATGGCGTATTATAATGAAAAGTTATTAGGAAATAGACCCCGCTTTTCTAATACTAAACCTATAGGGTAAGCGGTAGCAATATAGGTATAATAGTCTATACCCAATTTTCCAGCCTAGCATTGTCTTATTATTTATAGCAATAGTAACACTATACGGGCTTTATTATGGCCTTATTAATTCCTTTTAGTATCTTAGTCTAGCTTAATCTTAAAATTTTTATATTATGTCTCGTAGGAATAAATCTCTTAAGTCCGCCAAATTATACTAGGGGTAGTCTTCGCTTTATAGGCGTAGCGGGTTTATATACTGCAATATAGAGCTAGGCTATTAAAGACTACTAAAGTGGCTATAGTAAGGTTAAACTTTATCATTTTACGTGTAGAGGTCGGGGTATTTACATTATCTAATTATTCTATATACTACTTCTATCTCTTTAAAAGTTAACTATTATATAAGATTTGCCTAGAGCCGCTAGGGCTAGTATATATTGGCATTATAAAAGCTTAGTAACCTTAAAGCTAAGGAAGCAAACGCTATCCTATCTATTTAATTTAGAATTAATCTTTTCTAAAAATGGAAAAAGTCCTAGCTACTTTATACGGCAACTCTTTTATACAATCCTAACGCTAAGTAATTTAGATCCTATATCTTAGCCCTTTTGTAGGCTAGCTATTACTAGGACAATCTAGGAAATTTTACGTAATTATACCTTAATGCAGCTTCTAAGATTAAGGTATAGGGCCTATACGCACTTACTTCTCTCCCACGCCTAAGAATAATATTATAATAGTTGCGGTTATAGCAAACTCTCTTAAACTTACTTAAAGCTTTTAAACGCTTAACTTAAGTACACATAGTCCCCTTTATTATACCCCTATTAGCATTAATTTAAGCACAGTCTACCTAGCCTAAAGGGCTCTAACTTAGGTTAATCATTATAAAGCTATAGAAAATTATCTCTTGCCTTAAGCATACCAGCCTTAAACATGCTAGCCTTAAGCGGAAACGTAAAAAAAGTGCTAAACTTTTAGCACCTATAAAGGCTAGAAGAGATAAAGCTAGAGAAGAGCCTAATAATAGACTAAAGGAGTCTTATAAATATTAGGAGTATATAGGTTCTAGCCAATTTAATACTATTAATATAAGCCATCTTATATAAATAATTTAAATAATTATAAAAAGAGATCTAGCCTTATAGAAAATTGGCTATTTTAAAGTCTCGGTTCCGCTAGACGCGCTCTTTACTTACTTAAAATCTATAGAAGGCTAAATTATAGGGAAGTATAGTGCCCCCTTAAACTTTAATTATGCGGCTTATACAATACGGCCTTTACGCACTAAGGAGGTTATAGACTATGCTATATGCAACCTTATATACTAGGCGTCTTCCAATTAATAAAAAGATAAGTTTAGGATCCTAAGGATTCTTTTTTATTAACCGTCTACCGCTATAAACCTATTTTACGCTACCAAAATCTAAAACAAAACCCTCCCGTACTTAATTTACCCTACCTCTACTAGCGGAAAACGGGAAACAATTAGCTTAGGTAGTAAGTTACTTCTTAACTATAGGACTTAACTTAATAAGACAAAGGTAAAAATCCCTAGGATACATTTACTATACGCATATATTAGTAGTTCTTAGAATACGCCGGCAACTATATATATAGAAGATGCTAGACTTAGCTCTATAAATCTTGTTTACGCTAGAGCCCCTAAGTCTTAGTTAATAGTCTCCCCTAACAATACGTACTAGTTAGAAGATAGAATTAAGGAGGTTTTTAGCTTTTAAAAGCGAAAATTAAACTTTAAGGTGCAGAAGTTAGCCTACTTCTAATTTATCCGGTATATAGATCTTATACTATATAAGGAGTTACTTAATCTCTAGTATATTCGCTATAAAATTACCTATTACTAGTCTAGGGAAATGGTTATTACGTTGCCGTATATATACTATTAAATTTTAAATAATAGAGTTAATATTGCTAAAGCTATTAACTTCGCACTTAAGGAGGACTAGGAACTTCCTCCTAACTATTGGTTCTATAGCAAAAAATATAGCTAGGCTCCTATTACGGAGAACGACCTTAGTATTATTAAAGGCGGGCCGCCTAAGAGGTAGGTTAATTTATACGTAGATCTACCCTTACTAATTCCTTTAGCAGTAGTAACTACCCAAAAATTAGCGCCGTTCGAGGGAATTCGACTATCTTTACCCTTATAGAAGGAAGCGCTGACGTAGAGTATATCGCCCTATTGTTATCTAAAAAGCAACGCATTTCTTTAAACCCCACTATTAATATAAATATTTTAGACGCGTTACGTTATGATTTTTAATAATTAACGCCCCCTATTCTAATTCTATTCTCCCAATTTAATAATATAGTTATTACTTTCAGCCTTCTTCTTCTATCTATTATACGGACAATACAGCTAATATTTAACTATGTGACTACGCGTATTATTATTAATTTATTATAGGAATCTTAGAGCAAGAGCGAATTAGTTAATTCTACCAATAGTAAGGTTAAGGATATTTATTGTATTCGTGCCTATATTTGAGATATAAGGTAGGCTAAAAGTAGAACGCATAAAGGCGTCGCATAAAGGCGAATTAGTTAAGTCAAATTGCGGAAAAGCTTCGACTTCTATATCTAAGCTAAATTAGCTATCTTTTTAGAAAGGCGTAAAAAGAGCTAGCTGCGAAATAATGTCGTTCCTAGTAGGAAAGCCTAGGACTATATTTGAAATAACCTAATACTTAAGTTATTTAACAGAGATTAGAAAATTTTAAAAGGCACTAGAGATTCTGCCATTAGGATATTTAAGCATAACCTTAAGGTTAGCGCAATTCTTAAATTGTTCTGCTCCGTCTATAGTATTTAAATTTTATCTTTCCTCCCGACTATAGATGTAGAGCCCTAGCTTTGGTTTCTAAAAGTAAGCAATTACCTATAGTTAAAAGATCTTACTAAAGCAATTGTGCTATTAGAGTAAGTCCTTAACTAATATCCATTTTAAGAAGCTAACTGGCTTAAAATATAATATAATAACAAAACGATAAGTATAATTCTTCGTTAAGTAGCTTCTACTTCTCTAACCTAACCTTAAACGATTAGCTGAAATTAATGGCGATTTACTTAGTAGTAATATATTTTCAAATAAAAGTATATATCCTTTTACGGCGTAAGACGAGATTAGTAAATAAATTGCTACCTTAGCTATAGAGCAAGAACCACTTAATACTTTTTTTAGCTTTTTCCGTAGTAATTAAGGTAGTATTACTGTTCTATATAACTTAGGAGAAGCGTCTCTTCCAATTTATTCTACCCTCTTATAACATCACCACTATAGTTAGATGCTGCTTAGCGCTTTAGACTTCGGTATACCTAACGCGCCTTTAGTAAAACCTAAGAGCCTCCCTTACATTTAATAGCCCACTTTTATAGACCTAGGTATCCTTCCAAACTACCTTATATTCGCGTCCTGTCTTAATTATCCTTTCCCCTATAATATTGTCAATCTCCTATTTATTGTTTAAGATTATTTTATTAATTTAGTTATATATCACCCGGGAACCCTATAGGTAGGAATTTAGGTAGTATCGCTTTATCTAATTAGTGGCGGAGCTATTATACTTACCGTTATCTTTATTGTGCGGATTATAGGGGTTTAGATATAGACTAGTTAGTTTATTTATCTCACTCAGCCGGTATATACTCTTATTATCTAAGTCTTCTAGAGTAATTTTACCGCTTTAAACATCTAAAACGGCCTCGTTATTGTTAACCTAAGAAATATACATTCTAGATATTTTAGGGTAGGAGCTTTTTAGAAGATAATTCTAGACAATATTTCTTAATAAAGTGTTTAACGAAAAGTGGATAAAAAGAGGGTTAGAGGATATTTAGCGCTTATAAAGTTCTTATCTAGCTTTCTAATTCTAGAGCTAAGCTAGCTAATATACACAAATACAAAAAAAAAATATGCGAGTAGGGCGTCTAAAGATTAAAAGCCTAATCCTTAAGATAATTTTAGCATTCCCATATATATATCTCTAGCCATTATTTTTAGAACTTAAGACTATATTTAATAAAAAATTTCTCCCTAAATTATAAAAATTAAAATGGCCCTTATACCCTAAACTTAACACTAAATATATATATACTTCTCTTTTTTATTTTATGCGCGGTTATAGTAGTACACTATTAATCTCTAGGAGTAATTGCTAAGTAGGTAGATTACAGTTACTACAGAAATCTAGTCCTAATAAATTACAGTATTAATCAGTCTTTATTAATTGAAGTTGGGGCAGATATACCGGCAACTACGCCTAAAGGAGGCGAGCTTAAAGTAGACGTTAAGCTTAGCGTTAAGATTATCGCGACTATATCTCCTACTATAACTTCCTTATCGCTAATCCATACTATTTAAGTCGGTACTTAGGAAGATCTAATATTTTCCTTAAATTAAATATCTGTGCCTATTGGAGACATTATCTACTTTTAGTTTCTTAAACTAAACTATACTATATTATAATCCTCGCTTAAGAATCCGTACATACCTAATAGGATTTTTAATATTAACTTTCTTTATTTTAACCCTAAAAACCGTATAGATAATATTATTTCCTTTTTTATCTAACATATAAGTCTATAATAGTTTTTCTGTAAATAAACGCTACTAGTTTTATATTACCACGCTAATATAGTCTTCGCTATTAACCCTAGGCCAAATATAGAAGAATTCCTTTATAATACTCGTCTGCTATAGTTTACCCTATAGACGAGCAGTATTATTAGACAGTTAACCACGAAACCGAATACTAGGAGTAGCCATTAGTAAGGAGGAATTACTAGCACTAGCCCAGTTAAGATAGCTAAAAGTTATTAAATACTAATATTATTTCCTATAAACCTAACTAACCTTAAAGGGAGTTATTGGATGGGAATAGGTAACGCTAGCATCCCTAATAGTACTATCTTTTAACCTACCCTTTAGCCCTAGCCCTTAACTTAACTAGTAAATAGCGGGGGAATTTCTCTTCTACCTTTTACTAGTCTTTTTATGTTATTAACTCTCGCTTTTATTTAGTAGTTTAGTGGGAATTTTATATTCTTATTTATATAGTCTAGTAAACAGAAGTCTTATTTATTTTCTTAGCCTATTATATTATACTTTTCTAATAGCCTTGCAAATTTTATCTAAAGCGTTAATAATTTATAAGTTCGTTAATCTAATCTCCTAAACTCTCTTATAACCTCTTTCCAAGTTAACTTCCTTCTTACTCTTAAATTAAAAAGAAGAAAGTCCTGCCAATCTATTACACAATTCTAGAGTATTACGTATTTATAAGGGAATAGCATAGTCTAAGGCCGACAAGTTAGGTTCTCTAAATAGGGCTAATAAGCGTTTAACGGTTGACGAGACTTAAATAGTAGTTTAGAATAAAGATAAGTTTAAAAAGAGTTTAAAATATAACTAAGGTATAGAAGAGGATTATAGTATTTCTTTTTCTAAGTGGATCGAGAAGGCGAAGCTTAAAGAGATAGTGGGATAAGTAATAGAGGTAAAATTATTATAATTTTGGTAAAGTATAGATAGGAATTATATAACTTTTACTACTTTTAACTACAGTTTAAAACGTCTAACGTCTCAGAATAAAAATAAACTTAGTTAACTCTATATATATATAATAATAAAAATAAAATATAGGGCATATATATACGTCCTTAAAAGACTTTAACTTAAAGAATTAATTAACTACTTTACCTTAAAGATGTGCATTATTATAATATTTTTATTTAATCCAAATTATACTATCTAGAGGACTTTTAGGAAGATGCGTAATTAGATTTAAAAAATTAGAAGAGTAGATAACGCTACAGAATATTCTAAGCCACCACCTACCTATAGGTACTATTTTCTCCCCCTTTAACTTATATTATGGACTAATATATAACGGTAGCTATATAACCCTTAATGGGCTTAATAGTAGCGCATTAAGGCATATATCTAAAACTACTACTATTAATAGGGAAGGTAAAGAGGATACGCTAAATAGAGCTATACTAGAGGGAACTATACTAGAGGCGTTCTAGAGGGAGCTACGGCATAGGCTATACTAAGCCGCGTTAGATAAGGTTATATTAGAGGAGGCTAAGATTAGAACTTTAGTATAGAGCTAGGCTCTATATATTAATTTCTATAGGTTCTACCTTATCTTTCTAGTAATGTTAATAATTAAGTTAGGTTTAAAAAATAAAGCCAAAACTAATCTAAAATACAATTTTAAGGCTTAAACTAGTTATAAAATCGGTTAAACCAGATTAACTATAGTGTTTATTTACGTATTTTAGTGTACTTTTTGGCCTTAGTAAAGGCTAGCCCTATTTAGATTACAGCGCCCGTCCCTATAAGGTAGGTATTAGGAATATAAATAAGTTACCGTTATATATCGCCGCGGCACTAGCGTAGCGAGGAGCCTTAAGCTCCTCGCCCTTTCTTAAGCAAGAGGAATATAGAATAATAATTATTATACTACCTACAACTTATAGATACGTAATATTACCTTATATTACTAATAGTAGGGCTTAATAGGGGCTTATAATAAATATAATTCTAAAAAAAACCTATAAAAAAGTCTTTAGTATTTTATTTTTAAATATAGATTTTGATTTTATATATAGGGATTTATTTTTAGATTAAAGAAGAAGTATATATACTTTCTTTATTCTTTTACTAAAATATAACACTATAGAGATTGCTAAGATATATACTCTTGCCGCGGGCGGTATCCTTATAATATTCTATATTTTTAGGCTTCTATCTTTTCTCTCTCGTTTTAAATATCGATTAGTCTATATATTTGTCCTTAACCATCTTATTTACCCGCGAATCTACTAAGGGTTATATTTTACTATACTACTCTCTAGGTACTAGGCCTTAATCCAAGCAATATACTGGTTAGGAACTATTATATGCAATATTCTTAGCGTATAATCTCTTTCTAATACTAGCTTAAGAGCTAGAATGCTTGCAATTATTAATTTTATACCTCTTTTTTTAGTAAGTCCCTTAGGCCTAGTAGCTAATATTATTAGTATATTATTACGGAGCTATACGCAGTTTTATGGCTTAATTGCTATTATAACTATAGTATAAAGCATTTTCCACTTTTTAGTTATTTTAGCATAGCGGAATTTTTCTTTTAAAAATTCTAGCCATTTAACCGGATTTTTGGTTTATTATAATCTAAATATTTTAGAAAGTAACTAAGATATATTTAGGCTTTTGTCTTATTAACCCAGCTTATACTTTTCCCTTGCGTTTAAAGGTTCTGCTATAAAAATTTTCTAAAATCTTACTATACTCTTACAGTCTTTATAGGGCTTGTAATATTATAATATATAAATCCCAGCACTGGCCTTAATCGAATCTATCCTATTACGGCACTTAGTCTCCTTAGAATAACGATAGTGCTTTATACCTTATGGATACTTTACCGTAATATCTGGTTTAGGAAATTAGGAGTAAATACGGTGTTATAGCACCTCTTAGATACCTTATACCTTTTAATTACGCTTACCCGGCTATTAGACTTCCGCGCTAGCTAGTATATTTAACTTTAGACCCCTAGTATAAGCTTCTAATCGTTTACGTAAACACACCTATTTATAATTATATGGTGGAACGAAGATAGGATAGAGATTAATCTTCTCCTAAAAGAACATAGCCGACGAGGATTTATCTATAAATTAGTTTATTAAAAAGAAAATAAGTTCCTAAGCTGGGTTAACGGACCTTATAGATCACCTCCTAGGCTAGGTAACTTTAGAACGGTAATTCTAATAGCTAAAGGTATTAGAATTGCGGTACAGCTACTATATATTAGGGAGGTTCTTATAGGCTACTAAGATCGCACAATCCTTATAAGAAAAATAGTCTTAATATAGCAATACTATAATCCAAGTAAGTATATACTAAATTCTGCTAGAGATTATAAGCTATAATTTTTATTTTAGGCTATAAAGACTAGGTAGTATAAAGAATAAATAAACTAATTAAGTTAGATAGCACTTTTATAAGTAAACTTACTCTAATTAGGCTATTAGTAGTCTAATTAACTAGGTTTTTAAAATTCTTTATTTTAACTTAATAAAGAAGGATAGCCCGGAGATTATTGGAAGAAAGTCATCTATTAAAATTAAAAGAGGCTTTGCGAATATTCCTAAATTACTAGCTAAGCAATTTAAGTATAAAAAGGTGGTTAAGAGATTTAAGAGTAGGGAGGGAAGAAAGCAAGTTAAAAATAAAAAGGTAGTTAAGAGATTTAAGAGTAAGGAGGGGAGAAAGTAAGTTAAAAATAAAACTATACAATTAAAGGGTCGGAAAGGAAGAAGAATAATAATAGGTGTAAAAGTAACTCTTCTACTTATATCTTATTCTAATAAATATAGTCTCTAGGAATGCCGGCATTTAAAACAAAATATAAGACTTTATTCTAGCCTATAGGGCGTATAGTATTAAGCTAGTAAACCTTAAGTTTTAACTAGTAGAGATATATAAGCTAACGCCATTATAAGCTAATCTAGAGGAATCACGATTACAAGCTTAGAAGGGAATTTTTAGGTATTAAGATTATAAGCTAAAATATATAGAATAAATAGAGGAATTGGAACTATAGTAAAAGCTTTAGAGGATTAAGAGGAAATAAAATTATATTAGATTTACCCTTGCCGCCTACCCCACTTCTTAATAGCTTTAATATATAACAATAATTCAGTCGGCTTCCGATATCCCTTAACTTTAGCATGCTCCTAAGCTCGCCTTTTAGAGATCTATATACTCCTTTAAGGAGGGGGTTGTTCTAGAACTATAGCAGTTATAGAAATACTTTATTAAATTATTACGGTAAGCGCAACGTGGTTCTTAAGAGCGGCATTCTTTTTTTGTCCACCCTTAGGCTTTTTATAAGTTTTGGTAACCCTTAAGCGGTCCGCTATCGCATAGGCTTCGCTAGCATGCGTATTAGGACTTTGTTAACGCATTTAAGTAACCCTTCGCTTAAGGCGATTGCGTATTTATTATTAAGAGATTACTATAGGTAGAGGGCTTACTTCTAGATTCTTCTATCGGTTAATAGCTATCGGTTTTAAGCCCTAGCTGTTATCCTAAATACCCTTTACTTTCCACTACTCTGCCACTTTCTCTATTGCCAATTTCTTAATATCTAAACCGGTTTTGCCAAGTCTCCCTTTAATATAGTTATTATAAAACTGTTCTTCCTTATTAAATTAGTCTTAATTAAATTATTAATTAGGGCGTACTTAATAGGTATTAACGGCGTATATAGGCTTAGGGCTAGGGCTGTAAGTTAGCTCTTCTAAGTAATATAGGGGTGGTAAATTATTAAGAAGATACCGTTTATGCTCCAGATCTTATAAATTAATCGCTTTAAGGGTGCGTTAAATTTAGGTAAAAAAATATAATATTCTGGCACTTCCTAGAGGTAAATAAGATATAGGTAAAGGGATAGAATAAAGGGATAAAAGTAGGTAAGATACGGGATTTAGGTAAGATAGCGCAACCCTAAGTAGCGAATATAGGGTAGGGACCTAAAGCGCCAGAATATAGCTACGGCAGCGTACTATTACGCCCGCTATACTAGAACCGAGAACAATAACATTATAGCTTCTTCTAAAACAAATAACCTTACGCCTTATATAACCTACTCTTTATCTAGCTTTCTTACTACCTTAGATATACTTAGCGTGTAAGATTGTATAAGCTTTATTAGTATAGAGATAATAGTACTATGCCGCTTCTTAGGCAGTACGGCGGCCATTATTATAGTAAAATTAACGGCACTACACTTAAATCTAGAAAGCTGTTTATTATTAGTCCTATAATAAGCTTTTCTAAAAATAATAAATTCGCAATATCTATGCCCTTAACTATTATTACTATTTATACTAAAGCTAATAAATATAAAAGCAGAATAAGTAGTTTAAGATTTACTTAATTATTATCTAGTATCCCAATTGCCAGATAATGCCCTAAAACTAGATATTAGCCTACTTCTTAACTTACGCTCTTTAAAATATCTTACTATTATTAGATATTTAGATTATAATATAACGGTTTAAGAACCCTAAATCTCTAGGCTTTAATGCGAGTTCTATATTCTTTAAAGTAAAGTTATTCTTCTTTAAGACTATAGCAGTCAATACACCACCTAGGTCTTAGGGGCGCGTCCTACCCCCTTTAAGGCCGGTCGCAAGCGCAAGGTTATTCTGCTCTCTACTAAAAATACTAAGATTAAAATAGGTGGCATAGCTTTAACACTAGTTTAGTTTAAGTTTCTCTAGCATAGAGACAATATCCTAAAAAAGTTAGAGACCTAGCTTAGCAACTTATTTAAAAGGGTAGAGGACCCTAGGCTTACGCGGATAATTAAAGAAGTGCTAACCGTTCTACTATCTTAACGGATAATAAGAATCTATACTCCCGTAAAGGCACTAGGGATATAATATAAAACCCTATAGGACATTAGCAGAGGCCAATTTAGGGCGATTTTCTGAGCTCTTAATATAGATTCTAGTACGTATATTATAAAAAAGTCAATTCTATTAGATAAAGCCGATTTAATTTATATTAAATAAGAGGTTAAGACTATTACACGTCTTACTTATATACGTTTAATCTCTTATAACATATAGTTATAATAATTTTTATCTATACTAACTTTTTCTATAGATGTATATTGTTAAATATATATAGCATAAGATAACTACTAGTGCGATTAACATATTCACTAAACTTATAGATAGTTTATTAGATAATCTCCGCGGCTTAAGCAATGCCCACTATTATCCTATTACCTTTAACTATATCCTCTACGCTCTCGACTATCTAGATTAGAATTTATTTATCTATTAAGACGTTAAACCTACCAACATTCTCTATAAGGCCACTATTAGTGGCCATTACTTCTAGCTAGGGGATTTTGGCATCTATAATAAGGTAGCATCTATAAAAACGTATTATAGTATAAGCCTTTATATAGCACCAGAGGTTTATACTAGGGGGAGGTAGTTAATAAAGGCTAACGTCTAGTTATTAGCAGTTACTATATTTAATATAAGAGATAAGTATAGGTTCTATTTAAGATTGGAGGCTCTTTATATAAGATTAGATCTTAGGGATCTATCCTAGTAGGCATCCCAATAGGACGTATTTAATATTATTAGAGCCATAGTAAATAAGACACTATTTAAAGACTTAAAAGCGATGGTCGCTTTTAGTCCCCTATAACGCCCCTTAGCAACTTAGTTACTCCTATAAGCCTAGGAGTAACTTTAGAAGGCTGCTAAAGTCTAGGAGCCACCTTAGAAGAAACTAATTAATACTAGTATTAAAGTAAAAACTAAGATACCTGCTAAACTAGATATAGCACAAGTCGTATAATAAGGGAGAGTTGGCCTATCTTTATAGGGTATATTAAAAGGTAAGGTTTAAAAGGAAGACATTTTACTATATTTTAGTTAAGAGCCATTTACCCATTTTATTTAAATAGTTTGCTTCTATATATACTTATCCCTTATACAGTAACTAAGAACTATTCTATATTATTCCAATCTCTAAACTATTAAGGAACGTAGTCTACTCGCGAATAGCATCCCAATTCCCTCTTAATAGGTATATTTTCCAAAGCTAGCCTTTTAAAGTGTTAAGCGATAATTTTTAAGGAATTTTAGAAGAGTTTCCTTAGTAATAGTCACTTACTAAAGAGTAAAAGACTTAAGGTATAGAAAGCGGACCCTCTTAGCAATGCTTTTAAGAATTAGAGGACTAGCATTACTAAAAAATTTAAAGAAAAAGCCTAAGTTAAGGACTTAGATATTTTCCGCAGCTAATAGGAAGTTTATAGCTAATTATATATCCCTTAGCTTTACGCCTTTCGGCAGTAGCTAAGGATAGATATTATTAGTGCGGATTATAATTTAAAGAGTAGTAAGGGTTTAAAAAGCTAGTCTTAAACGCTTAAATTACTAACCTAAAATTATATAAAGAGCCGTAAGGTTAACTCTATTATCTAAAGTATTAATATTAAATTTAAATAGATCTAGCTTAAACTCCAAGATCGGGATAGGGTAAGTAGTTAGTGCAGTTAAAACGGTTTTAAAGGTTTCAATAACATCTATATCCTATTTAGCGGTAGTCTGCTAATAAATAGTTGTAATACCTTAACTAGGAGTTCGATCTAATAACTTAAGCCTATAGATTTTAACTTAATATAGGTTTAAAAGGTTGCGCAATATAACTAAGAGAATTGCACTTCTAAATCCTAACCTCTTAGCGTATTCTTAGTCGTTATATAAAATAGTAAACTAACGCTAATCTTATGTCATTGGAGGGTTATTATATAATTCTTCGCTTAATGGCCAGACCTAGAGGTCCTAGTTTTACTTTAGCCATTTAGTTCCAAATCTAAGAGTCTATAGGCGTTTAGTAAAGGGTTCTTATAAAATTTCTAGTAAGGTTTTAAGAGCTAGTTAGGAAAGTATAAAGCGTTTAGTTATAAAGAGACCACCAAAATAGTCAAAGTAGTAATACTTAACTTGTTGGCATATAAGTTGGAAAGCCACTACCGCTTCTATAGGTAGGAAACTAAGTATTTTTTTAAAAAGTTTAATAGGTAGATTAACAATTATAATAAAATAGTTATTGTTTCTTACATTATTATACTAGAAGTCCCTGCTATTAATATTATATTATAAAAACATCTTTAAAAAAATAATAAGTTAAAAATAGATAAGTTAAAAATAATAGTATAATGGAATACTAAAGCGGCTTAATAGACGCCGACTGCGATCGCCTAAAGCGCCGTCTAGTATACACCTTAGGAAAAACCCTAAACCGTGCTAAGTACCCTCCTACCTACTTATTTTGGTATAAACTTTACTAAAGGCGGATATATTTAATCCTATAAAGGTTAGAACGCTTTAAAGAAGATATCTTATAACCTTTATAATTTGTTCTTTTATCGGTAGCTATAAAGGCCACTTAGCAGATATATATATAAATAGTTTCCCTTTATAGCTAATAAGAATATAAATATCTACATTATCAAGGCATTATAGCTCCTCCGCTTTTTTAAATACCGTTTCCCTTCTTTTACAAATTAGTTTATAAAGTTATTTAGCCTTTACCTTTTAAATCTTCGTATCTAGGTTTAGGTATAGTATTAAGTCAATACTAGTCTGTAATTTATACTGCTTATAACGCCTAGTGCTCTTCTCGCTCTCTATATTAGAATCTAGGTATTCTATAAGGCATATAGTAACAGGATAGTAGTATAGTAAATAATAAGACGTAAGAACTAGGGTAGGTAGAAAGCGGTATACAAAGCTTACTTTAATAAGGAAGGGGGACTTAATAGATAAGGGTAATTTTATAAAAGATAGATATAAAGCATAGAGGCTAAGGTATTAAGGTATATAATTTATAGAAATAAAGATAATAAAAATAGAAGTCTAAAAAATATATATATAATAAAAGCTTAGCCGCGAAGTTTAATATAATAAACCTTAAAGACGTAACACTTAAAATATAAAACAACCCTAGTAGTACTGCATATAGAATTAGGGCATAAAATTTCAGAATTAGGGGGTAATTAATCAAAGTGCCGCTTAATATAATCCATTATCTTTATAGGTCGACACTATACAAAATAGTAATTAGGGTCTAGTAAAGATTTATCTTAAAGCTGCCGTGCGTAAAGGACGGCAGTAATACTTTAAGATATCCTCATTCTTAGATTATAGTACTCTTTTTAGCTTAAAGGTCTATTTCTAGTTTAGCATTCTTATCCTTAGCATATTTAGCAGGAGCATTTTATAATTACTAGTTTAATAGATTTAAATTCTTTATATGCTCTATACAATATATAGTAGTAAAACTCTAATTACTACCTTACGTAAGCTACATTCTCACTTAGCCTAGTTACGTTATACTACGTTTCTATATTTAAAGACTAAGGTAATTATATAACCGTATCTGGGTTTTAGAAATAATTAGATAAGTAATTAAATAGTGCCGTCTTCTTTTAGTAATATAATTTTATCCAATTTTTAGATTCTACCGTTTATTAGCTAAAAGCTCGGGATTAGTTATCGCTTTTATTATAGTATATTATTAGGCCCTCGCCAAGTTATACGTAAGAGGCTTAGTAGGGGCTATTACGTATAGGCCGAATTCTCGCTTAACTTCCCTCTATTCTCCCTACCTCAATTATATATTTTAGAGTTTTAGCGAATACCTTATCCGACTAAGGATAATTCTAAGTCTAGACCTTTATCTCTTATATAAGCGCCCAAATTATAAAGTAAGGAGAATTAAAATCCCTCCCTATTTGTTTCTAACATATATATATATAGGTATTATAACCATTACAGATGCCTCCAATAGACTATACTATTCGTTACTTATATAGTTTAAACAGCTAAGATATAATAGGCGTTAAAATTACGGCACTAGTTGCTTATCTTAATGCTATTATAAAGTTCGCCCGGCCTACTAAGCTGCCGTTTATTAAGAGGGAAAAGTGCATCTACTAACGCCTTAGACAATATTATAATAGTATCCTTCGATTTTATAGGAGCCTAGAGGATGCCCTTATCCTATAGTATGCCTATAATAGTTCTATAAGACAGTACTTTACAAAACAAGCTAAGCCGGTTCCGCTACTACTATAACTTCGCTAGATTTAACAGATTATAGCTTTAATCGCTTTTATCTACTCTAAATAGGTACTATATAGGGATATTTCTTATAATAACGTTTTCCTTAATAAAGAGCTTAATGCGAAGCTTGGCAACTTTGCTAGGTCATTAATTAATAGTTAAGCCCCTCTTATCTATTATAAGACCAGTTATAAGCACCCTAAGATTAAAGGAATCTCTATAAAAAGTAAAGTGTTTACTCTTAGCTCTACCTTTTATAAGATAATAATAGGATTAAAGCCATATAAGGAGCTTTTAAATCAAGAAATATATAATATATATTAAGGGAAAGTTTCCAAACCTAGCCGCTCTAGCTGCGTTTAATGATATTATTATTAAGTACTAGGCCTAAGATTATATAAGTATAGATAAATTGCTAGAGGATATATAGGCTAAAGGTATAATTTTTAGTTAGTAAGGTATTTAGTACTAATAACTTCCAGTTACTATCGGGTTAAGACTTATCACGTAAATTAATATCTCTACTATTCTTTATTCTACTATACTCCTAATAGCCCTTACTCTTATTCCTCTACTCCCTATTATATTTTAGGTAAGAAATTGTAAATAATAAGGCTAGGTAGTGGTATTCTTATATTATTAGTAAAGATCTAAGTTTTTTTTTTAATTTATACTTACCTTTAATTAAGGCGGACACTAGGGATATTCGCCCACTTTCTTTAATAATTTTATTATAATTACTTTACTATTTTAACCTTTAGCTAGTAACGCATCAGGGCAGAAATACCTATTAGCTTTAGCTCTCTAGCATTTATCCTAGCTACGTACTAATTAAATATGCTAAGCCGGTACCCTGCATTTACTATAGTAAAAGGAGTAGTTATAGTAGTAATATATTATATAGTTAACGATAAGTGTAGCTGGATTTAGCAAGAAGCTCTTATTTAAAAGGGAGAGTAGATTATATAAGAAGACTAGGTAATAGGAAGACTTATCCTTTTATACGGTCTTTATAGCATTTTACTATTACTTTAAGTAACAACAGGTCTACTAGATAAAGATACCATTCCTTATTAAAAGATATAAGGATTATCCCAAAACGGCCGTATATAGATATTTATTGCCTATAAATCTATACGCGCGATCTCCTAAAAGCGGATGTTACTAAATCCATTTAATACGCAAACTTAAGCATTACTAATAAAGCGATCCACTACAGTGATTTAACTTTATTAATTTTCTTCTACTCTCTAAGGGGATAGCCCTAAACTAGATATATACAGTCGTTTATCCTTAAGGATTAGAAGGAGCTAAGAATATAGTATATCTAAGCCTTTCCTAAAGCGTAGAGAATTGCCTTACAATATTAAAGTCTATAACGTCTTAGCGCTAGTTTAGTAGAGTTAATAGTATAGATCGCTTATTATAGCAGAGGATGGCATTAATTAGTTTCTTTTAGCGAGGTACTTCTACTACATTATAGCTCTCCTCTACAGCCGCCATTATCATTTATATTTTATACTCGCAGTCTTGCAAATTAATACAGCGCGTAGTTATCTATATCACTCTCTATAAACTAGCGTGCTACACTTTATTAGAAGCCCCCCTTTAGCCAACTAGTTGCCCTACTTACTTTAGCAAAGTTCTAACAAATTTTTAACAAAGTTTTAATAAATAGGAATCAATTAGGGCGATATATAGGCATCCGCAATACTAAGCCGCCGTTATTTTCAGTAAGGGTTAATACTACAGCTACTATAGGGCTGCTTAGTATAAATACCGTTAAACTTCTAACCAATTTCTAACTAACTTCTAACACTCTCTATAATACTACTGTTTATATTATAGCCCTTCGGCCATAAGTAATTATAAAATCTGGCCCTATATAGCTAAAAATATCTCGCTATACACTATTAACTATTACCGCGGCAATAAAGAAGCTTCTTAAGGCCTCTAAATTAATTGTATATTAAGAAGGTGTAAAGCTAAATAAAGGGAAGCGTATCTAACACGCCTTTGCATTATTAGTAAAGCCACTAAAGGGCGCTTTAAAGACCGCGGAAAGACAGAATTATTATTAACAGTTTTTAAGGCAGGCCAAAAGGGTTAGTAGCCGCGAAATAGTTATACTTTACGCCGTCGGCCTAGGGCAATCTTTAGTCGCTAGTATAAGGGATTATAATAGGCTCTTGCTTCCTTCGGAATTTAAAGGGCATAAAAGCGCTTATTAGTGCGATATCCTTAGGAATATAGTTAAGAAATACTCTATAAAAGGTATAGAAGACTATAATGCTCTTAAAGTTCTATTACTTAATCACTCTAGAAACCCCTATAGATCCCCTACTAATATAGCCGGCGTCACTTATAGGGGATATCTACAAGCTTACGGTTACCGACACTTAAGGCGTAGTTATATCCGATTATCTTAGAGGCTAAATATACTTAACAAATATATATAGAGTAAAGTCTGCGCTATTTATTATAATTCCTATTTTAAGGGAGCTTAGCGACCATTTCGCTATATAGCGTTAGTAAATAATATAATAAGTCTAAAACATATCCTACTTCTTCTTAATATACGCCAGCCTAGTAGATCCTATACTATAGTAATACTAATTATTACTTTAAGGAACTATTACTATATATCCTTAGTCCTCTATTCTAACGCCGCCTTTATATTTGCTATCCCGCCTTTTATAGATTAGTATTGCTCTAACATTATTTTATATATCGACAATAATGGCAACAGTGCTATTTAGGGGGTTAGTTTGTATACTATCTAGATTTATCTAGTTAGGCGCCTTATAGTCGCCGCAATCAGTCTAAAGCTATAGTTAGATCCTACTATTATAGGCCTAGGAAGTTTTCTACCTCTTCCTTACACTCCCTTATAAGCGCGTCTTTTAAATTATCTTTAACTCTAGTTTTCCTAATTGTGCTAGCCATAGTATAGTAATTCACGACAATTAAAGTAAGTTATAATCGGTATCTTTATCGCGTAATATATATACTATTAGGAAGCCGAGCCTAAGGGCAGATTGTGGTAATAACTAATAGAGCTATTATACTAGCAATGTATAAGGTTAAGAGGAGGGTAGTTATATTATAGGCTTATAAAGATAAAGAGAAACCAAGAAACTAAGTAAGAATTCTAGTAAGCTTCCTATAAATATTAAAGACGTTTTATAGATTTCTCTAAGGGAAATATAATAAATATACAAAGTTTAGTAAGAGGGGCTTTAATAAAAAGGTAATAAGGCGACGATATTATTATTAAGAGTGACCGTATTAGCTAAAACATTTTTAGGTAATAGGCGTTTAATACCTAACTAAAAAACTACGCTACCCTAAGTGGTTAGAGGGGTAAGAGTAATATATAACCCCGCCTAAGCCTATTTATTGCTATAAACCAACGTCTAGATATCTATACTGCGCTCTACTTAATATATATAATAAAGAGGGGAGTAAAGCGGAAAGTATTTATATAGATTTTGTTATAAGATTATCTACTTAAATCTATAAGCTAGGGAAACGCCTAACGCTAAGTATATTACTAGCTAGGAGCGGCTTTATTAAGGATTATACTTCTATTTACTCTCTTATATACCTCCTACGGGTATAAAAAGCTAAAGTTTAGTTAAAGTCTAGTTAAAGTCTAATTAGAATCCGGTTAGAACCCGGTAAAAACCTAGTTAGAGTCCTATTAAAAAATAGCCGCAAATTAGCAAATAACTAAAGTTTAAACCTTATCCTATACTTCCTTTAAAGCGTCTCTATTCCGCTATAATATACTATAATACACTAGGCGTATAGAGGCCGAGCTAAATAAAAGGAATACTCTAATCTTATTTATTAAAACGCCTAAACCAGCTCCCTAGCTTCCGTTATTAATTTAAACAGCAACCTACCCCTTTAGGATTAGAGCCGCGATCCCTGGTATATAGCGATCTCTTTATATATACGGCAGTAATATACCTATATATATACTCTAGCGTCTCCTAAAGGGGCACTAATAAAAAACGATATTATTAGCTTCCTCCGCACACTTAGCTTATTACTAGTTTTATATATATAAGTAACCTCCTATGCTAAATACAAGGTTTCTATAATCTACTATAATTCTATTAATTAAAGTAGTATATATATACTATAGATTCTAGAATAGCTCTAATATTAGAATCTATATATTGCCCATACTTTACCTAAATAGAAAATTATTATTATTACCTTATAAAATATGCAACCATATTTAAATAAAGCTTAAATGCGGCTATTCTATTAATAGAGTAAAAACATAGTACCTAAAATATTGTAAGACCTGTAAATTATATCCTCCTAATATTATAGAAATATAAGCATAGAGATCTTCTAATCCACTCTAGGGTTATTACTTACGGCGTGATTTAGAGAGGGCTACCTGGATAAAAACTGCGGTAAGCTTTAAAGCAGCTAAAAATATTAGGCGATCGGCTTATTAAAATATATAGTGAACTGTTAATTAAAATTATAGATAAAGTAGAGGATATAATTTGCCTTTAAAACGAGGTTATTAAAGCTCTAAACGACGCAAATTCTTAATACTTTATTAAACTCCCCTATGGGAACCAATATCTTATAGCTTTCGTTCTCCTATTCCTAGCTAAGTAAAACTTAAAGATAATATCTACCCGGCTAAGTCTTTATCCTTATAACGCTGCAGCTTACGCTTTACCTGTTCCATAGCTTCCTCTCCATTTTCCATCTTTTTAACTATATTTAATAGCACTTTGCCTAGCTTCTACAACCCATTTTAAAAAAAATCCTAAGTAGGGTAAACCGTCTCCTATATAGGGGGGAAGCGCTTAAAGTAGGGCGGAAATTAAATATGTCTAAGACCTATAAAACTGTTAATATATAAAAAGCCATATTATTTATAATATTTACCTTAACCTACTTAAGTTAGTCATCAAAGGAGATTCATTTAAAGAATTTTTAAGAAGATAGAGCATTTTTTATCCAAAGCCAATTATTCCTATTCTCTACCTTACGTTCTACCTATTTAATTATTTCTAGCCCACCTTTTATAAGTATAAGATTACCCAAGAATACCATACGTTTAACTACTAAACTATCAGAATTAAATATCCCTAAAAAGATATATTCGCCGTAATATAGGTGCGGGCCTTATTACTAGCACTGCCGTATATAGTAGAGGGTAAAAATATCTATAACCTATAGAACTATTAGACTAATATAACTAAAGGGTATATAGTATCTTTTACCTTAACACTGTTATAATCTATACTAGGTTTATTAAAGCCCTATAGGAAATCTTAACAAGAAACTAAAAGACAATCTAGTCTAATAATTAAATTATCCTTTATAATTTCCGGTAGCTTTATTACAATATTATTCTTAAGGTAAAAGTGCTAGGTAAGGATAACGATAGGAGTAAAGGTCTAGTGGCCTCTTTATACAGGACTAGAGGATATATATTTATATACACTCTAGGGCACATTCTCTTTACCTATAAATATTAAGACAATTTCTATAAGTCGCCCGCACCTCTTCCGTAAGGCGCGTTAGTGTAATAACGGTTCTTAGGAACGGGCGGTATTATATAAGCCCTACCCTATTAAAAATCAGCCCCACTAAAAAAAAATCAGCCCCTTTAAAGGGTCTTAATATCTATTTACTAATATATCCATTACTTACATCTTTCTTAGACTTATTATATCCGCACTATAAATAGCTTCTAGTATAAATAGCAGATATTTAGATTACTTACGCGCCTTTCTATTAGTATAAAGCTAATCCTTATCCTCCTAAAAGGAGGATATCCCCTTCTATAAAATACCTAATAGTAAAGCAACGTCACCTTATATTTTACTATATATTAAGGTATTGCCAACGCCAGGTAGATCAGTAGTATACTAATGAAAAATATTTAGAAAGTCGCTAGGCAGTATACTACTAAAATCCTCTATACTACTAAAGACGCGGTCTCCGTCAAAAACCAATATCTAATATATTATAACAATATAAATAAGGAAATCTAGGCGAACCCTAGGGATAGCGCAGCAAAGGCTATAGTAATATTAGCACTTAGCCAGCTAAGTTTAGATAACGGTTTACCGGGGTTTAAGATTTCCATAAAATATAAATACCCTAAACTTCAGAGCGGTAATATAATAGGCGCACTTAATAATACGCCTTAATACTTTATAGGGAAGGGGGGTGGATATACTTATATATCTATATAGGTCTATATAGCCGCAGCCTTATAGGAGCCGTCTAAGGCTATAGGTTCCTTAGAAGCAGAGTAGGAATAATATTAAAATATATAGGGAGTACTATATTGCGAATTCTGGTTTAGGTCAAGGCTTATTATATATAGAAATATAGGGTATAAATTAAGCTAGTTATTTATCACTATAGTAACTAGCGGAGTAATTGGCTAGAGATTAGAATTTAAATTAAGAGGAATTAATAAAGGATCCGAATAGATTTTAGGAATTAAAAGGTTTAAAAGGGGAAGGTACTTTGGAATTTAAGTAATAGTCTAGGTATATATTAAAAGGAATTAATAGTAGATCTAAGTAGATTTAAGAAATTAAGATAGGTTTAAAAGAGAAGGATATCCTAGGGGTTAAGTAATAGCTTAGGTTAAGAGGGATTTCTAAAGGGTATAAGTAGATCTTAAGGATTAAGGTAGATCTAAAAGGTAATAGCATCTTAGGAAAATCCGAATAAAGATTAGCTAGTATAACTATACTATATTAGTCCCTTAAAGATATTAGAAATATTTAATTGGAACTCCTATTAGGGACGGCTTATGGACTACTTATTTTAGATAACTCGCGCCTAGTACGTTTAGTATTAGACTGCTTAATAGTAATTAATCTTTTTATACCCCTAGGGTTTTAAATAGCGCTGCTAGCTTTAGGCTAACTTATAAAGTTAGTATTAGCACAATAGAGATATACATCCTTTAGGTTCCTCGCTAAGGGGGATAATTCCGTCCATTTCTAGCATTATAGTTATATTTCTATCTAAGCAATTAATATATTGAATTCTTTAGGTACTATATGCCTTTTAATACTATTATAGGTTAGTTATTAATTTAATAGAGATAATTAAAAACTAATATTATACTAGAATCTAGGTTATAGAGACTAATAAGTACTTTAGATTTAAAACAACTCCATTTCTAGCTAGCAATATTATTTAGTTTAAGGCGCTCTCCTTCTAATAGATAGGCTATCTCCCGTGCTAAAGCTCTAAATTATTAGCCCTTTTTAGGCCTATAACCTTCTTTCTTTAATTACTCCACCTTATTATTTAGCATCTTAGATAAAACAGACTTTATTAACCTATAACTAACTACATTTTTGCCTACGTTAAGGACATTAGCTAGGTTATAAATTATTACCTAGTTATTAGCTTCTACTAGTTTAATATATAATTCCTAGAGGGCTTTAAGTAATCTACCCTTAGCCGGATTATAAAGCTTAAGGAACTATTCTAATTCGCAATTATCTAGAGACTAAATTTTCGTGCAAACTATAACTAGTTGCTCTATAGCTACTGGCAATAAATTCTAGTATTTTATAAGCGTAGTTTCTGCTTCCTTAAAGGTAGGGCTTCCTTTATAAAGTAGGTCTAGGCTTCTATTAGGAGGTAGAGTTCCTTATCTTTTAAGAATCCGGAATAATAAAATAAATTTAACTATAGCTTTCCTAGTCTTTAGATCTATAGGGGTTATTAAAGCCTCTAGAGCTTTTATAGCTTTTAGGGCTTTTATAGCTTTTAGAATTACTAAGGCGTTCTAGGGGCCTAAGACTATTAGGGTTTTATTTAAGCTAAGCGCCTCTCTATAGTCGGTAGGTAAGGCCTTTAGAATTTTATCTACTACTCTTTTACAGGCTTTTACTGCTTCGCCTTTATTAGTAGAGCGTAGAAATTATATAAAAAGCTTAATCTTATTTAATAATAACTATTATCTATAAGTACCCCTTATAAGAGGAGTAATAGAAGGTAAACCCATAGTATAATAAGGACGGATAGTGCGAGCGAGCTATAACAGTATACTAGGAAGGACTGCTTCTCTATCCTATAATAAATAATAATTAGCTTTAGGAAGGAAAAGGCTATGGAATAGAATTACCATAGCGCTAAAATCTATTTTACTATACTTCTAAAGTAAAGAGGTATTTGTAATCCTATAGGCTAGCTAAACTAAGAAAAGAAGGTAATAGGGTGTAAGAGTAAGGGAAGTAGGAAACGTTATAGGGGATTATCGTTGCAATCGCAACGATAATACCCCTATAATTTTAACTTGGCGTATATTAGCCCCTCGCCTTATTATCCCTAAGACGCCACACTTTACTAAACTCTACTACTACGACTTATGCTCCTCTAAAGATCTATAATAGAAAACTAAATAGCTAATTAAAGTAAGGATTTGCAGCCGTTTCCCTAGTTAATTAGATGTAGCTTACCCGCTATTATAAAGTCTAGAAGCTCCTGTTAATTTCTTTTTAATAATATAATAATGCGTCCTATAAGAATTAAAAGCTAAAACGCCTTAATAAACCTAAGAATGCTTTAAATCTTAAGGGTATAAAATGGAGATAAGTAATATATAAAGCTAATTTCGCCCCATTACTAGGGATATATAGTTGCCTTTACTATCTACTTTACTAGTTGCCTTATTGCCTTCTTCTATAGCTTTTATTTATTACTTCCTTAACTTTACTATTTTTACCGCTCCTTTTAAACTATTCCCTAGTCTATCCTATTTCTGCTAGCTATTTATAGCCACTTTATTCTTTAATATAGATACTACTTCTTTAATAATTAGCTCGCTCTTTTAAGCCGCAATTTGCTAAACCCTACTAGTCTTAGACTAGTATATTTAGTAGCCTCTTATAACTATTACTAGTAGCTAGGATTAAGATTCGGGCTATAGTGTATTAACTATTAACCTTAGCCTAAGAGTAAGTGCCTTATTATATACTAATATTAATCTAAAGAGGGCGTCTTTAATTATATTAGAAAGCCATCCTAGATTAACTACTAAGCTTAAAACTTCTTTACGTTCCGGCACTTATTAACTTAAGGGTATATAAGGCTAGCAAACGGAACCTCTAAAGTCGCGTCCTAGCACCGGCCTATTAGGGTATTAAATTACTATAGGCCTAAAAGACTAATAAACGGCAGGTATAGATCTGGGAAATCCTAACCGCCTAAAATACTAATAAGTCGCTTAAACACTTAATAATTTAATATTAAGTAAAATTCTCTACATCCACCTAGATAAAAGGACTATAGATAAACTCTTTTACTCCTTAATTTATTCCTTCTCTAAGTCTTAACGGGAGTTCCTTAATACTCTTTATAGAAAAACTAGAGAGTAATAAGTATAGGATATTATCTATTTACCTACTTTCCTTAAAATAATATATAACCACTCTAACGCATATACGTTTTAAGTATATTTAATATCTCTTATATAGTATCTATTCTAATTAAATTGCAGACTATAATTTAGGGGAATCTCTAAGGTTTAGAGAACTATATTAAAGAAAGAGGCGTAGAGAATATTTTAAAGTAAAGGCTGCGTCTATCTATTATAGACCCTTAATAGTAGTTATTTGTATCTAGCTTAGGAAACTAAATCTTTTACCTTAACACCTTATCTTTGCATCTAATGGCATTTAGCAGCGTTAGGCTTATATACATACATTCCTAAAGGTTAAGTATTAGGTAATACTAAGTAGACACAAAATGTATAATAATAAATTAGTATAATACGTGCGGTGATAATTCTTAGCTATATCTACTATACAGAATCCTTTACCAGATTCTCTCTAAAGGAAGGGTAAAATAGTAATACTAAAGAACCTAATTCCGTTAGTCGGAGTAGGGGCTATAGCTACTATATCTACGACGGTCCCAATAGCTCTTATCTAATTAATATTATAACTTCTTTGTACATCTTTAGGTGCTCCTCTTCTGCTACTAATTTTGCTTTCCTTCGCTCTTTCCTATAATAGCTACTTATTAAATTTAACCGCTTACGTATATAGATGTATTTCAAGCAACCTATATTATTATTTCAGCTTTTAAAACCTCCCTATCTTTTAAGATTCGGAGACTATATTCTAAAGAATTCCTAATAAACATATACGACTTTTACGCAGTTAATTTTATTAATACGCTTCTTAGTTTTACCTTAAGGGTTTATAGTATAGAAAGCCTATATAATAAAAACGAAGCTAAGGTAGTTAAGTCACTATAAGCCAGGCAAGATTCGACGGTGCTAATTAGCGAAACTGTAATTTCTAGCGTCCTTATTATAAGTGGCCTAGAACCCTAGCCACTGCCTAAAGAGGGTATTTATATAGTACTACTATTTATCTAATATAAGTTTGCAAGCTAATAAAATGAAGGTATTTTTAATAGCCTCCTAAAGGGTATTAAAAATCTACGTTAAGATAAAAACCTAGATAATATTAAGTTTTATAAGGAAAAAACTTAAGCTAAGGGGCATTAGTATAGGTCTTAGGTTATAGGCTTAGGGGCGTAGCTAATTTTGTACTAGGTACTCCCAAAATTGCTAAATAAAAATCTCTACTCTTACTATATACGGGTCTTATTAGAAGTCTAGTCTAGGTAGAATACTTATTAAAATAGCAGTAAAAAAGCAGGATGAAGAGGGAAAGAAGATATAGGTATTAGCTATACTAGTAAGCTAACTTATTCTAAGGCACTTTAGGTTTAATATTAAGACCAAATTAATAAAAGGTCCGGTAGAGTATTTACACGGTTTTAGTGCTCGTAAACTATAGCGCCATATTATAAGCGTATAGCTAGGAGACGAAGATTAATACGGGGCATAATAATATAGAAAACTTGCAAGTTACCAGCTAAAATAAAAGATTTATACTTTTCTCTTTTTCTATTTAGCATTACCTAAAATTATAGATAGTATTAAATACTTAATTTAGTAATAGAATGGAGAAGGTAACTAACCCCCACACGCCCTAAGTGCCTTCTTTAGTTATTTATCGCCTAAGGTTTAGGCGATAACTTATTAGGAAGCCGCTTAGTTAAGTCATTTAGCAGTAATAACATAGCATTTGCATAGCCCGCCTTATTTCTTAAGAATAATATTATTATAAGCTAGCCTACTCCTACTTTTATCTTTATTCTTTTCCATTTTCTTAGATATTTAAGATTATAGCTCCCTTTAGCAGATTTACCTACCTTACCCTTACCCTCGTTATAACTACTTAGTTTTTACGGCATCTAAACCCTTTTATTATTAAAATAGCGTTATATAGTGCCTTTCTCTACTTACTTATTATTTTCTTCTAGGTAATATACCTCTTTAAAAAGTTAGCCGAAGATTCTAAGATCTAGCACGTCTAGCTTTATTACATTAGTATTACTCTTAATTAGCATTTACAATTATAGCTTTAATAGAATTACCCTAAATACGCATTTTCTATTTAGCTATTAGGTTTCTAGTATATAGGCATAATTAGGATAGTAGCGCAAACCACTAAGACGGAAATTAAGGCCATAAGGTCAACTTTGACGTACAAAGCCCCCCCCCCTAATTTTAGCTATTAGTTTACTAATATATAATATAGTTACGCAAGCCTTGCATTAGCCATTTTTATAATTATATAACATTAAAAGTTCTATTTTTGGCATTAGAAAATAGTATAAAGTTAATCTTTTACTTTATAAGAAAATTATTTTTCTAGCTCATATAGAGCGTTAGGGAGGTTTTGCAATCTATGAAATAAATTACCCCTCTAACAACTAGGGAAAATGTAACTATTATTATTGACTTAGCTATTACACCTAGGAGCCCCAGCTTCTCTTACTTTTATAATATAGTAAGCAACTTCTAGTACTTTAACTCCTTATAGCAACCCTAGGACTATTAGTATAAGAAAGATCTAACATATTAGCTAAGGGCTGCCTAAATCGTAACCTTATATAGTTCTTCTGCATATTCCATAACGTAGTAGAAGTATTAGGTGGGCTATATCTAGCGCAGCTACTAGAACCGGCAGCGTTTAGCTAAATAGTTAGTGCAACCCTAGAGAAGGTAGGAGAACTAGTCTTATAAAACTAAACTAATAGGGGTAATGCTAGTGGCGTTAGCCAAAACACTTAAATAACTTAAAATTCTCTATTTGCGAAACCCTGCTTCGCCACAACATATTAGGACCTAGTAATTTTACTAATACCTATTTTTAAACGCTACCACGCATAATAGATATTAGGGCTAATGCTACTATAAAGTAGGTGCGGGATGCAGTTTAGTATAACCTAAAGCAGTAGTAGCGTTTCCTAGCAAGTATATAGGCCTAGGCTAAGGCGCCTTTTTTTAATAAAAATTAGTAGAAATTTACAAATAAGGAAGCTAGAAATATTATTATATCACAGCGCGGCTAAAATAATGTAAATTTACCTAAAAGGGAAAAAATTCTAGAACGCGTAAACGAAAAGCTAAGAAATAATAGGTTAAATAAAGTAAACTAGAAGGCTATAAGCTAGCGTATACTAAAAGCTATTAAAAGTGCTACTAGTTAGTTTTAATATAAANATTATAACTAGNACGTTTTTACTAAGNTATATTTTAGTTCTANNGNATAAGNAATCCTAAGGGGAATTAACCAATAAACCTATTTAGAAGCTTCCGTGGGATCCTATATAAGATAATATATAAAAATAAGTGGCGGGTGGTGCGTATAGGCGTATGGCTATACGGATTATTAAAAATAGGCGCTTAAATTAAAGCCTAATACAAGCAGTGCCTATCTCGCCTCACGAAATTAGTAGTATATTATGCCCTAATTAACGTAGCTATGCCTTATACAAATTTATACCATATAATGCTGCTACCTATACAAGCAGTACCTAAAAATATAGGACTTTTACTCTTCTAGTTACCGAGTTTCTATTACAAAATTAAGAATAGAATATCCTATATAGGCCGGCCGTCTTAGCGCAATCCTCTAAGCTCTAAGAACTACAGGAGTAGGCCTTACTATTTACTTCTTATATTTAAACGCTAAGCCATTCTATTAGGGTATAATAAGGTATTTAGGTATAAGTGCAACTAATAATAAACCTTATATACGAACTTCTACAGTATTTCTAAGTTATTACTATATTTTAATTTAACTATAGGCGTGTACGCCACGCGCTTTAACTTATAGAGGATTTAGGCAGCCCTATATATAGGAAGCCGCTTAGTACTAGTAGCTCCGCCATGCTTCCCTTACAAAAATACTTACTTAGTATACTCTATTTCTATTTCCTATAAATACTTTTCTTCTATAACTAGTAACGAAAATCCATTAATAACTTCCTATAGCAACTCCAAACTACTAGGCTACTAGCTCTATAACTAACTAAAGGCAAATTATACGTATTAGAGACTTATTATTAGATAAGGCTAGTAAGAGCATTACTAAGTCTTACGTTAGTAATATAATAAGCGACATCTAGCTTTATCTTTCTTCTCCCCTTTTAGTAGATATTAATAAGGAACTAATACCTACTAAGCTTAATAGCGTTAGGGAGACGGTAATTACTACTAACTCTAGTGTTAACGATATAATAACGAGTATTTAGCCCCATCTTTCTTACCCTCTAGTAGATATTAATAAGAAATTAATACCTCCTAAGCTTAACTCTCCTAGCGGTGTTAGAGCGACGGCAACTCCTTTTAGTATTAGCGCGCTAAGCTAACCCTCTCCCTCTTCTATAAATGCTACTAAGGACCTAACCTACCCTAATAATAATAATACCCCCTTTATATACTCTAGAGTAGAGGATAAACTTACTTAAAACTACTTTAAGGGGGAACTAAGCACATCCTTAACCCCTACGCAATTATCGCCAGTAACACTAGTCGGGGATTATACCCTTTAGCCGACCGTTTTTAGTTCGGCTATAGGAGCAATAGCTAGGGATAATATTATTAAGCATTTAAAAGTTTATATAAGTAACTAGTTTATATTCTTATAGAAGAAAACTAACCGCTATAAGAAATTTGTTACTACGTTTCGTAGAACGGCAAAACTTCATTTTAATAATTATTAAACGTTTAGGCTTAAAGCGGTATTAGAATATAAACGTTATGGTATAAAGATCATTTACTAGTTATTAGATAATCCTAAACTCCTAAAGTATATTAAGATAATCTATATAACCTATAGCCCTACTAGTAAGTAGATACTAATAGGAATTTCTAAAGATAAAGATATACCGGTATTTACGTTTAACGGAGTAGTAGATAGATCTTATAATAATTCTCTAAGGCGCTAGCGTTCTTCTATATGTATAGTATAGACTAGAATAAATAAGGGCAAAGAGGAGATAAGGATAGTCCAGTATCTATTACTAGGGGCGGTTATTATGTATACGTTAGATAAGGCTAAAAGAAATAGGTGGTCACTAAGATACAGTTTTGCGTTTATTAGTTATACAAAGGATAAGCGGTATAAAGAAGTCCTTAAAGCCATTAAGAATTATATACTAATAGATAGGATATTCGTACTAATCTAGCTATATAATGTATATTCGTTTCCCTATAGTAGACTTTCTTTAATAATTAGGTGCTTAAAAGTTAGAATAGGATAAGTAAAAGGTAGGATATAAAGCTATTTATATAAGCCGCTATAGGAGATAAGCTAGGATGCTAAAGTGTTCTTAATTAGAGCGGCATTAAGACTTAGTATAACGTAACTAGGCTAAGTAAGAATATGGCTTACGCAAGGCGGTAATTAGAGTTTTACGGCTATATATTATATAGAGTATATAAAGAATTTAAATCTACTAGACTAGCAATTATAAGATATTCCTACTAAATACGCCAAGAATAAGAATACTAAACTAGAAATAGACCTCTAAGCTAAAAAAAGCACCACTATCTAAGAACGAGGATATTCTAAAGCATTACTACCGTCCCTTACGCACGGCAGCTCTACCCTTTACTTTTATAGAGTATACCTATAGTAATCTAACCTTAGTATACCAGACGCGTCTTTAGTAAGACTTAAGGGCATCTTTGGAATTTAAAAGCCCGCTCTTATAAACCTAGGTAGGCTTCTAAACTACCTTATATTTACACCCTAACTTAGTTATTCTTTCCCCTAGAATATTATTAATCTCCAATTTATTATCCAAGTTTATTTTATTAAATTTATCTTTTTTAGCCTAGGTATAGCGCTTTATAGTAGGCTCTAGGTTTAAAACGTCGCTCTAGTTATTGGCAACGCTATTAGGGAATTATTAAGGAATAATATCTAGTATATATAACCCGTTTTCCTAGCGCCTAAAAGCTACTTAGATTAACTATTCTTCTAAATTAGTATTTAAGGCGGCTCTAAGTATCGCTTTACTATAATTAGAGTTAGAGGCTAAGTTTAATAGCGGCTTTTAGGTATAAAGGCGATTATATATAGGGGATCCAGCCTAATTATAATAATTGCTACTAAGCGCAGTGCTCCGGTCAGACGTGTACATAAATAAAATTAAAGGGGAAAGGTAAGACCGCTAAAGATAATACTTCGCAGTACGCTTTAGTTTTAATCTACTACTAACGGGCGCCAACGATTCTCGTCGCCCTATATACCCGTAAGCCTTATTACTCTTATCGCTATTGCTATTACTATTATCGCCGTCCCTAGCGTTGTCATCATCCGTATTACCGCTATCGCCGCTTCTATTGTTGCAGTTCTCGGCCTTACCTTCATCCACAACATTCTCGCCGCCCTTATTATTATTATTATAATTATAGTCTTTAGCCAAGCCATTAATAAGATTATTAAGATTATCTTATAGCGGTCTAATATTACAGGAAGATAAAGATTACTAAAGTAAAGGGCTAGTAGGCCACGTAGCAGAGGCCGCTCGCTCCTTAATACAGTTATTACTACCGCTAAGGTTAGGGCTAGGAGGGCTAGGAGGTAAGGTTCTCCAGAAAGCTAGTAATCTTTATTACTTCCTAGGCCGTAGGCTCTCGCCACCCTCACTAATAGAAGTATTAGAGATATAATTAATATTATCTAGTTACTTAAGTTAATTAAACCTCCGCTTCTTTAACTTCTTAGCTCTTAAAGACTCTTAACTAGCGCTTACTAATATCCTAAGCTCTTACCTAAACCGCAAAGCGGTTCTAATATAATGCCCCTTAGCTAAATTATCTGTTTAACTGCTATCTAGCGTTAAAGGTGTAGTATAATTATACATAGGTATATATACCTCCTCTTATAGCACTTCTAATAAAGGCAGCTCTTTATCTTCTTTATTATCCTTATTACTACTATTATTCCTATTATCTACTAATTATTAAATAAAGCCATTATAAATTAAAGGAGATACATATACTAAATTTATAGGGCATTAGTTAGTTATTGGCTTTACTAGCCTTATTAACTTTATTAGCTTTATTATTAGCGTTACTAAATTTATTGCCCTTGGTTTCCAGGTCCGGATCGGCTGTATTATCTTTAATAACTATTAGATTTGCTACTAGTCGTTAAAACTATATATTTAAAACTACTAGGAAAGAGGGAGAGTAGTAGGGTAATTATTAGGATAATTACCTTAACTACTTCCCCTAGAGACTTAACTATTATTTCTATCCCTATCTTCCTTGTTGTCCTTATTATCCTTATAATACTTATTATAAGCTTTCTTATAATTATATATACGGTCTATAGGCACTTTATTAGACGGAATCTCTAAATTAAGGCCCTAGGTGGAATAACATGCCATTAAGTGCCTAAGCTTTTAATACTTCTTAACTTTTTAGGGGGAAAAGTGGTATTTTATACTTTATCTAAGGTATACTACTTACGCCTTTTTTAGAAGCTGTAGTTATATAATACTAAGACAAAGCTATCGATTTTCTAGGGGGACTAATATAGAAATTATTATTATTAAGTAAAATTTTAGGAGGGATATAAAATGAAGATTGAGGTAGTGCCAGCATTATTACCGTTAGAGTTGCCGTTGCTTTATAGCTTTTAAAAGCCTTAAAGGGGGAATTATAGGTCTTTTTAAGTGCACGCCAGTCCTCTATTCGCCGCTAGCTCTTATCTATCGCCCTCTACCCCTTACCCCCTGCTTGGGCTTCTTACTAAATTAAAGCACTTAATACGTACGCCTCCGGCATAAGCTAGAGTAAATTACCGTTTATAGGGTATAAAGGTTTATAAGGGCTTAAATATCTAGCGCCTAATTAACACCCTTAGTAAATTATAATTAAACTATATCCGCCCGTCTAAGCTAGCATATTTAGCTTTAATACAGCTATTATATCTAGCCCCTTATTAGGAGGCTAGTAGCGTAAATTCCCCACCTTTATCCCTTAGTAAAGGGTAGCGCTAATATATCTATTTACTTCCTAACAATACTAGTCCAGCTAATTCTCTACGCCGCTCGTATTAGTAGGAGGTAAAGCCCTACTTATACGTCCGCGTTACGAGCTATCTATAATAAAAGGAGGTAGTATCCTTATTAGTAGCGGGCGGGGCTCTTTAATACTAACCGCCTAGTAACGGATATGCCTGCCATTTGCACGGTAATTATATATATATCCATAAATATGCTAGGTAAAAGACTATATAGGGATACTTGCCCTCCTAATGTGGCTAGCTAGTGTCGGAGATTCCTACACAGTTATGCCACTATACTATTAATCTATCGTGCGCTTAAAAGCTATAACCTTCTAATTTTAATCCAAGTAGTTCCTACTATAGCCCTATAGCTTAGAAGGCCAGATTATTAATTCTCCGCTTTACTGCTAAGTAAGGCAGCTAGAGCTAATAGCCCCTTAGCCCTAAACTAGTAGATTAAACGACGTTACTAAAACATCTATAGTAATGCAACTATACTACTAGGAAGGTATATATAGCAACCTAAGCAATACTCTATATAATGTCCGTTTAAATAATGCCTAATATAGCCCCGCACGGCGTAGTCGCTTAAATTAGTAATCCCTAGCTACTTTTCTGTTAAGTAGCCTAGTAGGCATATAAGTTATAATGTAGGTAGCTTTAGCTATTAGCAAACGCTAAAGCGGGCTATCTAACTAATAGTGTATCCTAGGAGAGAAACGTAGGTTACTAAAATAAGTGCGACGTAAGCTCTTTTAAGCCCTTTAGGGGGCGATACGTATACCTATCCCTCCTAGCTTAGAAGGAGATATAGGGCTAAGTTAAATAAGACGATGGTGCTAACGCGGCTAACGCGGCTAATAACTGCGAAATTCCCCTAACCCCCTTCCCATAAGATGGTTGCGGGCTAGCGTTATTTAGGAGGCCAAAGGAAAAAGAGCGAAAGAAAAGAGGATTATAAAGGTATATACGCGCTCGCTAGACAAGGCCGCGCTAAAAGAGCTTAATAATAATTAAAGCTATTGGTAATAGAGGCGTAATTAGAAAACTATAGTCGTCTATATATTAACGTAGAAGAAAGAGTTACCTATTAGAAAGGCCGTAATTAACTATATTAATTATTAGTCTAACGCGGGGGAATAAAGGAATAAATAGGCTGGACGTGCATACGTATAAGCGCTAAGGGGACGGCAGAAATGCCTTAATGCGACTATATCAGGGATTAGCAGCAAGAAGAGGTGTTAGATAATCTGTATTCTCTGGTGGCGTAGACCGTGCACGAGTCACGTGCACGGGGCACCTGCATTGTAAATCTCTTTATCGTAGCTCGAGGGCCCTAGATCACAAAATAAACCTCAAGTCAAGATCATCAATCAATCAACCCATTTCATCAATAAATAGCTCTATATGAGTTATCTAACAGTTATAAGCCCGGTCCGCCGACTCAAGAAGCTATTCAGCTATTACTCAATCATTTAAAGAAATTCTACCTCATCGTCAGACTCTGACCCCTTATCGTCAAGGACGCAGACCCTAATAGAAATTCTACCTTAATCGTCGCAGGACGATCCTGACGACAAAATACCATCTCAATTCCTCCTTTGCCTATTAGTCAAATGACTCCACTATTAAGTTCATTAACTATAATCATCCTCAATAAGCCAGAAGACTGGGAACAATGGCTATGGCAGCTCCGAGCCCTCGTAGATCAGCAAATTTGGGCCCACGTTAACCCAGCCATAGAAGCACCTTAAGAAGGTCTACTTGTGAAACCACCTTATCCAAAGGTTATAAATTTTAATAAGAATGCAACCTTATATGCACAGCTCTCAACAAATTAATAGAAAGCGTACAAGAATAGCAGACGATACTACGACTAGGATATAAAGTATTTCCTAAGATAGGAAGATTATCTTTAACAGATCCGCACCCAGATTACGTCTACAGTATTAACTTAGAAGAAGCTACTGCTTGACCCTTCCCTTATAGTTAAGGAATGGCTAACTCGGTTAAAAGAAGACACTAAGCCCTTAAGGAACTTTATAATAAGGAAGGTATAGCTATAATACACAGATTCGCTTAGGGGTCTTAAGCAGGCAAAAATTACCTAATGGCTCAACCGATGGGAGCATGTGATAAAGATGGCTAAGAAGTACGATTTTCCACAGATAACTAACGGGATCTAGCTAATGGACCTTGCGAATGCAATACGACCTATAAGCGAAACCTATTTCGTTCTGTATATAAAGCAGGCAGATGATACTAAAAAGGCTTACTTATTAGGATACCGCAAAGTAGCAATAGAGCTATGAGAAGCATTCCAAAACCTTTCCAAAGCCGTACCTACGACGGTAAGAGGGAGTGCATTTGACGTAGACTTTATAGGAGGATCTGAAGAGGATACCTCCGCTACTAAAGGTCTAAAAGGGAAAAGGAAAAGCTTACCTTGCAGCTAAAAAAGGGCAGGGACAAATTTAATTAAAGAAGAGACGTCTTTTTCTAAAAGGTCGAAGAACCTTAAATGCCCGGCATGCGATATAAGGGGGCATACTCTTCCTAACTGTTGGTACCTATTTAAGTGTAAAAGGCCTAAGGGATTTAAAGCCGTAGATATATATATAAAAAGGGTGCTGATAAAGGTAAAGCAGGACAAGGATCTAGCTACCTAAGTAGAATAACTTAAGCTTAAGAAAATAAATGCTGATAAAGCTTAACAATGACAGGACGAGAGTTAAGAAGTTAAGATTAAGGGAGAAGCTAATGCGATATTCCTAGAATCGTATTACACTGGTTAACTCTATCCACTAAAGCTATTAACTATTCTTGACTCAGGAACCACTCTCCACATCTTTAATAACCTCTCTCGTTTTTATAATTTTAAGAAAGCTCTAAGACACAAATACGTCATCGCAGGTAGCTTAAAAGTCCCTATACTAGGCTACGGCGATGTTACTATCTAAGTTATAAAACCAGATAAGAGCAAGGGAATCCTATGTCTTAAGGACGTTGCCTTTTATACGGACTTTAATATAAATCTAGTGTCGTTCCGTCTACTTTAAAAATAAGGGTACTACTAGGACAATAAAGGAGATAACAATCTTCTTGTTCGAAAGGACGATATAATTCTATATTAAATAGAAGAATGTCATAGATAACAGACTATCGAATACGTCTAATTAGGAAACTTGAAATCCGTATTCAATATTAGCCGTCTAACGCGCCGTTAACGGAAGCGGATATCGTTAAGAGACGTTCGTCCAGATTTAAAAGGTAATGCACAACTATGGCATCTGCGTCTAGGTCATTTAGGACCTATAAGCCTTTATTATCTAGGTCTTAATGCCCTAGGAGTTAAGCTTTAAGGCCTAAAGACGACGGAATGTTAACATTGCAGTCTCGCCAAAATTAAGCGTTAGGTCTTAAGAAGGTTCTTAAAATAGAAAATTAATAAACCCTATCTTAACCTCTATATTAACTGGACTAACCTTAAAGAAGCGTATGCCAGATTCGTACAAGTTATACTTATCCACAATACCTTCTTAGGGAGATCCTTCCCGTATTTTATAACGACGTATAGCAAGGAGAAGGAGACACTATAAGTGCTTAAAGATTTCATTTAATAGATTTGTCTAAGGTATAACCTTAAAGTTAACACTATTAGATTAGACAACGAGCTTAGGAGAAGGAGAACCCTTAAATAGCTACGGGCCTAAGGGATTATATTTAAGCCTTTGGCGCTATATACCTAAGCACAAAACGGTACCGCCGAACGCTTAGGGGGTGTAATTATTAAGAGAGCACGTGTAATAAGAATTGCTGCTAATCTACCACATAATCTATGGAACGAGATAGTTAACTGCGTAGTTTACCTTTGAGATCAAACACCACGGGAAAGCAACGGTTAGAAATCGCCATATAAGAGGTTCTATACCTTCCTAGCTAATAGAAGATTAAGAAAGCCGCAACTAGCGCACCTAAAAGCCTACGGCTATAGGGCGTACGCGATAACGTTAGACACCTAGCTAAAAAAGAAAAGGCTGAGCAAGCTAGATCCGTAAGCCCATATCGGCTACCTCGTTAGCTATAACTCTACTAATATCTACAGGATCTGGATCCCATATAAAGGTATCGTCATCTCTATAAGGGACGTTATCTTTAACGAAAAGATATTCTTTAACAGCAAGTAAACGGATATCTTAAAGGACCTATACGCTAAATTGGACACGCTAATTAAGAAGATTTAACTTCTTAATACCCTAACTAAGAATGAGGTTCTTTTAGAAGATAATAAAGAAGTATTTAAACCGTCAATTTAAGAGGAAGACAATAACGCTAATGAGCCTATTCGAACCTTTAATAAGTTAGCCGATTTTAAGCTTGTAAGAGCTCTTAAAGATGTATATTATACGCCACCTCCAATAAAAAAAGACGAAGAATCTCTATATGCCTTCTACGTTAAGTACCCTATAAGGTTAGATATACTAGATTAAGACATTGTCCAACAAAAAGGAGACGGGTTTAACACTTAGGGGGTGTTCAACGACTCGGTTAAAGACTTATTTAAGGAAGCCTATGATAATAGGTTTAAAGACTTTGTTACCAAAAGAATTACATTAGCCTATTACGGCGCCTTTTTGGCAGGACGGAAGTTTAACCTTAATAGTTGACTTAATAACAGCAAGCTAAAATTAGGCAGAATACGCAATGTCAGATTATATAGGAAGAACTTACCTCCGCCACCTTAGTTAATCCGAGACCTTAATACGCACCCTCTTTGAGATCAGTTCCAAGAGGCTTAACGAGCCTACCTCCAATCTCATTATTAAATGAGGTTATTTTAAGAAATAGATAAGAAGCATACAAGGGGATAGCAGGTCCTTAGCTTAATGTAGATCTTTATTTATAAGACGGATAAGTATGGGTTTCTCTAGAAATGTAAGGCATGTTTAGTAGTCTGCGGAAATTAATAGGCCCCAGGAGACCTACCTACAAGAGCTACTATATTAGCTAGTACAACCTTCCGAACCCTTATGACGATCACTGCAAAATTTGACCTAGAGACAACACAAATAGATGCAGTTAATGCGTTTGTCCATTGCGATCTCGACGAGGTCGTCTATATAAAGCTACCGCTAGGGTTTAATAAAGGAAAGACAGACAAAGTACTGCGCTTAAGAAAGGCCCTTTACGGACTATAACGATCACCACTATTATGGCAGAAGAATCTCACGAGCTCGCTAATAGAATTGGGTTTTAAAGAGGTACCCTAGGAGCCGTGTGTTATGCTGAAAGGTAGAATAGTCGTCTTCTTTTACGTTAATGATATTATCTTCTACTACCGTAAGACAGATAAGAAGAAAGCTTAAGAAGCGATTAAGGAGCTAAGTAAAGAATACCAAATAAGTACCCTTGGCGAGCTAAAATGGTTCCTAGGAATCTATATACTACGCGATCGTAGCTAAAGGCTCCTATAGCTATCCTAGGAAGCCTATATTAAGAAGATAGCTAACTAGTATAAGATAGATCTTATAGGGCGTCTTCTAAATACTCCTATAGCAGAATCTAAACTCCTCCCTACTAATTACCAATCGATCCGTCTAACGCTTTTGACCCCTAATATAGACCTACTAGTCCGTCCTAAGTCCCTACTAAGAGAAGCAGCTTCTATAATGCTATATTAGAGAAAAATAGGTTTAATACTTTATATAGCCACTATAACGCGTCCGGATATTGCTTTCGCAGTATTATAGCTAGTAAGGTTTAATTAGGACCCTAGCCAGGAGCACTATTAAGCGGTAGATAGAGTTATCCAATACCTATATAGCACGAGGGGCAGAGCAATCTACTACGGAAGAGATACGGAAGGAATAAATAGTAGAGGGAGAGATATAAGCGATAAAGGTCGAGACGACGGAGACGGTAGAGGTAAAGCGCAATTATTTATCTATGCTAGCAATACATCATTCGCAGATAACTCCGTTAACAGAAAGAGCTTATAAGGATATATTATAAAGCTATTTAGGGGACTAATCGCATAGAGAGCGAATAAGCAGGATATAGTGACAACGTTAAGCACAGAAGCCGAGTTATTAGCCCTATCTTAAACAGTAAAGGAAGCTATCTTCATTAGCAGGCTATTTAAAGCAATAACGTTACAGCTAAATGAGCCCTTAATTATTAACTGCGATAACACCTAAATACTCCGACTAATTATAGAAGACATAGCAAAACTAATCACGAAGCTCCGACACGTTGATATCTATTAATACTAGCTACGTTAGGAATACGTAAGGAGACGAGTACTATTTCGATGGACAGTAACGAAGGAGATAATCGCCGATGGACTTACGAAGGCCCTACCCAAGCAGAGGTTTTAAAGCTTCGTTAATATAATCGGGATAGTAGATATTAAAGAGCGGCTAAATAAGGAGAAGCAACTAGAGGACCTATGGGAGAAGGTTAGGGTGAGACGGAAGGATTTAAATAAGATTATGGTTTATTTAACGCATTAACGGACACGAGAAGGTAGTTAGCTTCATCCTTAACCAGGTTGAAGCTAAGGAGGTATATTAGATAATCTGTATTCTCTAGTGGCGTAGACCGTGGTTACAGGTCGGCTAGGCCACGCTAAAAGGTCGGCCTACTATAAGCGCTAATGCACAATCCCTGTACAGGGCAGCCTTAACTCAAAATATAAAGTCATGTGGTCAACCGAGCCTAAATCGCTTATCCTACCACATAACTTACCTTTTAATTAAAATTAACTATTATAAATAACTAGTTATAATATATTTAGAACATATTTAGAACATATTTAGAACATATTTAGAATATATTTAATATATATTCTAATTTAAAATACTTCTTTTTAGTAATAATTAAAATAAAAAATTTTAAGCTATAAAATAGTATATTAGAGTTAAATATGGCTATAAAAGTAGATTAAGTTCCTAATATATTTTAACCTAGTTCTAAATATATTCTAATTTAGTTCTAATTTAGTTCTAATTTAGTTTTAATTTAGTTCTAAATATATTCTAATCTATTTTTAAATATATCTAATTTAAAGTTCTTTTTATTATATTTATAATTAAAAATTATTTAAGCTCTTTAGGTACTAAATAAAGTTATATTTATTATATTAATTTAAAAGTATAAATATATATTCTTAGGCTAATAATATTAGTTCTTTTAAATATAAAGGGTAAAAAATATTATAAATACCCTTAGAATTTATAATGGTTTTTATAAAATATAAGGTCTAATATAAAGAGAGTAAATAACTTTTAATAAAAGTAAAATAGATATTTATAGATATAATATAAATAGGTATAAAACTAGTTTTAAATATGTTTAATATTTAAAAGAGCTATAATCTAAATCTGTATTATATTTTAAGTTATTCTTTATAAGATTTAAAAAAAAAATTTATATGGTATATTTATATTTTAGTATATATATAGTTTTTAGTTATAATAAAGCAGCTTAAACTACTACCTTAAACAATTATACGGCAACTTAGCCGCCGTTTTTGGCGGTTTATAACGCCGTTTTCTAAGGTCAATTTGCCTAAAACCCCCCAAAACCTACGGCTGGTAGCCCGAGCACTAAGGTTGTCCGGATTGCCTATATTAGCCTAGCGCAGGTGCAAATAGAGCAAGGCACCCTTGGCCTTTATTAGCGCTAAGGTACCCCTAGGTACGCCATATACCTATTACCATTAGGCGCCAAAATAGGCCCCTTTAAATTTGGCTGGCTAGTATACTTAAGATAGCTTCGCCCTTACTTATTAACCATAAATAGCTACCTATCTTCTCTTCTCCCGCTAGACCTGCCTGTTCTACTTACCGTCTACCTCGCTCGTCTTTAAGCATTTATTAATAGCAGCATTACACTAACCCTCCTTTCTTTAATAGATTCGCCGATAATAATATAATATATAACAATACCTATTAGACAAATACTCTTTATCTAAGGAGAGTAAATACACAGATTTAAAAACTAACGAAGCTAGTTCTAGTATAGACTTAACCGACGTTAATACCGGTAGTAATAATAACAATAATAATCGGGCATAGCTCCTCGCTAACGAAGACTACCCGCCCAAGTACTACCTTAAATAGCTTAATACGTTTAACAAAGTAAAATATACAAAGGAGGATTATAAACCTAGCAGTACCTATCTACTTAACTGCATTAAAGAGCAGTAATGCCAGTAAGCAGCCCATCTCTTTCCGTTTCCCTGCTATATTATACCACCCTAATAGCCCTAACATATGGCATAGATTCTAGGCGTACTTAGAAAAGGACCCTTAAAAGGCCTATATAACCGTCTCTCTTTACAGTCTCCATAGCTTTTTTAACTAACTGCTTAATTAACGCTAAGGGAAAGGAGGAAGAAGGCGCCGCGGGACTAAGGTATTGAGCTCCCTTAGGATATACTAGAAGGTCTACCACCTTATATATAAAAGAGCGACTAGTGCGAAGCTTAATAGTCAGTTAAATAGGAATATATATAAGGTAAGCGCATCCTAGCTGCTTTAAGATGTTGTATACCCTAGGCTTCGGACGTAACTAATTTTAGGGGTTAGGTGCTTAGAAAGCTGGCTAAGAAGTATAACTTAAAAAAGACGGGGCTAGAGAAGCCCTATATATATATAGAGGACCTTATAGAAGTGCTGCGGACAAACCTAATAACGACTAAAAAGAGGTACTCCTATAGACGCTATAGGATACTACTCCAGCTATATCTATAACTGGGTGGTTTTACTATAAATCGGCCCCAAGCCCTCCTTAATCTCTACTATCGGCATATTAGGGTCACGCTACTCCAGGACCTAGAGGGTGGGCCCCACCGTATTTTACTAGAATTTATATTTAAATTTATAAAGGAGTACCTTAGTATAAAAGATATATAGGTTCTTAAAGTTTTATCCTTTCCTTTTAGTTGCTACTATTTATAACGTTATAAAATAAGTACTAATACTTACCTGCTAACTAGAAATACCTTCCCTATTCCTAAAATTATCTACAACCTATCCCTTAGCTTTAGCCCCCATATCTTCCTTCTTAGTCTCCTTTTCGCTAATTAGGCGTTCATAGTATATAACCTTACATCTCCTAAGAAGCTAAGCAAGTTTTATATTAAGCCAGGTCGTAATAAGCTACCATTACGGCTAAATCAGAAACTAGATAATATTCCTATGTTCCGCCGGTTAGTAAGGACTCTAAATAGCTAGACCATTTCTTGTAATAAACCTCTTCTATACTTTACCCTTGCACCCTAGATTAAAGGGCTTAGGAAGATTACTGGCTTTACTCAGGTCTCTTACCTATATTCGCTTAGATATAGTACTAAAAAGGCATTTAATAAAAATAGTAAGCTCTGTTATAACCGGCCTTTCTATTAAAAGCACTAAAGAGAAATATAGGTAACGTTAGCAAGACTATACAAAACCTAATAATGCAGTATGCCGATATACGAACGTTCTTAAGGCACTACCTATCGCGACGTATTATAGTAGACACATAGGCAATTATCTAAGGCCTTTAGCCCTAAGATGTATTAATATGGGCCGCTTATACTATAAGCCGTTTAATTAATCCTTAATAACCGCGGCGGCTTATAATAGAACAATCTTTATTAGTTAACGATTATCCTACTATCCGTTCTCTGCTTAAGTAAAGAGAGTAACTTAAATGCCGTTTTAAAGGTAAAGCTATAAAACATCCAAAGTATAAGGCGCTTAATGGCGAAATTAATAGGGAAAGGTAATGCTAGCGGTATGTACTTTTTAAAGATATTAAGGAGACCTAGGAATAGGAGCAACTAGTATATAATATTAAACTACAGCTTACTAGCGTTTAAGTTAATATAGAGGCTAGGGTAATAACGGATCTCTATAAGGGCATATTATTAAAATAAAAGGAATTAGTTAATGCGGTCGTTAGCCTGCTAGGTACTATATTTAAAGAGGAGATTTATTAATACAATAGGGCCATTTATACGGTTATGCAATACTATAAGGTTGAGGAAGGTAGAATATACCTTGCTGCTTCCAAACTTTATAAACAATCTAGCGGTTATATAATACTAGTTAAGATAATAAATAAGGCTAAGATTAACTCTTAAGTTAAAGCCTTAGAAGTAGCTAAAGTGTTAGTATATAGTAAGAAGAGGCCAAAGATATATTTCCTTTATTTAGGTAACAAAAACCTATTAATTAAACAGCGTATATATTCGTTTTATACCCTAGGTAATTTTAATAAATACTTTAAGCGGAAGCACCTTGCGAATATTAGGGAAGGGGAAAAGATCTAATATAACCTCTGTTAGGTTGTTTTAGCGCATAAGATGCACCTATAACGACATACCGATAATATACACGGTACGGTCTTATAGAGTGCTGCAACTGTTTAGAACATGGATTTACTCTATAAATGGTGCAATTTTAGTTTTAACACTAAGGATTAATTACGGCAAGTAGTCTTAGAAATTTTCTTTCGTATTTTATAAGATAGGCTGTTTTATACAAACGCTAAGAAACTTAGGAACTATATAGGTGGCGTACGTTAGGTGTTCTACCAGTCTTAATTAAGCAATATCCCTTACATTAATAGTGTACTTAGAGAAGTGGCCCGTGCACGCGACTAAAGAATATTAAACTTCCTTACGTCAAGCAGAGAATAGATAACTTTATCAATTAATTACACCACCATCCCTCTATAAGATGGGGCCGTGTTAATAGGAGTATATAGATCGACTTAACACTATAGAATAAAGCTCTATATATAATATATATGCGAAATTTAACATATTTATGGCCATATCTACGAGGTCTTCGTTATCCGGCAGAACGATCGACCGCCTGCATGTGCAGCTTCCTAATTGGTGCGCACGGAGCACAGCTTTGAGGACGCGTTTATCAATACAAGGGATAGCGTTGAATTCCCCTTTTCACTACTATTAACATTAAGTAATAACATACCATCACTTTTATACCTATTCCCCACTATCCATCCAGTAAAAGTAATATCCGCGCTTTTTATCGATTATTTACTGTAATAGTAACTTAGACTGCAAAAAGCGCTAAAACCTTCGCTAAAACCTTAGTAATACTAATACTAAAAAGGGCCTTTCTTAACCTAGGGAAAGAGCGCAAAAATATATTGGGAATCCCCCCACAGTAACCATCTACCAGCCCGTGAAAAATGTGTATCCTTTTCAGAATGACTTTGACGTTTAATTCATTGCACCATATTTAATAGCGCTAGCTCCTAACCCACTACGCAATAAGACCTACGCCTATAAAAATTAAAAAGTGCTTGGCAGCGTTAACACCTATTTAAACCTTCTCCGCCATCTACTTTAGACGTTTAAACTCCTTTATCTAATCTTTAGAAACTATGGTATAGCAGGTTTTAGAGTTAAGAGTTAATTCAATTGCGATACGGTTAGTAGGCTAGCGGGTAGGAAGTTAAAATTTAGTACTAGGAAGAGGTAATATAAGGCTGTGCTAGCATAGCTAGAGGCCTACCAACGATTCTATTCTATATAATTGTCCTATACGTAATATTAAAACCTAACTAAGATAAGTATAAAATCTTTAATAATTACAACCACTATAAACTTATACCCGCCTTTAAGTAATATATTCTCAGTCCTACCTATATAGCGCTGCTTGCTTCTATTTATTGCTTTATAGGGAAATATATCCATATAATGCTACGCGTATAACTATCGCGTTCTTCCGGGTAACTATCTTAAGATATCCCGCCATTCCATGCCTCCCTCACGTAGGCTCGTAAGGAGTGTCTCTTTATTAGCTATCTATTGTTCCACCGCTTTAGGCCTTAGACTATTATATTAGTGCTTATATTACTATAGTATTTTATATAGAAAATACTTTACGATTTCCTTTTATGGCTTTTTTTTTTATATAGGGTTAGGAGGAGAGCCTTATCCTTCTCTAACTACTTATCCTGCTTCTTAGAAGCGGTTAGGTTTTAGAGGGTTTTATTTATAACTATAATCTTTATAACATATTAGTAAAAGAAAGGATAAGACTATAGACTTATTTAAAACGGGAACTAACTAGTAATAGCTGCCAAACCTCTATTAAACGCAAGTCTAGTATACCGGGTTTTTTACTATTCTATTAAGACCTAAGATATAAGCAAGATTAAGAGAATAAATATAAGATGTATATATCTAGCTCCTAAATATAAGCTGGCGAATATAGTACCTATTTAGTAATATACACGTATTAGCAACTAAGTAACCTTAAATAGCATATAATTGAATATTCTTTATCTATCTATTCTTTACGTGCTTTAATAGTAAGAAAAATTTAGTTATATTTATTCTAATAAGCCCATACGCTTTTTTTAAGGTTAAAAGCAACCTTATCCCAACTATCGCCGCCCTTAAAAGTTATATTTATTAATTATAATCGGTCTCCGACAGTCCAATTCGCCTAATTATTCGCTAAATAATGCGTAAAAGGCTTTCTATTAGCTGCTAGCAATAGGTATAGTTTCTAGATAGTTTAATATGGTGAGTTAATTAATATCGTTAATGCTAAACTAGAAGACGCCGAACTAGGTAATATTATTAGCGCTAAGCGGGTTAATACTAATAATAGTAAATCGCACTACCAGAGCAATTAATAGTTAAAATAGCCCTCCATCTATATAGAATTGTTAAGAGGGAAGGAGGAAGTATTAATTAGGGGTATAAGGATATTTAACGGAACGCACCCTTTAATGGAGCACTATGCAGCTAATAAAGATAATAACGCCACCGTTACGGGTTTCTTCTACTATATATATTGTGATTTTAAGGGTCTTATACGCGTGGATGCAAATTTATATTATAGTGTAAATGGGCCCAAAGATATAGGGACTTTAAATTTAATTGTATACCAAAATCTTAATACCCTCTAATCTAGATATAAATAACTACTGTTAAGACTCCATACTAGGTAGACACGGCCTCTAAAAAATAACTCTCTCTACGCCTTCCTCCTTAATATACCACTCTAAGTTTTCAAGAATGTCTTATATTAGAGTCTATAATTTAATTAGAATAGATACTATAGGAGATATTAAACGTACCTGGAATATAATTGCGTTAGGGTAATCCCATAAATATTTAAACAATAAAGCTAAATAGATAGTATCCTATATTTAATGTCCTTTAGTTCTTTCTTAAAGAAGATAAAGAATCTCCTTTTTAGTCTTAGGGAAAAGATTAATTAAGTTAAAGAAGAGGTTACGCGTAGTTCTCCTATTTAGGTAAATATAAAGAATTTTATACTATATAGCCTCTACTAGTTTAATAGGGCGCTAGTATTACAGGCCTATAGAAAATTCCTTTAGATATGCTTTTTACTAGCCTTTTAGGCCTATAGTAATTTATTTATGCGATGAAATAGTGCTTTAACACAAAGTAGTTAAGCTAGGATGCCTTTCTAATATTATTAAAGGCGCTCTTTCTAGATCTATACTAATAGGTTATAAGGCGCTATATCTAGAATCTTAATCCCTACTATAGGCTATAAAAGCCATAAGAGGCTGCTAAATATACCACTCTAAGACTAGTAGGATCTAGCGAATTGCGGCTTAAAAGGGCGAGCTAATTATCTAAGAAGCAGCATCTATATTAAAGAGTAAAGTGGCCGTAAATAGCTAATAGAAATAAGATAGACCAGGGAATGGTTTAAGAGGAGCGGTAAAAATAGTGAAGTTAGGGTAGTAATGAATAAGACCTATAAAAGAAAGCGATAAGGTAACTAGTGTAGTAGATAGTAAAGGCAATTATACATCCCTAGCGTAATAGGGCGAAATCAGCTTTATATATTACTTATTCCTACCTTATACCCTTAAGATCCAAAGCATTCTTAGGTTTATTAAGGCGTTTTAGCCTATAATTCTTATGGGACGCATTATTATATTATTAAAAAGAAAATTAATAAAAGCTTCTAGACTTTATAGCAGGTAAGCTATATTTAATTAGCTAGGGAAATAGCTGCATATTCTTACTTTAATTAGCTATTTAGTTTTTTATCTTAGATCTTTAGAGAAGCATAAGTTATAGTAGTAGGTTTGGAATAAAGTAGCGTCTTAGGGATAATAAGGCGAGGGGGCTAATGTACGCCAAGCTAATATTACAGGGGGGTTTCGTTGCAATTATAATAAAACCCCCCTATACCGTTTCCTACTTCTTCCACTCTCACGCTTAGCTGCCTTTTTTTATTAGGTTAAACAACCTAATAGGCTTATAATACTTATGTCTTAGTAGCAGGGTAATAAGACGCTTATTAGCGCTATAGTAATTCTATTCTATAGTCCTTTCTTACCTAAAGCTAATTATTCTTTACTATAAAAGGGAGAAGTAGTCCTTCCTAATGCGTTCTTACAGCTAGCTCACACCGTTAATTCTTATTCTTCTATAGGTTTACCTTCTAATACTTCTTTCCTAAGGTATTACTTATATATAATAGTTATTATTAAATAAGCTTAAGCGGGTTATATAATACCTACGCTTTATTAGCGAAACTAAAGGAATTAAAGTTCTTAATAGAGTAGTAGAGAATTTCCTAAAAGCTTTCTTTATCGGATATACCAATTAAATAGAGGCGCTTAGCTTAAGTAATACTTTGGCGATTTTAGGGGTTCGGAAGACTCTAGTAATCTTAACAGCCCCAATAGCTCTAGTAGCTTTAGCGACTTTAATAACTCTAGAGACTTAGAAAGGTCTATATAACTTTTTTTTATCATTCCTAGTTCCTAAGGAAATCCTACTTCCTAACAAACGCTTTGCCCTACTTTGCGGAGGAAATTTAGTCTATAAGGGAGTAGGAACCCCACTTTATAAAGGTAGAGAAGTAAAACTAGAGACCTTACCACAAATAGCCGTACAGCAACTTATTACTATTAGCGTAAAAATTCTATTCCTAAACCTAAATAACTTGGATACTTTTCGTTTACTCTATAATCTAGCTAAGGGCGGATTAACTAAAGCCCTATAGGAACTATATACTAGACTAGTAGGAGATAATAATAAGCTTATAATTTGTAACCTAATTAATGTTTTTAAAAATAATAAAAATCTAGTTAGCTGCAGGTTAATAAAGTCTATCCTGTCTAAGAGAATAGATATTATAGTGAAGTAATTAAAAAAGGCAAAATAGAAGCTTAAAAATGGTAAAAGCCTTAGGAGTATAGTAAGGAAGTTAGTCTATTCTTTAGGAGGAGAAGCATTAAAATATAACGATATTGCTAGCTAGAAATGGAATCTTTTTAAACCTAAGGTGCGTATTGGTCTCAGCAATATAGACTATAGCACAATATTAGTTCTTCCTTAGGCCTTTACTATATTAGTAATTAACTCTTAATAGTATTAAGAGGCATATAACCTTAGGAGAATTTTTTATCTTAAATGCTTAGTTATAGACCTAACCGTAATACCTAGAATAGATAAAGTTAGCTTCTTTAGAGAAGCAACTAAAGGATATATATCTTGGTTGCGCTAATACTAACTTAATAAGTTAACCCAAAGCTTAGAACGCCCCTTAGAGCTCTAATAGAGTAAAAAGGCTAGCGGAAATTAAGCACTCCTAAAAAAAGCGCCCTAGATTAGACAGTTCCTCGCCACTTAGTATAGAGGAGGAAAGTACGCCTGTTAAAATCTCTTAGGATTATCCCGACGTATATTAGGATCTTCCATTAATTCCCCCTAGGCTCCTTTAGTATTATCCCGATATGTATTAAGAGCTTTCATTAATTTCCCCTAAGTTCCCTTAGGACGATCTTAATATATATTTAGACCTTCCGCTAATCCATTTTAGGGACTATCTTAATATTTATTAGGACCTTCCTAAGTTCTTTAACCCTCTTAATATATATTAAAACCTTCCGCCAATTTAATATAAATTTATTTAGGACTATTTTAATATATACCTAGGCCCTCTATAAATTCCCACCTGCATAAACAGCACGGTAATAAATAATATAGTTAATTGCTATACTACAGTCCCCTACGCATAGTATAATAGCCATTATAGCCCATAAGATCTATTACATTCCACCGTTTTTAACGGGGGACCTCCTATATATTTAGAATACTAATTTAACCCTTAAACTATAACGGCTACTATAAGGCAGTAACTTTGCGAACCTATACAGATATATAAGCGGTTCCACCTCTATACCCTTTAAAAATCTACGGCGTGTTATATAAAGCACCTAATATCTTACTACTCTTTAGCTAAAAGGATTTATAGTCTGCCAAAACCTTAAATTTTAGTAGTCTATTACTTAAACCTAACGGCCCAACGGCTAATATTACTATAGCCTTATTTACACTCTATGCGGGCATATATAGACGGGGAGTCTATAGATTGTTATATTATACTAGAGTTAACTTTTTAAGTAAAACGGCGTTAGGGGTTATAGTTAGGATTATTATAGCGATAGTTCTAGCTTTCTACTTTATATTTATTAGTATACTATTATACCTTTTCTAGCGTTAGTACTAACCTCTAAGTATAGATTAATATATTTATCTATTATAGTTACGGCGGGTATAATGCGGAAAAGAGTATTAGATATCCTTAAAGAGGAATTCTCTTAGTTTTATGTCGCTATATAGGCTATTAAATTATCTATATCTTTACTATCGATGCTAGAAGCTATCTATAGCCTAGATATTGCTAAGTTAAAGGTATAAGTAGCGGACATAAGTAAATAAAAGCTATTTAGTAGGGCTGATTTCTGGTTAAGCAGGGCCTATATAACACCGCCTGTTCTTAAGAAACGTTATCACACCAATACGCGCCTAAGCATTAACGCACCTTACAGAAGAGATATAGGCAACTTATAGAAATTATCTCAATATTTATAGGTAAAGGGAATGTGCTATAGACTGTATATAAATATATATCCTCTAGTCCTATATAAAGAGGCCACTAGACCTCTACTCCTATTATTATTACTTTAACCTTACCTAGCGCTTTTACCCCCTAAGAATAACATTGTAATAAAGCTGCTAGAAATTACAAAGGACAATTTAATTTTCAGACTAGATTGTTCTCCCATTTCTCCTTAAGATTTCCTATAGGGCTTTTATAAACCTAATACTAATTATAACAGTATTAAGGTAAAAGATACTATATACCCTTTATATTAGTCTAATAGTTCTATAGGTTAAAGATATTTTTACCCTCTGCTATATACAGCAGTACTAGCACTATAGCTTACACCTATATTATAGTAAACGTATTTTTTTAGGGATATTTAATTCTAATAGTTTGGTAGTTAAACGCATGGTATTCTTAGGTAATCTCATACTTATAAAAGGCGGGCTAGAAATAATTAAATAGGTAGAATATAAGGTAGAGGATGGGAATAATTGGCTTTAGATAAAAAATGCCCCTTCTTCTTAAAAATTCTTTAAATAGGTCTCTGTTAATAACGAACTTAAGTAAGCTAAGGTAAATATTATAAATAATATAGATTTTTATAAGTTAACAGTTTTATAGGTCTTAGATATAATTAGTTTCCGCCCTACTTTAAGCGTTTCCCCCCTATACAGGAGACGGTTTACCCTACTTAGGATTTTTCTTTTAAATGGGTCGTAGAAGCTAGGTAAAATGCTATTAAATATAGTTAAAAAGATAGAAAATAGAGAGGAAATTATAGAATAGGTAAAGCATAAGCTGTAGCGTTATAAGGACGAAGACTTAGCCGGGTAGATATTATCTTTAAGTTTTACTTAGCTAATATAAGAGCTACCTTTATAAGGAGGATGTCTCTCTATTAATTTTACTCCTGTAATAATAAAGCCTATACAGTAGGCTATAGCGCGGGTAAATTACTTATAAATCTAGGAATAGGAGAACGGAAGCTATAGGATATTGGTTCCTATAGGGGAGTTTAATAAAGCGTTAAGAATTCGCGTTGTTTAGAGCTTTAATAACCTCATTTTGAAGTTCGTCGCGATATATAGTGCCCGAAATTCCCTAGCCAATAAGATTCTTACAGCTACAGCTAGGGGGTGGCACTATAATAAGGTCTATAAGTGTTAAAGTAGTAGTTAATATTAAATATATAAGGGCTTTAAAGGGGCGGCAAAATCCTAGTGTCTAACTAACTAATCTATTATTTACCCTAGATTTTAGACGCTATTCTTAGACAAGATTAGTCTTTATAGTAGATATACTAACCTTATAGCCGCTGTTATAGAAAAGCAGGGGGAGGAGTAGAAGGTTAGCGATTTGGCGCGTTAGAATAGGTGGGGGTTATATTTAGGATTAGTACCATAATATAATTTCTTAGCTTAGCAATACGCCGTAAGGATCTAAAATATTAGGTATAGCGATTAACTTAACTAAAGAGTAGATATTACTAGGTCCGCTAAATTAAAAGTATTTTTTATTAAACCTATTATTTTATTACTTATCGTATATTAAGATAGGGTATAACTTGCTAGATTTACCGCGTTAAGCTATATATATAAAGCACGCTCTTATCTTTAGTTATTATATTATTTAGGCTAAACTACCGTAAGAATAAGTTATACTAGATATAGAGATAGTAAGTATAGGAGCTACAAGAATAGCTAGCGGGGTTAAGTAGGGTTATAGTATAGATCCGTAGGAGCTAGGGGCTCGTAGAAGCTAGGGGATCCTATAAGGTAGGTAATTATACAAGTAGGGTAGTTCTAACCTAGCGCCCTCTAATTAATACCTAGCGTGTAAATAGGGTATTAATAGGTTTAATAACTTCGGCTTTAATCGTGCGAGCTAGATACTCATAGGAGCTAGCTAATCCTACGAGCTAGGTAACCGTGCGAGCATAGTGCTCGTGGAAGCTAGGCAATCCTACGAGCTAGGCGATCGTGCGAGCTAAGCGATCGTGCGAACTAGGTAATCGTGCGAGCTGGATGCTCGTGGGAGCTGGCCGATCCTACGAGCTAGGTAACCGTACAAGCATGGTGCTTGTGGGAGCTAGGCAATCCTGCGAGCTAGGTGATCGTGCGAGCTGGGCGATCGTGCGAACTGGATGATCGTGCAAGCTAGGTGATCGTGCGAGCTGGGTGATCGTGCAAGCTGGGTGATCGTGCGAGCTAGGTGATCGTGCGAGCTAGGTGATCGTGCGAACTAGGTGATCGTGCAAGCTAGGTAATTGTGCGAACTAGGTAATCGTGCGAGCTAAGTAATTGTGCGAACTAGGTGATCGTGCAAGCTGGGTAATTGTGCGAACTAGGTGATCGTGCGAGCTGGGTAATCGTGCGAACTAGGTAATCGTGCGAGCTAGGTGATCGTGCAAACTAGGTAATCGTGCGAGCTAAGTAATCGTGCGAACTAGGTGATCGTGCGAGCTAGGTGATCGTGCGAGCTAGGCGATCGTGCGAGTAGAGTGATCGTGTAAGCAGGGTGATTATATAAGCAGGGTGATCTAACCTAGCGCCCTCTATTAACGCCTAGCTTGTAAATAGGAAGCAAACATTAGGAAAATACTAGAACTATAAAAAAAGGAAATATATAAGTCCTAGATCTAGAAATATTAAAGAAGTTCCTATATAAAGACTCCTATAAACTTTATAACGACTTAAAGCCCCCTTATATATACTTGGAGAAGTTTATATATAAACAGCCCTATAAGCGTAGCTATAAGTTTAAGCCCCCTTACGTAACCTAACTACCCTTCCCTACTATACCGAAATAGATAAATAACCGCTATATTTTATAAGTAGAGAAATAATTTAAATAAAAGGAAAACACTATAAAAGAATATATTTATATCCTTAAGATATAAATCTATAAGTACCGTAGTCTTAAATATGACTAATAGTTGCTAGTATAGCATACATCCTAGGTCTATAAGAAAATTAAAAAATCCTAGGTTATTATTATAGACTTACTTACTTACTTATCGCTTTTAAGGTAGTAAATAAATTCTTCTAAGTAAAAGCATAGATTATTATAAATACTTTATAGCTCGCTATAAGTTAAGCGGGCAGAGACTTTAGTAGAAATAGTAAAATATTATTTTATTTCACAATAGGCTAAATAAAGAAAGGCTAAAGTTTTAACCCTTTTACCAGCTTTTATTAGAACTCTTCTTTATATTTTTATTCTTTACTTACAGATTTAAGACTATAAAGTCAAGGCTACTGTATTTAACCGTCGCCTATATAGCCTTATCGCTTAATATCTCTTTATTGCTGTCTACCCCTATTTCTTAATCTTTAGTACTAAAACTATTTTCTCTGTTATATAATGTCTCTGCGTCCCATTCTAAGTTACTTTCCTAACTAACTAACGCCTCTACGTTGCCGTTGTTATCTCTAAAGTCGGTTTCTCTATTTATAAACGCCTCTTTACTAGCTAACAATTTAGGGACGCTATACTTATAGGTACTTAGGGTTACGGGATACCACTTAAGGAGAAATCGTGGTTAATATTATTAGGATATAGAACAAGCCTATAGACCTCTAAGTACTAGCTGCTTAATACCTTAAGTAAAAAATCTCTCCTAACGCAAGGCAGATTAATAGGAGTTAATTACCGCCTATATAAGGCGGAGCGCTTATAAAGGGCTTAGCCAGAATGCTAATTAAACTACCCTATAGGCACTAATAGCTCCTTTGCTATAAATAGGGGGTTAATATATAAGATTAACTAGCTAGGATAAGTCTACTACTTAGGTAGTGTCTTGCCCTAAAAAGAATAGGCGTTAAAAATAAATTATATAATGCTATTCCTACTAAGAGAGGCGTTATTAGGGGTTATTATTAACTTCTAGTTCTAGTTTATAACTTCATACAAACGCTTCTAAACCCTACTAAGGCATGCGGCGTCTATTGGGGATTGTTAGCTATTTAAATTCAGCAATAGCTTAGCTAATAACTACTCCTAATAATGCCTTACTTATAGATCACTCTAGGCGCCTATAGTCTTAGGCGCAGATAATACGTAAGCTAAGAGTAATTATAGCCGCTAAATATTGTACCATAGATACTATATAGGTGGAAAAGGGCGGCTAGTATACTTTACCTTTCCCTTCTACTTTCTGTTCTAACTCTACCTTAAGAGAAAAATGGAATATAAACGTCATACTCCTAGTTCTTATATACTATTAAATTAACTTACCTTTAAACCTAACCTCTTAATTATATACCCCTTACGATCTTTATAGGAATACCAGATATTATATATATTACCTTAACTAAGCTTAGATACGTTGCTAATATAACCTATAGGTCCTTAATTAGTACTTATAGAAACATTACTATATGCTACTACCCTAAGGGTAATATACCTAATTAACCTACTAAAAACCTTAAATTATCCTAGAATTGCATTAACGACAAAGATATAGCATCTAGTAGCGGGGAGGAGAAATAATTATAGCTTTCTAACCCTATACAGAAATAGATACCTTATATATCTACTTAAATACCTAATAAAGACAATCCTTATAAAAACAAAGATAATATAAAGGGCGATATATAAGAGGACATGGTTTGGGGAGGTGTATAAAAAATATACCTTAATTACTTTAGGGACTTAGAAGGTAATGGCGAAGCTAAAATAGGCTTATATAAGCTAATAAAGGACTATAGCGAGGCTAAGATGGACTTACCTTAACTAGTAGATACAGTTGCGGTTTCTAAACACGTTTTGCCAATAACTTAAGGTATATTTATAAGACCCCTATATTTATTTAGCAATACTAATAAATAAGTAGAGAATAGCTTAGCTAATCTTACGACGTTTTTTGGAGTTGCGTCTCCCCCATCTAAAGTATTAACGATTTCCGATGCTATAATTTCGCGTAGATAACTAAAGTATCTTATCTTGTAGTTGCCTTCTTATTATATAAAAAAGGACTTAAGACATCTCCAAAGCCCTAGTTATAAATCATTCGTATTTACGTTTAGCCCTATCACAGTAATATACTAGTATTCTACCTAGGTTTTAGCCATAGACATACTACTAAAGAGACTTATATTATACTATACTAAAAACCCCCGTCTCTTTCGCCGTTATACTAAAATATATAAACTACTTAAAGATATTATAATAGAGATAGCTAAAAGGAGCAAACCGTATAAACAAGGAGATCAATTAGGAAAGGCATTAGAGGATTTATTAAAAGAGATATTAAGAAGAAAAGTATATAAGAGAAAGGTGGATCCTACTATAGATAGAGATCCTAAGAGGTTTAAGGTATAAGAGATTTCTTATAAGGAAAGATATTTATAATTATAATTTTATCTTTTAGCATTTATTAAGAATTAAGGCGTTAATTAGGATTTCTTTAGCTTAGTATTTTGTTTCTATCTAGTTACTTCTATATTAAGAATATCTCGTTATTATTTACGTATAAAGGAACAAGTTTTTACATATTAGATTAAAGTTAGAGAGACTTACTTATAATACAGAGGTGCGTTTTAAAAGTCTTTGCCGCCAAGAAATTGACTACCTTAGCTTACCGCCTTCTAAATCTAGATATCCTCCCATTCTAGGGTGCAAGTTAACTCTAAATTTTATATTAATAGGGTGGGAATATTAAGAATAAATATAGGATCTACCCCTTAATATTAGCCTAAGTTTTAACTAAAAATAAGATCTTGTTTTAAGAACTAGATCCAATTCTAAAAACCATATTTTAATTTTAAAGACTATATTCCAATTCTAGGTTCTAGCTTAAATTATAATCCTAAAAACCAGATCCGGTAAATAGCCCTATAAGCGTAGCTATAAGTCTAAGCCCCCTCACGTAACTTAACTACCCTACCCCACTACACTAAAATAGACAAATAACCGCTATATATAATACGCAGAGTTCTCCCTTAACGCAAGGTAGATTAATAAAAGTTATTATACCACCTATATAAGGCGGAGCGCTTATAAAGGGCTTAGCTAAAATGCTAATTAAACCACCCTATAACATACTAATAGCTCCTTTACTATAGATGGGGAGTAAATATATAAGGTTAACTAGCTAAGATAAGTCTACTGCTTAAGCAGTGTCCGGCTCTATAAAGGGTGGGCGTTAGAAGTGGATTATATAATACTATTCCTACTAGGTAAGGCGTTATTAGGGGGTCATTATTGGCTTCTAGTTCTAGTTTATAACTTCATATAAACGCCTCTAAACCCTACACTATTAGGGCTATCTAAAAGCTAAGTTACCTATTTACCTTATCTTAACCTTAGGCTAGACTTATTAGCTATTAATTTGTTAAGGCGATAGGAAGTTACATTAAGGCGTATAATAGGGCTTAAGTAAAGCTATATAACTAGATAGGCATTACTATACAAAGTAACGCTTAACCAGCTGCCTCTATATCGCCGTCTTGAAATAATTAAAAGAAAGGGGTTAATATTAGCCCTTACCGTTTAATATAACCCTCCTATAAAGGCATAGCAAAGTAGGGTATAGATAGGGAAGGATTATGCTCCTATCGTGGCTATATTATAATATATTTATAATACTATACTAGTATCCCTAAGTTAGTAAATCGGCTCAACTTTTAAGGTATAGTTAAAGCAGAGCCTACCGTCAGCTTTTCTATTAGCTAAGTAGTAGAGAGGAGTAGGATATAAAAGGCCTTTATATCCTTTAACTAAACCTATATTAAGTATAGTATCATTTAAGGAAATCCCTCCTTACTTTCTTATAAAGACACTCCATAACCTTACCGGCACTAGCCACTCTAAAATACTTCCAGTCTTAGCCCTAAGAGTTTAAATAAGCCTCAGTTTTAAGTCCTTAAGTTAAGCGAATAGTCCTTATAGTGGGAGTAATGCCTTTTTATTAACTAGCTAGTTATCTTAGCCATAGTTATAATCTCTACAGCTATATACTGCTAAGGTAAGTAATAGTAACTTATACCTTACTTAACCGCTTCTAGTCCTTCTGCCATACTATATTAGGTATAGCATCTTCTATAGCGGCGGAGACTTCTTAGGCAAAGCTGACGTACTTTTTAGCGGGGCGCTCTTTCTCCTCCTTATCTTCCCCGGATATTCTCTACCACTTCCTCCTATATAGTATAGTTAGAGGGCTTTTAGTAAATAGCGGTAGTATTAGGAGCTAGTCTACTTAGCGTGGCCTTTATAGCCTCTAGGGCTGGTCTAGTGCTACTACTAGTTTCCCTAAACCAATTCTAGCGTTAGTATTATTACCGCCTTTATCTTTATTATTGTTATTATTATCGCTACCATCATTAGAAGTGGCCCCCTCAAACTCTTCCTGCGCCTTTAATTTGGCCTTACGCTTCTCTTTAACCTCTAGTGGCGTGTGCCCTATAGGCTATTTATTAGCGGCGCTATAATATATAATACTTCTATATATCTATTTAGTAATAACCGTATTAAGGTGCTATTTAAGTACAGTAGTAAATTAGTTATTATAGGCTTTCTAGGATACCGGTATACCCGCGTAAGAAATAAGGTAGGCACCTTAAGTAGCAACAATGTTAAGGCAGTCCTACAAGTTCGCACTATTATTATTTTAATAGGCCGTAATGCAAAACTAAATCAAAAGGATATAGGCTTACGATAAGCAGATCTTAGCTGGCCGTGGTAATAGGTGGGCTATCTAGCCGCGATATTATAGCCAGTAATAGCTATGCAGGATATTACAAGTTGGGCTATTTTAAGTAGAGGTTAGGAAGGTAAGCCTTTAAATAAGGTTAGAAATCCATAAGTCAGCACAGGCGCGGCGAAAAGGCGTTATTACGTGATCTAATATATAGGGTATAATAAGGGGGTAGCACGAATCCCTAACTAGTTGTGGCCATTTTCCTTATAAACCCAGGCCTAAGTATAGTTAGAAGCGATAGAATATAGGGCAGCGGCATTATTGTTAAGAGAAATGGGAATTTAATTACTATAGGCACTAAATACGGTATATATACTAGTGCTACTAGTCTCTCTCTTATATAACTATAATATACTAGCCAAGCGGCCTTTTAAATAACACTTACTTATACCTCCCTATCTTTAAGGCTATACTCTAACCGTTATCTCTTTACCTACGGAGATTTAGGTAGTAGTGGGCCCTAAGCTAGGTGCTAGAGAACCTTATTAATATTAGGGCGCTACGTATAGTTATTTACTACCTATTAGTATCTTACTATCTTAATAAAGAGACCGCCGACTATAAGTTTAGATTAGCCTATTTGCTACTAAAAGCCATTAAAGCTCTATAATGTGGAACACTTATAATATATATAGCCTCTAGCCGGCGACGCGTACGCACTCTTATAATCCCTAGCTATTTTATCAATAATATTTTAATAACTCTTCTAGAAGGAAGGGCGTAGCTTCTTATTATTTTTACTATCGCGCTATAGGTTAATAGAGAACTTCTATAGGTAATAGTTATACATTAGCTTAAATAAGATAATGCCTATAGACCAAATATTAATAGAGTAGTTATAATCCTCTAGCTTAAGCTCGGGAGCGAAATAGCTAATTATACTAACTATGCCTAGCTTAGGTCGTAATAACCCACCTACCTAAATATGCCTGGATATGCCAATATCTAGCAGGACGGAACGGAGCGGCTTGCCAATAAGGCTAATATTAGTCAGCTTTAGGTCGCGGTACAGCTAGCGTCCATTATATATAACTTTAATACCTAGTAATACAGCGCGGAATACAGTTACCGCCTCTATTATTATACCCTTATACCCTCTATCAAGCTTATACATTAGCTATATTCTCTTAAATTATAATTTTAAGAATATAAGAGGCTTACCCCTTACTCTAAGTCCCTACTAAGTCGCTAAAGGTCTGGGGTGTTATTAGCTTTAGGATAATAGCAATATTATTAAAGGCCATCTTAGAGGAGAACTCTATACCGTTAGAGTAGATCACCTCTACTATACACAGAATTCGCTTACCATCATCTAACTTTTATATAAGATTAGTCACTTCCCAAAGTATCTTAATCTCTTTATCCACACTATAACAATTTTAGAAAGTCCACTTTACTACTTTAATAGCGGCCACATTGGCTAACTAATCTAAGGTAAAGAATACTCTTCTATAACCGCCCGTACCTAAAACATCTCCTAGTGTCTACCTACCCATTATTTTCTTATTAGGGAGTAGGGTTAGCATCTTAATATTAATACTAGTAGCCGCCGGCCCGCTAAGAGCGCGAGCTATATAGCGTCTACGCGCTTCCTTAAAGTTATCTTTAGTAGCAAATTCCGTTTACTAAAAGTAGTATTTAAGCTTATTAAGCAGTATCTTTATACTATACTAGTTTAAGTAATACGGCTACCACGTAGCTATATTACTATTAACTATTAGCTACACCAATAGAGACCTAGAACAGCCTATAATATAAAGGCCCTTACTTTTAGGAAAGAAGTTAAACCGCATATAGGGGTTCTGGAGGTTAATATTATACGACTTTATAAAAGACCTAGTACAGAGGAGTAAGTTAATGGGCATATTTTCTAAGGGGCTCTTTCCTACCACCTATCCCCTCTCTAGTATAGCCGGCAGAGACTATAGCCCTAGCAGATAATAGCTAACCCAGACTATACCGAGCTTTTAAAGCTACTTCTTAGTATTAATATCTAGCTCCGTAAGGGTTTCGCTCGCTTTACTATTAATATTATACTTAGTGCGTTCTATCTTACATTAAAGGCGAACTATCTTATTATTATATATCTACTTAGGCTTAAGCGCTATCTACCTAGTTGTTCTAGCGCCAAGACATAAGGGCGTTATAAACATTGCTAAATACTAGCTTAGTAAGGGCATTCATAAGTATAAGGGACGTAAAGGCGTGGTCTAATATTTAATAATAGATAGGGTGCTTATAGCAGACTCTAATAAGGGATATAAGCTTTAGAATGCCGTGGGAAATATACACCTTTTTAAATATAACTACTAATTATAGAACCCCTTCCTAGCGGTTCCGTAACATAGAGACAGCCAGACTATAACTACTTAATCTTACTTCCTTTAGTAGGTATAAGATATAAAACGTCTATATATAGCATCTTTAGCGTATTGCGGTTATCTTACCTTCTACTAAAGTAAGGTAAGCTAATACTAGGGACATACCCTGCCCTAGGTACTATAAAAGGTAGGGTTTAAGCTTAATAAGTTAGAATCTACCTAGTAGAAAAGGATCTTTAAATCCTTAGGGCCTTTACTAGCTAGCTTCTTAGCCTATTATTATAGCCGGAACATATAAGGCTAAAGCCGGACATCACTAATTCGTTAATAATATAGGTCCCCACCTTACTTTACTTTTGCTCTACTTTACTTTACTTTACGTACTTATACTTTACTTTACTTCTCCTATCCCCTATAGTACGGCATATGCCCCTCCCCCCTACACTACTACTTTCCTTCTCCTATACTCTACTTTACTCTACTTTACTTTACTTTACCTAACCGACCTAATTATACCTTTAATATCGCGCCTATCTAGTATATATATCGCCCTACTTAGCAAAGTAAAAGTTTACTATAGGTAGCTATATAAGTGGTTGCCTTTCTATTAGGACTTTTTAAAAAGTGCCCGTTTTACTAGTAAAACCGTGTCTAAAACTTCCAATCTTTACGGGTTGTAGTCGCTTTAGGGTTTAGCTCTATATATAAAATACTACTAACTAACTAAGTTACTTTAGGGCCACAGACCTATAGCGGCGGCTATTAAGACTCTATTAATAAGATTCGCTTCTACGTCCTAGTATAGATAGAAAGACGCTAGTCGCGAATAACGTTATACAGAATAATACGGCACTTTAGTAGCTAATCTAAAATAAGGTAAGTCTTATCTTAAACCCCTATTCCCTATATACCCCTCCCCCTTAAAGAGCACCAATAATTAGTACGTTAGTTCCCATCTACTAACCCTATAATACTTAGAGACTAAGAGGTTAGAATAGGTTAGTTTTCCTCTCTTTAAAAGGGCCTTCCGCAGGGGCGAAAGCTTTACGGCGTAGTAGTTAGGGTACATAGCGAGAACGGCGCGGTATAGGTAGGCGGTAAGATATACAGCAACGTTAAAACGGAAAATATAGAGATAGGGCGGTATCTTAAGGACGAGTATTTCCTTATTGTTATAGACGCTAGCAACTAGTATATAACACTAGGTAGGCCAACGTATTATCTTATATTAATGTAATAAAACATACTACTAGCTTTATTCCGCTGGCTAAATATAAGTAGCCTCCCTCTATATACCGTGCTCTATAACTACCTTTATAATGCCTAGGCCGAACTTCATCCTTATACCCTATTCCGCCAGTCTAAACTTAATAGAGGGTAAAAAGCACTTATTAAATAAGCAGTTAATCTACACTAGTGCGTCTATATATTTGTCCTTTAAAAAATCTAGTAAATCATATAGGGGCATTATTAGAGACATCCCTCCCTACGGCATCGCCCTATAGGGTAGATTGTCGTAGCGTTCTATCTCTTAGTCTAGGCTCTCTAGCCAGTTTAGCGGTATAGGGAGCCAAGCGGCGTAGTACTTAATCGCCCAAGCCAGGCCCTCTAGCTTAGCCACAGTACGCCACTAATTAGAGATAGCATTAGCGTAGATATCAGTAGTTATAGCGCGTGCCCGTTTACCGCGTAGGTTTTAGCATAATTTACTAAGCGCATTTAGGGTAGTACTAATAGCGCATAGGAAGAAGACTTTAAAGGAAATAGATAAGAGCTTAACAAGGATCGTCCTAGCTTTTTTATAGTAATTATTGCCAATAATCATATCTAGGTCCTCCCTAATAACAGCTACTACCTTTAATAGCCTATTTTCCTTAAGATCTTCTAGGGGGGAGAATCCGCTTAAAACCCTCCAAATCCCGTTGTCGAGCACGGCAATAAGGCTAGTGTAGTCTATAAGCGTAGGGGTAGAAGCCATAAAGCCATCTATAGAAAGGCTTAAATAGTAGGGAGAAGAAAAGTAAGTAAAGTAAAGTGAAGTAAGGTAGATAAAGTGAGGTAAAGTAGGTAGGTACGTAAAGTAAAGTAAAGTAGAGCGAAGTAGAGTGATAATATAACGCTATATAGTAGCTATATATTAGTCTATACCCCCTATTAAGAGGGCTAATATAGCTAAACCAGCTATAAGTTTTAAAGGAACCACCCCGTCTAAAAGAGATTAGAATTCTAAGTTTTTTATTATATAATTGCTTGCGAATCAGGCTCCGATTTTTATACATACTATAGTAGATTTTTGCACTTTGCGCTAACGACTAATATAGGGTCCTAGAAGAGATTGTGTAAAAGTATAATACGAAGTTTTATAAGGCTTACTAAGAACTGCGAGAACTATATAGCGCTAACCATTTATAATAGGGCGGGCAGTGCAAGTACCGGAAACGCCGACAAGCTATTACCTTTAATTGTAATAAAGGGCAAGTTTACTTAAGACTTAGGGGCCAGAACCTAGAGCCTAGTCCTATTACGGTAAATTACTAATAGATATTTAATTGGCCCTTTTCTTAAGCTAGTCTAGTTTTCACTTAGCCCTCTAGAGAGGGTATATCTATACACCCTTAGCTGCTAATATAAGTAGCTGTATAGGAGGGTCTAAGATCTACAAAGGTAGATAATTCTAATTCGCACTTAATAGGAGGCCTTAATATCCGCTTAGCGGATATATTTACTAGTATTAACGCGGGCGTCTAAGGGTCGATTAGCGTTATATTTATGCTAGGAGTAGGCAGTTTAATTGCAGACTTTTATAAGGTTCTCTATAGTTAATCTAAGCTTATATATAGTAAGGGCTAGGAGAAGAGAGCGGTAGAGAAAAGGGATTAATTTTAGGGGGATGTGATTTTTAATAGTGGTTATTTTTAGTGGTCTCTAAAAGGGTTCTATTTAGAATGTTTTTAACCTTACGACAAAATTAGGTACTCTATTTTTAGTCTCCTAAAAGCCTTAAGCTCCTAGGATTAATTCTTTAAGGAGCCTCTAAGTCTAAGTAGCTAAGTCCTAGTAATAGTCTCCTAGTAGTCCTAAACCTAAAATTAAGCTCTTAGGAACCTAAGGCTCCTAGGAGAATTAGTCTTTTAGGAGCCTTAAGTTCCTAGGGAATATATTCTTAGGAGTTCCACAGCACCTTATAACGGAATAATTATTTCTCCTAGGATTACATCCCTTCTAGAATTGGCCCTCTTAGACCGAGAGCCCTCCCAAGATTAAATCTCTTAGACATTAAGCCCTTTTAAAAGCTTTACCCAGATAACTAGGAGCCGAGTGCTAGTAATAGCAGCCTATAAAAATTATACAGCTAAAGAAATATACTACCTATAGAAAGTATACGGCCACTACGCCTAAGAGCAACTTATGGCCTAGGAGCATTACCCTAAGAGTAATTTATTTCTAATAGCCTTTCCTATTATATAGCCCTATTATTTTTAGCAAAATATTTAATAACATTTAAGCTCTTGGCCGGGGCATCTAGAGGGGAAATATCCTCTTAGGATGCTTACTAACTAAACCCATAGTGGAATAGCCTGCTTAGCGCTATGCCCTATTATTTATAGCGGATAAGACAGTATCCCAGTATACATTTGGATTTAAGGTCGCTTATATATATCTATATACCCCCTAATAATATAAGTATTCTATTTATTTATATTATACTAAAGCTATATAACACAAATTTATTAGAATATATATATATTACTAGCTAATAGACAGTAGACTAGTTAGCACTGGACAAAGCTACGTATCGTATTTGTTCAATCCATCTCCGGCACTTTACACGGGTAAGCCTTATAATGCAGAACCCTTTAGCGAAACCTAAGTTATACCCGCAACTCCCATAGGCCCTCCTAAGTCAAGAAAGAGAAAGGCTCTAACATTATATGCCGACACTTGGGAGCCGTACAAAGCTTAAATTATAGAGCTTTATATTACGCAAGGGCTACCGCTTCGGGAAGTTAAGAAGACGATTGAGAGGGACTTTGGATTTACCGCTGAGTATATTACTCTTTTTAAGATAGAGTAAGACAGGCTTATATGCTGATACGATTGTGCTCTAAAGGCTACAATAATATTGAACGCGCATAAGCCAATGGGACCTGGACAAGAATATTAAGCCAGAGGAGATGAAAGCAATTGTTAGGAAAAGATAGCGAAGGACACTCGTTAAGGACGACAAAAGGGAGCTGGTCTTCACAGTTAGGGACAGTATAGTGGATCCGCAGAAGATCAACCGATGGATAAAGAGGAACGACGTTCCTGGAAGCTTCTTGTATGCCCCTAGCCCCGCCGTATGTAAGTTAACGTGTGACGGATATTGCCTATATACAACTACTGACATACTAAAGCCACCCCTTCAGCTGTATGTTGTCGAACTGTTTCCGAACGCGGTTCTCCGGTTCTAAGTCCCACATATTCAGCCCCAATCTTCCCACCAGGAGGCATTCTTTCTGCTATACAGAGTCCTCAACCTTTCTCTCCTACCCTTTTAGTGTCCAGCATAGTTCGGCCTCAAGGCAGCACTTTCACTAGGCAGAGTCCAGCTCCTATCCATCGATCTCTTCCAAGCTTGCTTCCAGGCTCTCTAGACGCTTTCCCAGGCCAATTAGCATTAGTACAGCCGTACCTCCCTAGATCTATGCTACCGCTAGAAATAGGATATATTATAACAGATTCTATATGGTATTGGTATAAACAAATAGACGAAGAGTGTCTACGAGAAGAACTACCTAGAATGGAAATTTTGTATAGAACTAACCACTCTGAAACCTTAGGCATATTATCTAAATTAGGTAATATGCTTATAGACCAAGGAAGATGCAAGTCCGTAGAGGAAGTGATTTGTAGATTAGTAGAAGGTCGCCGAAATGTAGACGGAAATGATAATATCAATACACTTAATGCCTTAAAGCTCCTTAGAGAAGTATTAGGCCATTAAAGACGCTATGCTAAAGCTAAGAAACTATACTAAAGAACATTTAAGTCCAGAAAGGCTATACTAGGAGAGGTGTATCTAGATACGCTCACTAGTGTTAATAACCTTAGGTTAGTACTAGAGAGCTAGGGGAAGTATAAAGAGGCGGAAGCGATATACCGGCGAGCACTAGAAAGAAGGGAGAAGGTACTTAGGCTAGAGCACCTATATACGCTTACTAGCGTCAGCTACCTTAGGTCGGTATTAAAGAGCTAGGGTAAGTATAAAGAGGCGGAAGCGATATACTAGCGAGCACTAAAAGGCGAGGAGAAGGTACTTAGGCTAGAGCACCTAGATACGCTTACTAGCGTCTATAACCTTAGGTTAGTATTATTAAGCTAGGGCAAGTATAAAGAGGTAGAAGCGATGCACTAGCGAGCACTAAAAGGATATAAGAAGGTACTTAGGCCAGAGCACCTATATACGCTCACTAGCGTTAGTAACCTTAGGTTAGTGTTATTAAGGTAGGGCAAGTATAAAGAGGCGGGAGTAATGCACTGGCGAGCACTAAAAGGATATAAGAAGGTACTTAGGCTAGAGCACCCATATACGCTCACCAGTGTCAGTAACCTTAGGTCAGTATTATTAAAGTAGGGCAAGTATAAAGAGGTAGAAGGGATGCACTAGCGAGCACTAAAAGATAGGGAGAAGGCACTTAGGCCAGAGCACCTATATACGCTCACTAGCGTCGGTAACCTTGGGTTAGTATTGTCGAGGTAAGGCAAGTATAAAGAGGCGGAAGCGATGCACTAGCGAGCACTAAAAGGTAGGGAGAAGGCACTTGGGCCAGAGCACCTATATACGCTTACCAGCGTTAGCTACCTTAAGTCAGTATTAAAGAGCTAAGGTAAGTATAAAGAGGTAGAAGCGATATACTAGTAAGATCTAGAAGGATCTAAGAAGGTATTTAGGCTAAAGTACCTAAACACGCTTACTAGCGTTAGTAACCTTAAGTCGGTATTAGAGAACTAGGGCAAGTATAAAGAGGCGGAAGCGATATACTAGCGAGCACTAAAAGGATATAAGAAGGTACTTAGGCTAGAGTACCTATATACGCTCACTAGCGTCAGCTACCTTAGGTTAGTATTATTAAGATAGGGTAAGTATAAAGAGGCGGAAGTAATGCACTAGCGAGCACTAAAAGGCGGGGAGAAGGTACTTAGGCTAGAGCACCTAGATACGCTTACTAGCGTTAGCTACCTTAGGTCGGTATTATTAAGGCAGGGTAAGTATAAAGAGGCAAAAAAGATGCACTAGCGAGCACTAAAAGGTAGGGAGAAGGTACTTAGGCCAGAGCACCTATATACGCTCACTAGCGTTAGTAAGCTTAGGTCAATATTATTAATCTAGAGTAAGTATAAAGAGGCGGAAGTGATGTATAAGCACTAGGATGGGAGAAGATACTTAGGCTAGAGTACCTATATACGCTTACCAGCGTATATTATCTAGCTTTTCTCTTTTATTACTAGGAGTAGCGTAAATCTATATTTAAATTTTACTAGAGAGTATATAATAGCTATAACAGAACTCTTAGATTACAATATCCTATTACTATCCCTTAACCCGCTAGAATGCGTTCTACTATTATTAATAAGAACTAGCTAATTAGATTAACCAAATTGAATTATTATAGGAGTAAAATCGGGCAGCGGCCATGGCTTTGGTGGTGGCTTTTTAGTATATTAATTCGGCTAAACGTTATATTAAGTTGGTTAAATAAGGTTTATATTATTAAAAGTATAATTAGAAAGCATTATTAGTAGTAATTAGCCATATATATTATTTTTATTTTAGCGTTTAAGCACGGACTAGCTTCTGGTAGGACGCTAGTAGGTTAAGAAATAGTATGCTTTAGCTATTACTCGTTAATAGTAGAGGAGATAAAGTCTTAGTAACTGTTAAGCCTATTTAGATACAAGGAATAACGTATAGAGTTATTTTATTTTTATTTCCCTATCTCCCAAATTTTCCCTTTTAAAGCTTATATTTAATAGATATAATATATAGAATTTATATATTATAAAGTATAACGGCTATATACGATAATATATACCAGGTACTTAACCTATTACGTTATAGACTTTAATTTACTAATTTTAGGTAGGGTTACGTAGCGTATCTCTAGTACTAGTAAGGAGGGCGGCCGAACCGCTCCGGCTATACTCTTAAGGATATAGCCGATATATATACGTTTTTGTAGTATAAATAGTAGCAGCAGCAGCATTAAACCGCTTCGCACCATTATTATCGCCTAGGTCATCACTAGCAGTAAGCTAAAATAACTTACTATTGCGTTCTAACGCGTTCTAACGATTGCGAAGCGCGTTATAACTACCGTCTAATACCTCTACATTATCTTAAAACCTTATAAAACGCCTAGAAAACTATCTGTTAATATAGATATATATAAATCTACCTCCACAGCAGCTAGCAATATACGGCTTTTCCTACTCTATAAAATCTAGGAAAAATACTTACTTTTGTTATATCTATAATAAAGTAATAAGCGTATAATAGATGGTTACTTTAGGAGAATAGAGCAATAATAACCTCCTTAAATTTTATAAGGAGGATTGCCTCCTAGCAGATATAATATTCGATATAATTAATAATATTCTAATATTGTCGCCACTATTACCACCACCCTCTATAAGCCCGCTTTAAGAACGCCTATTAGAATACGCTGCTGCTACTTCTCCCCCTCTTACCTTAACCAATACACCTACTTAGCCGTTGCCCTCCTCCCCTCGCCTAGTTTCTCCTATCCGTCCCTTATACGCCGTTATTACGTCTTGCCCTTACCTAACGTTACCATTACCGCTAGCAAAGCCTTGTTAATCTTTAGCCTCTATACTACTAGCACTAATAACTACACTGCGTACTTCTAGAGCCTCCCCGCCGGTATTAGCAACTACTCTATTACGGCGCCGCTTATTATATATATTGTCGCCTATCCTCTCTATATATAACCTAGAACGCCAATTCTAAAATAAGTTAAGCCCCTTTTATAACTAGCACCTATATTACTCTATACGAAATCCCCCTAATACTAGTCTTATATAACTTTTATACGCTATTACAGACCTTATTGGATCTTATAATATAAGCTATATTATTAAATACAATTATTATCCTCCTATATAGGATTAGCGAAGCACGAACCGTATATATAGTTTTTGTTTATTTAGGCTTATAGGAGATTATATTAAGATCTAAAAGAACTAAGATAGAGCAAAATGGTACTCTGACTTACTATACTTTAACGGTATTATATTACTTTCCTTTATTTCCTATATTAATTATAGCGCCAAAGGAAGGAGAAATAGCTCTTATAGTTGGCTACTAAATTGGAGCCGGTATAATTCGTGTCAGTTTACTCTAGTTAGCGCTTAGTAACGGCCTATACTCAAGTTAGACGGTGTATAGCTATAATAGAATATATATATATACATATATATATATATACAAGGGTGTGGCCAGAGCGGGTTGGCTAACCTCCCTACTAGTAGTGGCAACATCAAGTGCCAAATCATCTCTATTACTGTCCGATATTACTTTATAAGCACGCTAACTCGGCTACGTAATGTCTAAGCTTAGCTACTTTTGCACTGCCTTATCTTATAAATCAGACCCTTAGTAGACTATTAGTATATATACTACGCGTACGGGCGGGTATACTGCTCCTTATTAACCAACAAATTCTTTACCGAGGGTCAGAGCTTATAGGCGTCGTTTTGGTATAAACTAGATTGTTTTAAAATCGATTTTTGTATATTTCTACGAGCTACGTCTAACTACGAGGGTTATTATATATTTTGTTGATGTATTAGATTCTTTAGGTAATTATATCTTTATAAATATATACTATAGCCCTATATCTAGAATATTAAGGGGCGAGATATATTATTATGGAATGTGAGTTAGATTTTAAAACGTAGCTTTGTTTAAATCAACTAACTGCCTATATCTAACTTCTCGTAGAATAGAGCTACGATATCGCTATAACGTAGAGGCGATAGAGAAGATAAAGAGCTTTTAGCTTATAGTATTTTAGAGATAATTAGACGTAGAGAAGTATATAAGGTATGGCAGTGAGGCAAGATTGTAATAAAAACTAGCTAATGAGTTTTGGATAAATTTTTGATTAAATGCGACTGACTGCCTATATCTAATATTTTATATAATACAGCTATAACGTCGTTATTTGATGCAATAGATAGAGAAGCTAAAGAGCTCCTACCTTGTAGTATTTTTGTAATAACTAGACGTTATAAAAGGGTCGAGATACGGCAGTGAAAAATGTGATTTTTGGTGTATTTTGACGCCTCGTTACTCCTAGACCCTTAGTGGAGAATTCGTTGGTTAATAAGGAGCAGTATGCCCGCCTATGCGCGTAGTCTAATTTATAAGATAGGCACTGCCCCCTACCATTATTTGTAACTCGCTCCTTTAAGGTGTTCTTTTATGAATCTACTAGCTAGCTAGCACAGTCCGCAGTTCTTTAACTGCTTGACCTGTGTATATCTTGCCTACATCTATTCTAATAATTTCCTTAGCTAGACCTCTCTAATAATTCTCTCCTTATGCGTCTTTTGCGGCTTAAAGATGACGGTGAATTCAGCCTAGTCGAATTTGTTGGTAAGAACGCTATGCTGTTCTTTTATATACTTAGGGAGCGGATAATAAAGAGGTTACCTTTTTCTGCGCGTCGAAGTTGTGGCTATTCATTATCCTCGCCATCTTCTTCCTCGCCGCTTGACGAGCCGTTAAGCTCCGTCAGTATTGGTAGGATTGAGGTGGCAATCGCGGTGGCAGTGGTAGAAGTTTAGCGAGGATGGCTCCAGTAGCTGCATTAAATTCGGCGTTGTTATCGTCGTCGTCGTTAAAATCCATAATAATAAGATAGGTAGGTAGGAGCGATATAAGGTTATTTGGTAGAGCTCTGCAGGTCTGCAGAATTTGTAGGATTGCTTACTACTAAGCCGTATATAGAACGCCTCCTTACCAACGGTTACAAAATGTCAAATTTGACAAGGCTTTGCATACTGCGCCGAGCCTTCTATATAGGGCCTAGCTGATTACAAAAGAATGCTATAATATTGAGGTGTAAGAAACTAGGAGGCGACCCCTATACCGACTGCGCAAGTTATCTAAGGGTGCGTTTAGTTGCAAGTTTAGATTAAAATAAGGGCTTTAGAATAGAGTTAATCTAGAGCTCCAATCTGATTCTAAGGCGACCGTTTAGTTGAATTCCAGTTCAACTTAACTTTAGCTATAAATTTTTGATGTTCCTTTAACCGCCTAAAAAACACGCTAAAAGTTACTAAAAAGTTGGCAACTTTACTGTATACGGCTTCTAAACTGAAGGTCTTAGCGTTAGTTTAATCTAGAGGTCTAAGTTCTAGACCCTATTTAGTTTCAATCTAAAGTCTCTAGATTATATATGCCTATGCTTTTATAAAGCCACAAACGCGTACTAAATGAGGAAGGAACGCGTCCTTTTCTACTAGACCTTTAGTTTAGATCTAATCTGAAATTTTGCAACCAAACACAGCCTAATTAAACCGTATTATATTGAAGTGTTATGATGTAAATAGATATTCCTTTTATTTTAAATAAAATCTTCTTCAGTAACTATAAACTTAGAGTCCGTGCATAAAGAGCAGAAGTGTAGCCGGCGCCTTATAACGCGTCCCATGCGCTACCCTGTAGGCGTTAGGACCTAAAGCTAGATATAGAGCTAAGAGAGGAGTAACTAGTCCACTATAACGTAGCTTTATGCCCTTAGCCGCTATAAACCTAGCCTTCTCTCTAGTATTTGCTTAGCTCTTACACTCTCCCAAAAAACGCATGTCTACCTAGACGGCGAACGTGGCGATGGAGTAAGCGCTGGCACTAACGCTAGCTAAAGAGCAGGGCGGAGAGCCAAATCTAGTCGACATAACCGGCCTCTGCTTATTATCGCTCAATAGCGGCGGAGTTTAAGGTTTATCGACGCTCTATATCTTAAAGGGCCTTATAGCCTAACTAAACTAGGCACGTTAAGCTGCTAACCTTCCTTTAGTAAAGCTATGCGAAGTCTTTGACCTTATCGGAGGCACTAGCATAGGAGGGTATGTATAGTACTCTTTTTCGACGGTTTTATCTAATATAAGTAGGCTTATCGCTATTATGCTCGGCCGGCTTAAGATGGATATAGATAAATGCATTCTAGTATATAACAAACTTTTAAAGGCCGTGTTTAAGGAGAAGTTAAGCTGGCTTCTAGTTAGTTGGATAGGTAGAATAACGGCATAGTTCAATTTAAATAGGCTAAAAAGCGTAATTGAAGAAGTAATAGGCAGCAAAGGCGCCTCTACGGTGGATGTCTTTAATGATGGGAAGCTTCGTGGGTATCGAACGTAGGTATACCATAGCTACGACACGCGCACCGCTTATAGACCAGCAGCTTCGTATGCACCGTTGCAAAAGAAACTGTTGGTATCACACGCCTAAGGAGCTATACCTTACCCGACGAGCGCGATATTCCTGCTACTATCTGCGAAGCAGCTCTTGCGACGTCCGCGGCGACCGGTTTCTTCGACGCTGTTTCTATCGGAGCGCGCCAGTTCGTGGACGGTGCCCTAGGTGCAAATAATCCTATTAATGAGGTTAAAGGAGAGGCTACGAATATCTGGTGCTCTAGGACTGGCGACTTAAAGCCTTTAGTAAAGTGTTTTATCTTAATTAGGACAGGAAACCCTGGAAAGAAAGCGATTAAGGATAATATGCTTAAGTTTCTCTCTAAGACGCTAGTTAGGATCGTGACCGAGACAGAGGATACAGAAAGGAAATTCGTAGCTAGATAGGCTAAGCATTTTAACAAAAATCGCTATTTCCGCTTTAATGTTAATTAAGGACTTTAGTAAGTTGGCCTAGCTAAGTATAAGGAATAGGGTAGGATTGAGGCAGTAATGGACAAATGCCTTAGATATTAAGCTCAGAAATTCCAAGTACGGGATTATATTTAGAACCTACGACAGAAGTAAAGTATATATATTAAGGTAGCAGATTAGTTGCCATTATTCTTAGGCTAATGTCGTTTAGGTAGAACAGATGCAAACTTTGCTGCTATTATATATATAAGGCAAGATAAAGACTATATCAGTTCGGAGCTCACTCTATATAGGAATATAGTATTCGTATTATATAGCTTTATATAAGTATAGCGCCTTTCTCTTTTAAGTTACCCTTGTTAATTTCCATCTAGCCGCCCGTAAGGCTTGCTAGACCGTTCCTTTCGCAAGGAATCAGCGATTTATGGGCCGCCATTCTTAGCTTAATCAACTTAAAAACACCCTTTTCGCTAAAAACCAATCGCTAAAGTTTGCAATTACCGGCCTTGGAGGCGTAGGCAAGACCCAGATCGTGCTTAAGCTAGCCTACTAAATAAGAGAAAAATATCCAGAATGCTCTATTTTCTAGATACTAGCCACTAACACTAAAAGCCTTTAACAAGCGTACCTTAACGTTGGTTGGCAACTTAGAATACCCGGACTATAGGAGGAGTAGGCTAATGTAAAGAAGCTAGTATAACGTTACTTAAGTCAGGAGAGTACGGGCCAGTGGCTGCTTATATTTAATAATGCTGATAATATAGATATATGGATTAATAAAGGCGGGAATAAGAATGATTTCTATAGTTTAAAGGACTACCTACTAAGGAGCCGTCAAGGGTATGTTATTCTTATAACGCGAAGTAGGAAAATTGCCGTTAAGCTCGTATAGTCTAATATAATTAAAGTCTTAAAGATAGACAAAAAGGTGGCCACGTAGTTGCTAAGCAAATCCTTAATTAATTAGGAGCTCTTAAGCAACCACTAGGAGGATACTCTAAAGCTACTCCAATAACTTACTTTCCTCCCCCTTACAATTATATAGGCAGCTATATATATTAACGAGAACGGAATAACGCTATCGGACTATCTATTGCTCCTAGAGGAGTAAGAGTAAGACATTATCGATCTCCTTAGCGAAGACTTTGAAGACGAAGGGAGATACTAGGACGTTAAGAATCCCATAGCAACTACATAGCTAATCTCATTTAAACACATCCGGCGGCTTGACCCCCTTACGGCCGAGTATTTGTTATTTATATCGTGCGTAAACCCGAAGAACATCCTGCAGTCGCTTCTTCCGCCGGCACAATCTCGGAAGAAGGAGACGGACGCGATCGGGACGCTAGACGCTTATTCTTTTGTTAGTAGGCGACCTAGGGATCACGCTCTCGACGTCCATTGACTGGTGCATCTCGCAATACGGAACTGGCTTAGGAGAGAAGAGTCGCTAATACGGTGGGCTGCGAAGGCGATAAAGCGATTAGAAGAAGTGTTTTTAAACCACGACTATAAGAACAGGAGCGTATAGAGAGCATACTTGGCGCATGCGCGTTATATGCTTAAATCTAATAATATAAAGGATGGTATGCAAGAGAGAATAGAACTCCTTTAGAAGTTCGCCATGTGCCTTTATAGTGATGGGAGGTATAATAAAGTAGAGAAACTATTTTTATAAGTAATGGAGACAAAACAGAGGGTGTTAGGGGTAAAGTATCCTTCCACGCTGACTAGCATGGCTAACCTGGCGTTAACGTACATAAATTAAGGGCGGTGGAAGGAGGCTAAAGAGCTGGAGGTACAAGTAATGGAGACAAGTTTAAGGGTGCTTAGGGCGAAGCATCCTTTCACGCTAAGCAGCATGGGTAACCTAGCGTCGATATACAGTGATCAAGGGCGGTGGAAGGAGGCCAAAGAGCTGGACGTGCAAGTAATGGAGGTAAGAAAGAGGGTGCTTGGGGCGGAGTATCCTTCCACGCTAAGCAGCATGGCTAACCTAGCGTCAACGTATAGGGATTAAGGGCGGTGGAACGAGGCCGAAGAGCTAGACGTGCAAGTAATGGAGACAAGAAAGAGGGTACTTAGGGCAGAGCATCCTTTTACGCTAACCAGTATGGCCAACCTGGCGTTAACGTATAGGAATTAAGGGCGGTAGAAGGAGGCCGAAGAGCTAGAGGTATAAGTAATGGAGACGTTTAAGAGGGTACTTAGGGCGGAGTATCCTTTTACGCTGACTAGCATGGGTAACCTGGCGTTGATGTATAGGAATTAAGGGCGGTGGAAGGAGGCCGAAGAGCTGTCTATGTAAGTAATGGAGACGAGTTTAAGGGTGCTTGGGGCGGAGTATTTAGATACGCTAACTAGTATAAACAATCTCGCATTTATGTTTAAAGCCTAAGGCTGTAACGTTAAGGCTATTTTACTAATGGAAAAATGCTTTTAGCTACGGAAATAGGTCCTTGGCCCTTAGCATCTATATACTATATTATTGCTTATAGCTCTAAATAAGTGGTAGCTAAAGAATATAGAGATTGGAGTTTAAAGAGACTTTATTTTATATTATATACTTATAAGTATCCTAGGCATAGTATAAAAGAGGTTATTTAGGGGCTGTTTAGTTGCCACTTTATATTTAATATAAGGTGGTTATTTGGTAAATCTAACGACTTTTAAATATGAAGCTCCTCTATATTAGTAAGCGCGTCAAATTTGCAAGCTATACTCTATACGGTAGTTAAAATGAGGTTCTTGGCACTGTTTTAATATATTGCTTTCGAGCCTCCGTTCTATATTCTATACCAATCTAGAGGTCTTATATATGCGCTAAAGTAATGACTTCTTATAATATGGCGACTCCAAACACCCTAATTGTGATACTGTTGTTGCATTTACATGCCTTATATAATATTATTATTCTAACCTTTGTGATCGCGATAAGCTTGTTTCTAGGGCGTCGTAGGCATTGCTGTAGCTCTACTACGGCTTATACGGGAGGTGGGTAAAGGTGTAGAAAGCGTTAATTGCAGAGAGGGCGTTGGCTGAGGAGGAGGCTTATTACTATACTAAAGTAGGGAGTCGCGATAGAGGCCTGGTGGCAGAGAGGAGCTCACTTAAATCGCTCGCTGACGTTAATCACGTATTATGCGAAGCCAAATCTGGAGCCTTATATGGAAGCTTACCAAATAATTGACTTAATTATAGATTTAAACAAGCTATAGTAGTAGCCGCTACTAATTATAGAACGGGCGATATTAAAATACGTATAAATTGAACAAATATAATATAGAGCCGATTTGCAACTAAATATACCTTTAGTTAATAGAGCTCGCATAGGCCCTATATATCTTATTTATAGTAGTAACCTAAAGCTAGTGCAAACGCGGAATGGGTTAAGCTACGTAAGTATGCTTATCCCTTAACCCGCTAGTTCTGGCTCCTAGTTATTAATAAGACTTTAGCTAATCTAGGGCTCTTTATTGGCTAAAGTTTTATTAATAACTAAGAGCTAGAACTGGTAGGTTAAGAGATAAGTACGGAGGTCCCTAATAAAAGTTCTTGTACCTTCCTAATTAGGAAGTTTTAGACTGACGTACGCGCAAGTATAGGTGCGTATTTTACAGTCTACGTAGCGTATACTAGAGTCTATATAGCGTATATTAAGGTACGCAAACTTTAAATATTAATTTACTAGCCTAATACTATATATAATAAAAATTCCCTATTATATTTTTAATTTATACTTAGTAAGATAATATATAAAAATATAGAAAGCCGTAATAAGTATTATTATTCTTAAAACTTCCTAATTAGAAAGGTGTAAGAACTTTTATTAGGGACCTCTGTAATGTCTAACGGTAATAAAAGTGATTTGGTACTAAATGTTGCCACTATAAGTAGGGAGGGTGGCCGACCCGCATAGGCTATACCCTTGTTTTCGTGGCGTATGTATGGCTATAATAGAATATACACCACCCTGGTATATCCGGTTGAAAGCGTATATTAATCTTAGTAGTTAAACGGCAGATTTTATACCTTTTAAAGTAATACGCACGGCCACTTTAATATATTTTTACCTTTTTTAGGTATAAATCTAGGCATTTTAATTAGCGTGATTAATACGCGCTTTTAACCGGATGCGCCAAGGTGGTGTATATATATACGTTTTCGTGGCGTACACTTTAAAAGTCTTTTAAAAAGGACACGTTGTTAATAAGTAAGGCTAGTTTGGGTGCCCGTAATGGGGCACCTAACACTTAATTAAATTTAGTTTAGCGGATAATAAACCCTAGTCTAAAGCGAATAGCTGTAAAAAGCCAGTACTTGGTATACTTACGATATTGATAAGTACCTATAAGTAGGAGTACCTATAATTACGGGGAACACCTATAATAGAAGGGAGTATTTATAATAGGGAGTACTCCTAATAGTAAGGAGTACCTATAACAATAAGGAGTACCTACGACAATGAGGAGTACCTACAACAATAAGGAGTATCTATAATGGGGAGTACTCCTAATAGTGAGGAGTACCTACGATAATGAGGAGTACTTACGACAATGAGGAGTACCTACGACAATGAGGAGTACCTACGATAATGAGGAGTACCTATAACAATGAGGAGTACCCGCGATAAAGGGGAGTGCCTATGGTAACGGGGAGTACCTATAATGTTAGGGAGTACCTATAATGGTGGGTACCTATAATAGTTGGGAGTAACGGGGAGTGCCTATAGCGATATGCCTTTGGCCGGTTTTCATTAGCTGTCTCTAAATAGTTGGCGTTTAGCTTACGTATTTTACTTACGGATTTCGTAAAAAAGCATGCTATTTAATTAGTATTTATATCGCTTTATTTTTATAAATTAGAAAATAGATACTTTAATTATAATGTAACTCTTAGCTAAGTTATAGTAATTACTAGAGATCTCTATAAGAGTCTTTACTATAGTTAATTTTAGGCCATCCTAAGGAGAAATATCCCTTGGGATGCCCTACCTAAACCTATATTATACTAGTTTAGTCTTAATAAATTACCTCGGTTATATAATCACCTTAGTTATACAATTTTCTAGCTTATTAAAATGTGCTGGCGTTTTCTTAACTGGTATAGGATAGAACTTTTCCTTTAAAGTAGTTAGTAGTCCGTATAGTAATAGAGAGAAGAGGGCCTACTAGATCTTGTAGGTTTAAAGGCTATAAAGGTTAATCTATAGACGTATAGGTATAAAATCGACCGTTGCGCTATATTAGGATATAGCAATCTACGTTATAGTCTCGCTTTAATCTATTAGCCTTTTATAAAAAGGTCTCCTTTTACTTTTAAAAATTCTCGTTTATGGCTCGCTTTGACCTTAGTAGTAACCTTTACTTTAAACATATTACCGTAGTAGTAGATAATTAATAGCCTATTGGCGTTTTGTAGGGTAACTAGGGTGCAAGTTGGCTCTAAATTGTATATTAATAAGGTGGGAATATTAAGAATAAATATAGAATCTACCCCTTAATATTAGCCTAAGTTTTAACTGAAAACAAGATCTCGTTCTAAGAACTGGATCCAATTCTAAAAACCGTATTTTAATTCTAAAGGCTATATCCTAATTCTGGGTCCTAGACGTACTAAGTGTGACTAAAAAGATATAGTATTGAGCTAATCGGATTATTTTTAGTTCTGGCTTAAATTGCGATCTTAATTCTGGTTTTGGGGCATAGGCCAATTAACTACTATAAAAAGGGTGTAATTTTAAAGACTGGATCTAGTTCTGGGAACGGGATCCAGTTTTCGGAAAACAGGTCAATTAACTGCTGTAAAAAGAGGTTGCCTATATCTATATTTAGCATGTTAGGTTTAGCTCGTTTTAAGATTAGCTACGTAATCGATTATAGGCGCGTGCACGACCAACCCAATAATCAACCTACTCTCGCAGCTGCACCTTGCCTGGCGCCTTTAGCATTACTGCATTAGAGCCTCGCTCTATTTAAGCCTTACGTATTATAAAACAAACTAAAGCTGATAATTATAATTAGTTATAGACTAATAAATGCTACCTGTAGCTTTCTAATAATACTGGAATCCTATATACGTACTATGTTTTAGCCTATACAACCAAAGACTATAAATGGTGTCCCTGTACTTTAGGTCATTGTAGCTTAATATTTAACTAAGCCCCGCGAAGCCTTAGTCTAAGCCACATTGGATTAGCTTAACTTTTCCGCGCCTAATCTACAATCCTTATGTTCTGCTTATACTCTGCTTCCTTCCTTATACTTTTCTTCCTTATTATATCCTTATTTTAAGACATGTGACGTATCCTTAACCTCCTTGCACTTATTTACTTCTCTACCATTATACCATTCGTTATATCCTAGCCTCTTTAATATCCCCTCCTCGCCTGCCTACCTGCCTGCCACGCTAGCCCTCCCAATATAGCTCTTAGCGCATTCGCCCGCAATAGCGAATCTCTTTAAATTAAAGATAATTAAAACGAAGCCTATTAGGGAAGGATTAAATGACTTTTGCGATTTATTTAACTTAATATATTAGGATCTGGGTATTCCTAGCTCTTTAGACTCGTTATACTAGATACGTAATAAAGGTAACTGTTAATATACCTGTTATAAATTTTCGTTTAACGCCTATAGGACTAAAGGATATTTTGCTTAATTTAATACTTACTTTACAGAGCCTTCCTACTTTTTGTTTATTGCCGTCTAACAGCGGCAATAAAAACCTCCTTGGTGATCTGTTAAGACTTAATTTAGTAGTTAATTCTAACGACTTTGATATTAAGCAGTTCCTGCCTCTTCTAAATGCGATCCTTTAAATTAAACCTAATGAGGTTATCTAGGAAAAGGTGTACGCTACTATTATAGAGTTTACGCCTCCCCCCCAACCGCTACTATTCTACGTTTAAACCCTATATTAATGTAATATAAGTAGCTTTGCCAACTCGTCTAAATACAGGAAATACGTAGATAATGTTCTAAAGGAGGAGCTAGGCCCTCTTTATGTGGGGATTCCTGGCTTATATAAAGCATTCTTTAGGGGAGTTAAAGGTTTTAAAGAGGTAAGCGCCGCCGTTTTTAAGAAATATAAGGAAGGGGACAATCTATTATACGCTGAGGGCGGCTAGCATAACTGGCCTAAAGGCGCGAAAGAATGTGGAGTCCTAAAGTGGTTTAATAAGCTAATTATATTATTTTTAGACTTTATAAAGGAGCATGGGTTTGTTCTAAAGGTATAATAAAGACTAGTAGAGTATACTTAGCAGCCCTTATAAGGATCTACGGCCGACTAAAAGCTAGATATTGGCTTTGTGGATAATCTAATAACCGGCGAAAGCTCCTAATGCTATTAGTTGTATATACTTGTATTAGGAGAGCTAAAGAGTAATTTAAATACTAATATAGCCTTGAAAGTATGGTTTGATTTAGGGAAATATATAAGGGAAGTATTTGCCGCTTAGGATAGTTGTTACTTTATTCTAGGCTTTACCCTCTATGGATCTATTATGCGGTTATAGGAGTATAACTAGGTAAGAGGCGTTGCATTATTATTATTTGATATTAATAAAGACGGACTATAATTTACCTTAGCGATGTTAGGATTTCTCTAAATAAATAAGGAGCAGCTTAGGTTTAACCCTACTATTCTAACATTAGATGGTAAATAATATATTAAGGTTATATATAATGATTAAACCGAGCGTTTTATCCTTAATAAACTTATAAAGCGGGTACCCTGTGTCGCTGGTTAAGCGATTACTTGCTGGAAAGTATACCGCGAGGGCGACACCTTTAAGATACCCTTTGTTATTAAAGACTTGTAGTAGTACCTAGAGCGTAAGGAAGAAGGTAAACTGCTGCGTAAAGTGATGGGGAAAGAAGTGGTTAATGTGGCTAGGTACTATCACTATGAGACAGTTTATATAGGTGGATAAGATGATGATATCTATAATATCTATAAGGGGCTGGATATTATAAAAGTGATAAACTATAAGCTAGAAGGCTTAATAAAGCCTCTAAGATTAACTAGAGTATAAATTAGTATAAGGAAAGGTAGAAGTTCTAGTAAAAAGAGATCTTTTAGCTATACTAAGCTACCGCCTAGTAAGCGTACGTGTTTAAGCTCTCCGAATAAGCTCCCTATATAGAATTGAGTATATTAACGCGTTATTACTTATAACTATAGGAAGGCTCTTTATAAGGTAAGCTCTTAGGCTGTAATGCTTGCTATACTAGAGGGTATTATTGAAGGATATGAGTCTTTATATACGTAGGCCGGCATCCTTTAATACGACGTTTTAATAGGCAACCTCTTAATGAACGAGGAAGACGATAATCCCTTCTAGAAGTTATTCTTAATTAATCTTAATCTTGCGATTAAAGAGAAGCGGGAAGGACCTTTGGGAGTATAGGGCAAGACTAGTATAAGAGCGTTTATGGCTATAGGAGTGCTTCTTGGCGAGAAATATTCCTTTAGGTATAATCTGGAGTTGTTCTTTTAGGTACTTTTCTGGATATACGTACACTATAATAGGTTAGGTAAAGATATCGGTCTAACTAAGTTTAAGTATTAGAATTATAAGAATACTATAAAGCTAGCTAAGTTAAAATTGGGCCTAGTAAGCAGAGAAGGCTATTTTCTTAACTATATAGCTGAGGTATTTATACCCTATTACTAACCGCTAAAGCCGTAGGTTAATAGGCTGTAGAAGGTGGTTTTCCTAATAGATAGTAGGTAGGAGAAGGAAGATAGGGCGCTTTATTTTTAGATAAAAGATATTCTCTAGTAAGTACAGAAGGATTTAGAGGTGTTAGTAGAGTAGATAAAATAACATTTTATTGTCCTATAGTCTTCTACTATATAAGTTAAAGTTTTATAGAGATTTGGGCGGCTAAGGCTAGGTAGCAGCCTTAGTTAAAACGTATGTAAAATAGCGTAGGGCGAGTTGCCTGGGCTAAATAAACCCGGGAAAGCGGATAACCTAATCTTCCGCCAAATTATTAGATCTCTATACCCTACTATCCTATATAGGCTTTATGTTTCTATAAAATATGTAATCCACTTTCTAGCCTATTAGAAGCCGCCTTGTGCCGCCTAAATAGAGGCCGTAGGAGAATTAATCCCTTCTTTTAACTAATCCCCTACTTAAATAAGTCCCCTACTTAAACAAATCCCCTACGGGAGCTATTGCCTACGTGTTTCGCCGCCCTATAGGAACTAATCCCCTACTCCTAATAATCCCCTACGGGATATGATCCCCTACTTTAACAAATTCTCTACGGGATCCACTCCCCTACGGGATCTACTCCCTTGCGGTAATAAATCCCCTGCGGTAATAAATCCCCTGCGGTAATAAATCCCCTGCGGCAATAAATCCCCTATGGTAATAAATCCCCTGCGGTAACAAATCCCCTACGGTAACGAATCCCCTGTGGGTGCTAATGCCTATGTATTCTACCGCCCTATAGGAACTAATCCCCTGCGGCTTGTATTCCTGTACAGCTTTTGCTTTCCTATAAGAGATTGCCCTAGAGGTAGCTCCGCGAAGCCTAGAGGAACTCTGCTCCAACAGCTATAAATAAAAGGGTTAGTCTGAAATACGTTAATGGCGCCGAATTTAAAAGTGTAGGTGTGATTAAGAGCCCTAGGGTTAAAAAGCCCTGAGGGAAAAATCCCCTAGGGGAAAAAAGCCTTGGGGGAAAAATCCCCTAGGGGAATAATCCCGTAGGGGAATAAACCCCTAGGGGAATAAAGCCCTAGGGGAATGGAACCCTAGGGGAATGGAACTGTAAGGGAATGGTACCGCAAGGGCTTCTATAAATGGGCGAATCGCTAGGATTTATTTTTGTCCTCAGCTTCTCGGCTTTTAATTGGTTGGTACGCTTTGCTAAGCCTTACTGGCTTATGCTTTAATAAGTTGCCCTGTGCTGTTTTATGTAAGTTATATCTAAGGCTGCTGCCTGGACTTGGAGAGAAAGAAAGAGGGGGATTAAGTAAGCTCTGAGAATTGAGTATTTAGTTTTAGGTATAAATGAAGGGCTATTTTTAGCTTCTAAGAGGGTCTTAATTTTGGATGTTTCGAGCGCCTAAAATTAGGTACTCTATTTTTAGGGTTTACTTAATCCCCCGAACCCTCCTCGCTCCTATCTTTAACCTTTACTTTTCCTTTTAAGTAAATGGCGTAAAAAATCCCAATCTAGCGATAAAATTTCCGTATAGCTTTCCTATCTACTAGCAAAGTTAAGAAAACGCCAAGCATCTATATAATGCATCTCTTAGCTAAGACGAGACGCCACGCCGAATTTATGGGGCTAGTGCTAATCCCTATGGAAGACCCGCCTACGGGAGCGCCTATACCTTTAATGTGTATCCGTTGATGAGGATATAGGTTGGGGGTTTTGGTATAGTTTAGTTGACTTAGTAACCGCGCTAAGCTAAACGCCGAGCAGCGGAGGTAGTGCATTACCGCCATAACGCTATACTTAAGACCGTTTATTCTAACACCAACTACAGTTCCCCTATTTCCTCTATTCTTTAATCCTAGGAAGTAGACCCTTAATAAAGGTGTAGTCAGAATAGGTTGGCTACCCTCCCTACTAGTAGTGGCGATGTGTAACCTAAACTAATGCTGAACTAACGCCTTTTATATACTTTAAGGACGCTTATACGCTAATAGATAAAAGCCGGTCTATAATATATTTAAGAACCTTACTAGTATACTACTTATTGCTATACGCTAACTAGGGCATATAAATAATAGAGGATTATGCTAACTTTATACGCGCCTTATAAACTATCTTATAGGAATAAATAGCCTTTAGCTATACTGCGTTTCTTAAACTAGAGATAAATAGTACTTAAAGCAAGTAATAGTAGTAGAATGCTCCGGGCTAAGTGCACGTTTATATCCACTGCTTACCCTTTAATATAGTACTAAAGCAGCTTTATATTGTTACTATTAATAAAATAGAAAAGCTAGGTAGTATATACTAGTTAATATATTAGGGTGCTCCTTTCCTAGTGCCTTTTCTCTTCCCTTTAGCGCCTGCCAGTTTATCTCCTCTATTACTTTATACTTTCCCTAATACTGTAGTACCGACGCTATAATGCTAGTGCTTACTAGGGTATAAAGATTATTACCCCCTACCATCCTCTCCCTAAGTCGTCATTACTTTTATTACTATACTCTCAGCTATTTATAGCTCCCCTTCGTCTATATATACTATATAGCGTTACTTAACAATTACGCCTAGTTCCCTAGTAATTCTTTATTAGCTAGTTTGCCCTTTAATATAGACTTAATATAGGGAAACAACTTCTAGCACTTCGTCCGGTTCTTAAATCTCCTATTAAGGAATCCTCTTGCTATTAACATAAAAGGCTTCTATCTCCATCGCTCTACCTTATTAAATGACAATAGCTAGACCCTTATGCAGAACCGCATTAACTAGTACATCTTATACACATCGCTCTTCGTAGCTGCTGTTATTAGCAAATAGGCACGTAAATATATCTAGGTCGTCGTTAAACTCGCCATTGTTATTATTATCCTTATCCTTATCCTTATTATTACTTTTTTCTCTTAAGTAATACCTGCCAGGTAGTTGTATGTCAGGTGGTTTTTATATCCTAGTTTCCCTTAATAGCCTCCCTAGATAGATAATCGCATCGCCTAAGCAAAGGCAGTAAGTAATATAGTTATAGTATAGTTAGTGCGTTAATGAAAATTTTTTATTACACTGACTTTGCGCCTTAGTGAGTATTAGGTAGTTTGTTAATGTTTATCCAATACTACTCTTAAAGGTAACCTGCCTTATTAGGAGAAGGTATTAGAGTAAAAGTGCCGCCAATAGGTCGATAATTGGCGCGCTTTCTTTTTGCTTTAACAAGATAGCACTTAATATAAGATAGCTCGTTCTTAATAGGTATATAGTAAAAAACCAGCTTCGTAAGTTGCGTTAGGGAGACTTCTATATAGGTCTAGCTTTTTAAATAACTAATAGCGTGCTACGATTGTTAAAGAGGTAAAAGAGGTAATTTAAGATAGTAGAGGTAACGGCTATAGCTAAGGTAGAGGGCGTAATAATAATATAGGTTTTAAGGCGATATAAAGTGTTAACAGCGGATTAAGCTAATTAGAACTTGGCCTTAAAAAGACAGATATGAAATTCTAGCGGTGATCTCTATACTTCTATACTCTAGGTAGAAGCACTATTTAGCTCTTATTAATAGTAAGGATCTAGCTATAGCCCTTATTTTTATAACTAAGCCAACTATATAGTTTGCCAGCTTAGCGTTTTAGTGCTACGTAAAAAGGCTGTTACCTATCTACTCCTTAAAATGTCTCTTCCCTTTAACACACATCCTTTTAACTATTTAGCTCCTAATCTGGTACCTAGGTTTATTATAGTTTTTATACTATGCCATTCCCTATATACTAGGGATATGCGTTTAACCTCTCTAGTAATATGTTTTAAAACTCCGATGCCGTTTTACTAACGGCCAATCTATCTAATATTAACGTTACCGCGCCAAAATACAACACTATACCAATATTAGTTAACTATATAGACCTAGCTAAATTTATCACAAGCGATGTAGAGCTTACTATTTATCGCAGATTCAACAGCAGTATAGCTTAAATTCTTCTCTCTTTATAGAGCGAGATATAGCAAAAATAAAATCTTTTTAATAATGAGACTAATAAGTCTAAAAAGAAAGAACTCCTCTTAAGTATAAAAATATAAATAAAAGATTACTATAAGTAAATGCAGTATTCTAGCACGGCTTTAAAGATAATAAGACTAATAAATGTTATAGATAAGATATTAATCCTCTAAAGCCAAGTTCTAAAACTTTAGCCGCTAGTTAAACGTGTTATATAAACTTTCTTCTATTAGCTAGACTATAAATGCCCTTCCTTACGGCATAAAACTGAAGTGTTCACTAAGTATAATAAGGCAGATATAATAGCATTAAGACCAGCGGAGGGTAATAATCCGTTTTTACGTTTCTTAAGGGATAACTTTAGTAGGGTACTAAGGGTAAGGCTACAGTACCCATATATAGTTAATGGCTAATACGCTAACTAAAAGGTAATATAATAGAGAAAGAATAATAACTCCTTAAAAGAACCTGAGCTAGGTAGAGAACTTTACTATATCCCAGAATCTTATATTATAAAGGTTATAACGGTAATAAGCATCGCCATTACAGCTATTATACTAGTGGCTATAATTATATTATTATACTATATAAGCTCGCCGGGAGCTAGGCTAGGCATAGTTACCGCCTATATATTAGTCTTTGTAGTTAGCATCGCTCTATTCTCCGCATAAAGAGTAGAGGTTTTTATAGCTACTATAGCGTAAGTTAAGACTTTGATTTAAGTATAAATATCTCTTCTAAAGTAATTTACTAATTATATATCGGACTTACGCAGATTTAGAGCAATCTTAGTAGTTTTTATAAGTGGGGATTTAGCAAAACCAAGATAGTAATAAACATTAGTATGGGCTTGTAAACTTAGTTAGACAGGATATAATCTATTTAGTAATTAATTTAATATGTTTTCTCCCTAAGATATATAGAAGAATTAAGGTACTCTATATAAATGTATCTAAACACTAAAGAAAATGCATTAGGCACTCTATGCAAATATATTTAAATACCTAAGAAAATATATTAGGTTCTCTATATAAATACATCCAAACACCTAAGAAAATGTATTAGGTACTCTATATAAATGAAAATAAACACACCCTTAGTATCTGTAGAGAGCGATTACTATATCCTAAGGAAAAGTCGTTAAAGGCCTAGATTGTGGGTGGGACCCTAAAATGGCTTCATGCAGGATCTAATGTGCGGGGTAGGCTGAGGTAACTAGGCGAATGCTATTGGGCGCCAGGACGTAGTGCAGGAATATTATAACCCTCGGCAGTTAATTGTTCGCTAGAAATAATAGATAGTTCAATCTTTAGTCCCAATTTCGCTAGATTATATTATAAGTTTAAGTTAGATTGCTCTAGGGTAGATTTTAAGACCTTTAGATATAGAGAAGCAAAAAAAGCGGCCGAGCTTTTCCTAATAGGGGTAATAACTCGTCTCCTCCTTTATAAAGTACACCACTATATTAAAGATATGCGGGTAGGCTAGGCAAATAAACTAGAGGAGGATAGTAAGAAAAGGTAGAGAAGCTAGTAAGGCATACTTAATTTAAATCTTTTGCGATAGAGAAACGGGTAAGTTTTAAATATTTTGTAATAGAGAAATGGGTAAGTTATCTCTATCTAGCCTAAGTAGGCCAAGAAACAATAAAAAAGTCTAGGGAGGATAGTGAGAGAAGGTAGAGAAGCTAGTAAGGCATAGTTGATTTAAGGGTATATTTAGTTATAAGTTTAGATTAAAATAAGGGCTTTAAAATGGAGTCGATCTAAAGCTCCAATCTAATTCTAAGGCGACTATTTGGTTGAATTCTAACGTAGGTTACTAGGTTATAACGGTCCACCTAGTGGGTTAGGGTTGTAGGTCGGTGGCCGCTATAATGGAGGCCCATTTAGGACGCTGCCCGCTTATACCTATCGTGAGTTCGAGACGGATTTAGGCGTGGACTACCCTAGATTCATAGAGGTGCAACGGTTGATCGGGGAAAACGGCAAAGTTTTAGCCGCCGGTTTGTCGTGGCAGCTCGTTAATTGACTCTCCGCGTCGCTTCCGGGACAAGGGTTTAATTATACGCAGCGTATTGCCGCCCAGTTCGGCTTCGACGGGTTACCACTAACGTACATGCTCCGCATGACAGAAATTTCTTTCTATAGCGTCGCAGGACGTGTTATAGCCATTAATGGCTTAATAATACCGACACCTACATTCCTAGAACGCCCTAATGTAAGGGCCTAGGAAGATCTAAGATGTATAACAGAACACTAAAATACTGCCAAATGACCGCCTTTCTAATTAGGAAAAGCGGTTTCCTATTGCAAATTCCAGTACCCTGCTAATTTTTCATTTTAACCCCCCTATAGGAGGCTGGGCCTAGGGTGTTATATTTGCTATAAAACCCTACTCTTTGCCAGATGGCTATGCAAAGATCTATTGTACCTTAACGGCGAAGTTTATGTCACTTTTTAGGCATATATTGCGTAACTAATCACACTAGCCAACTATATATACTCGCACGACTGCTCCCTTATTGTGTATACTTATATACCGTCCTTAGTAAGTAAAACTACGCCTTAATAAGGAAGAAATACAACAGATTCCTTAATATATTTTCTTAGGTGTTTAGATATATTTACATAGAGTACCTAATGCATTTCTTAGGCGTTTAGATACATTTGCATAGAGTACCTAATGCATTTCTTAGGCGTTTAGATATATTTATATAGAGTACCTAATATATTACGGACCTTATAACGGCAGTAATGGAACTACTAAGAAGAGACTTAGATAACTTAGTTATTACAATATAGGAAGCGCTTAAAGCGATTAATAAGGGCTAAGTAAGTTATATAGGACATTATATATTTATATACCCAACGTACTAAACGTAGCAAATATACTTATATAGCGAACGTACCTAATGTACTAAACGTAGCGAATATACTTATGTAGCGAACGTACCTAACGTACCAACATACTAAGTGCATTTCTTAGGAGATAGGATGTGTATTTAAAGGACCACAGTCCCTACCTAGATAGTTCTCTTCTTTGTAGTAAATCTTAAAATATAATTAGAGTTAATCTATTAGGCAACCACTCTACCAATTATATTATATTCTTGTTAATTGTTTAATTACCTATATACCTAGCCTATTAACAAGTCCACCGTAGTATTTCCTATAAGGCTTTGTTATATAATGCATTTTCTTAAGTATTAGATACATTTAGGCTGGATACCTTAATTCTTCTATATATCTTAGGGATAGGGGTACGCGTTATATAGTAATAGCGATTTAATACGTATTATTATATATAAAATCGGTATTTCCCACTTTATTACATTTACATTATATATTATAGAATTTAAATTCAATAGAGATTTAGTATTAAGTAATTATAGCAAGAAGGTTAAATCTGGTTACGTAATGCTAAGTTTGGCCCATATATTTACAAACCGTTTAACTAGGGGTAGTATAACGGGCTTATATAAATGCTTCTAAACCGAAGCTTGTAGATTACTACTATATAAGAATACTAAGCTAAGGAGAAGAAGGAGAAGAAGACTGTCGAAGACTAATAAGATATAAGGGGTTACTAAGGCGCTAGTGGTAAGTAAGCTAATGGCGATTTTCCATACTGGGCATGGAAAATCCTAATTGGTTAGCTCTATAAGTAGTGCTAACAGATTGCCCAGAAATGCGGCAAATTGCCCTAAAACGGCAATATAGCAGGTAACGCGCCCTAGCACCGTCACAGGCAGCTTACCGATTAAGAAAGGCTTAACTAGGAGGCTGTAATTATTACTAAAGATTACATTAAGTTAAAAAAGCGCCAGCTAATAAACCTACTATTTAATTTACTATATAATTGGATCTCTTTTATTACTACTAAACTTAACATTAAAAGCCTGTCTAGAACGTCTATTTTATATATTAAATTAGTACGTGTTATAAAATCGATTAATAATACGTAAAATATAAAATAAAAGTGTTATATATATATTATAATTACCCAGTCCGCACCCCTACTTAGGGAGAAAGCATATTAAATTAATTACTAAATAGATTACATTCTGTCCAACTAAGTTTGCAAGCCCATACTAATGCTTACTACTATTTTAGATTTACAAAATTCCCGCTTATAAAAACTACTAAGATTGCTCCAAATCTGCGTAAGTCCGATATATAATTAGTAAATCACTTTAGGAGAGATATTTATACTTAAATTAAAGTCTTAACTTACGCTGCGGTGGCCGCGAAAACCTTTACTCTTTATATAGTTAAGAATAGAGCGATACTGACCGCAAATACCAACGTATAGGCGGTAACTATACCTAGCCTAGCTCCCGGTAAGCTTACATAGTATAATAATATAATCGCAGCCACTAGTATAATAGCTGTAATAGCGATGCTTATTACCGTCACAACCTTTATAATATGAGATTCTGGAATATAGTAAAGTTCTCTATCTAGCTTAGTGTCTTTTTAAGAGTTGTTATTCTTTCTCTATTATATTGCCTTTCGGTTAGCGTATTAACCATTAACTATATATAGGTACTGTAGCCTTACCCTTAGTACCCTACTAAAGTTATCCCTCAAGAAACATAAAAACGGATTATCACCCTCCGCTAGTCTTAATGCTATTATATCTGCCTTATTATGCTTAGTGAACACTTTAGTTCTATACCGTAAGGAAGCGCATTTACAGTCTAGCTATTAGAAGAAAGTTTATATAGCGCGTTTAACTAGCGGCTAAAATTTTAGAACTTAGCTCTGGAGGATTAATATCTCATCTATAATATTTATTAGTCTTATTATCTTTAAAGCCGTACTAGAATGCTGCATTTACTTACAGTAATCTTTTATTAGTATCTTTATACTTAGGAGAAGTGCTTTCTTTTTAGACTCGATAGTCTTATTATTATTATTCATATTTCCCCAATAACTTACTAGCAATGCCGCGGATTTCCCCCCTATATTATACCGATTGAGCTTATTTAAAAGATCTTAGTTTTACTATATCTCGCTCTGTAAATAGAGAAGAATTTAAGCTATGCTGCTATTAAATCTACGATAAATAGTAAGCTCCGCGTTACTTGCGATAAATCCGGCTAGGGCTATATAGTTAACTAATATTAGTATGGTGTTATATTCCAGCGCGGTGACGTTAATATTAGATAGATTGACCGTTGGCAAAACGGTATTGGAGTTTTAAGATATATCGCTAGAAAGGCTAAGCGCTTATCCCCGGCATATAGGGAATGGCGTAGTATAATAAACCTAGGTACTAGATTGGGAGCTAAACGGTTAAGAGGACGCCTGTTAAAGGGAAGAGACGCTTTAAGTAGACGGGTAACAGCCTTTTTGCGTGGCACTGAAACGCCAAGCCAGTAAACCACGTAGCTGGCTTAGTTATAGAAATAAGGGCTATAGCTAGATCCTTACTATTAATTAAGAGCCAAATAGTGCTTCCACGCAGCCAGAGTATGGAAGCACAGAGATCACCGCTAGAATTTCGTATCTATCTTTTTAAGGCCAAGTTCTAATCAATTTGATCCGCTGTTAATACTTTATATCGCCTTAAAACCTATACCATCGTTACGCCCTCCGCCTTAGCTATAGTCGTCACCTCTACTATTTTAAATCGCCTCCTTTACCTTTTTAACGATTACAGCACGCTATTAGACGTTTAAAAAACTAGATCTATATAAAAGTCTCCTTAATACAACTCGCAAAAGCTGGTTTTTTACTACATACCTATTAAAAACAAGCTATCTTATATTAAGTGCTATCGTATTAAAGTAAAAAGAAAGCGCGCCAGATTATCGACCTAATGGCGGCACTCTCACTCCAGTGCCTTCTCCTAGTAAGGCAGGTCACCTTTAAGAGTACTATTAAATAAATATTAATAAACTACTTAATACTCGCTAGGGTGCGAAGTTAGCGTAATAAAAAAATTTCATTAATACGCCGGCTATATTATAACTACATTACCTACTACCTTCGCTTAGGCAATACGATTATCTATTTAGGGAGGCCATTAAGGGAAACTGGGATACGAAAACTACCTGACGTATAACTACCCGGCAGATATTACTTAAGCACATTTATAAGGAGAGGCGTTTTACTGCTAACCTATTGTCACTAATAAGCTTCTTTAACCCGCAAGGGATTCTAGAGTTAGTACTGCACAGCTATTTAACTAATGTAATAGAAAGGAGTAAGGACGAGGACAAGGACAATAATAATAATAGCGAGTTTAATAACGACCTAGATACATTACGTGCCTATTTGCTGGTAATAGCAGCTTTAGAAAGCGATGCGTGCGAAATACACTAGTTAGTGCAGTTCTGCACAAGGGTCTAGCTATTGTCATTTAATAAGGTAGAGTAATAGAGATAGAAGTTTTTTATATTAATAGTAAGAGAATTCCCTAACGGGAGATTTAAGAACTAGACGAAGTGCTAGAAGCTACTTCCCCACATTAAGTCTATATTGGAGGGCGAACTAGCTAATAAAGAATTACTAGGAAACTAGGCGTAATTACTAAGTAAACGCTATATAGTATATATAGATAAAGGGGAGCTATAAACAGCTAAGAGTATGGCAATGAAAGCGATAACAACCAGGGAGAGAATAGTAGAAAGTAATAATCTTTATACCCTAATAAGCACTAGCATTGTGGCGTCAGTGCTATAATATTAGGGAAAGCGTAAAGCGGTAGAGGAGATAAACTAGTAGGCGCTAAAGGGAAGAGAGAAGGCGCTAGGAAAGGAGCACCCCAATATACTAACCAGCGTATACTACCTAGCTTTTCCTTTTTATTAACAGCAATAATACAAAGCTGCTTTAGTACTATATTAAAGGGCAAGTAGCGGATATAAATATACACTTAGCCTAGAGTATCCTACTACTATTACTTGCTTTAAGCACTATTCGTCTCTAATTTAGGAAACGCAGTATAGCTAAAGGCTATTTATTCCTATAAGATGCGCGCGTATAAGGTTAGTATAATACTCTATTATTTATATATCCTAGTTAGCGTATAGTAGTAAACAGTATATAGGTAAGGTACTTTAATAGGTTATAGATTAGCTTTTATCTATTAGTATATAAGCGCCCTTAGAGTATATAGAAGGTATTAGTTTAAGGTTAGTTTAGGTTATATATTGCCACTACTAGTAGGGAGGGTAGCCGACCCACTCTGGCTATACTTTTGTTAAGATAGAGGGTAATATATACGTTTTTATAGTATAAATGGCAGCAGCAGTAGCATTAAACCGCTTCGCACCGTTATTATCGCCTAGGTTATCACCAGCAGCAAGCTAAAGCAACTCACTATCACGTTCTAATGCGTCCTAACGATTGTGAAGCGCGTTATAACTACTATCTAATACCTCTATATTATCTCGAAACCTTATAAGACGCTTAGAAAACTATCTGTTAATATAGATATATATAAATCTACCTCTACAGCAGCTAGCGATATACGGCTTTTCCTACTCTATAAAATCTGGGAAAAACACTTACTTTTATTATGTCTATAATAAAGTAATAAGTATATAATAGATAGTTACTTTAGGAGAATAGAGCAACAATAACCTCCTTAAATTTTATAAGGAGAATTGCCTCCTAGTAGATACAATATTCAATATAATTAATAATATTCCAATATTATCGCCACTATTACTACTACCCTTTATAAGCCCGCTCTAAGAACGCCCATTAAAATACGCTACTACTACTCCTTCCCCTCTTACCTTAACCGATACACCTACCTAGCTATCGCCCTTCTTCCCTCGCCTAGTTTCTCCTGTCCGTCCCTTATACGCTACTATTACGTCTTGCTCTTACCTAATATTACTATTACCGCTAGCGAAGCCTCGTCAATCTTTAGCCTCTACACTACTAGCACTAATAACTATACTATATACTTCTAGAGCCTCCCTACTAGTACCAGTGACTACTCTATTACAGCGCCGCTTACCACATATATTATTACTTATCCTCTCTATATATAACCTAGAACGCCAATTCTAAAATAAGTTAAGCCCCTTTTATAACTAGCACCTATATTACTCTACACGAAATCCCCCTAACACTAGTCTTATACGACTTTTGCACACTATTGTAAACCTTATTAGATCTTATAATATAAGCTATATTATTAAATATAATTATTATCCTTCTATATAGGATTAGCGAAGTATAAACTATACACGCAGTTTTCGTTTATTTAGGCTTATAGGAGATTATATTAAGATCTAGAAGAACTAAAATAGAGTAAAATAGTACTCTAACTTACTATACTTTAACGGTATTATATTACTTTCCTTTATTTCCTATATTAATTACAGCGCTAAAGGAAGGAGAAATAGCTCTTATAGTTAGCTACTAAATTAAAGCCGGTATAATTCATATTAGTTTACTCTAGTTAGCGCTTAGTAACGGCCTATACCTAAGTTAGACGGTATATAGCTATAATAGAACATATATATATATATATATACGTCGAGATAGAGGGCCAGGACAGGTTAATATATATATTAATACATCGGTTCATAATAGTAGGGCAGGGGTTGGCGTGTATACTACGCTATCTAAAGTAATGCTTTTGAAAACGGTAGCAAGCTCCAATTAGGCCGACGCCTACCTTATAAAGCTTCTAGCAATTAGCGAGGCAGCTAACTAGCTATAGAACCCTACGTGCACGGCTGTCAACTAAATAGGTTTTCCAATACCTGCTTCTAGTATAAGAATATTCTCCAACTTGTAATTAGCGTTGCTATTAGTATAGAGCTAGAGGGCTAGAGTATGCTAGGAAGTAATCGCAGAGATCTTAAAGAAGCTTTAGCTAAACAATATCACGCTATACTAGATTCTAGACCACTCGGGATTTGTAGGAAATAAAAAGGCCGACAAGCTTACTAAAGCAGCGATAAGACTAGAGAGTAAGGAGCCACTACAAAGGGACGGCCTCCTATAGTACCTTGTAACGCAAGCCTTAAAAAGAGCCGAGATAATAACAGGACCGCTTCTATTAGAAAGATCTAATACTAGCAAATTTATAAGGAAGATTGACGCAGTACTCCACCTTAGAAGGGCGGTAGGATTATACTAGCAGCTAATCAGCTCCGAAGTAGCCATCCTTACGCAGCTATAGACCGGCAAGTCATTTCTAAAGAAATATCTCTATAAAATTAATGTATTAGAGACGGCGTTATACAACTACGGGCTTATAGAATTAATACAGCACTTCCTTTTCTCCTATAGGAGGTGGGCGCAGTAGAGAATTAAACTAAGAGAGCAGTATAGAGACCGATTTGGGGATCTATTATATATATTAGGAGGCTACTTAAGCAGATGAGAAGGAGGCAGGAATATTAACGGCCCAATTAAACGCTGGAAGCCAGATATTAGCGTAGTTAAAGCTACAATCGAATTCACAAAGGAGACTAGACGTTTATACCTAAGTATATAAGACGCAGAAAGTATAGAAGCTAACATTAATAAGTAAAGACTCTTAAGAATCCCTCCTCCAATTATCTAACCAAATATACCGCGAGCCTTATCTACACATACCTCCACTAGTGCGTTACCGATTAAGAAGCGCATAACGCTAGAATAGCCCTGCGGATATAAGGCGTCGAAAACTACTTACCTGGGCTCGCCTCTAAACTTTAACTTTCTTTTAATAGTAACGTATTACTTTCCTTTATTTCCTTAGTTAAGTATAATATTAGGTAATAGATATATAGTTCTTATAGTTGGCTTCTAAACTAGAGCATACATATTAATAGCAGGAAGTATTTAGTTAGCGCTCTATAACGGCCTATACCCTAAATAGTATATGGCTATAATAAAATATATATATATATATACATATGTCGAGATGGAGGAAGTGGGAATAAAGTGTAGGTGAAAAGTTTTAGTAAGTGCTGACCGATCTAAGCGGCAATTAAGCCCCAGCCACGTGTAGCGGAGTTAGTGTTTTGGGTACCCCACAATACGCCGCTTCGGAAGCGGATTAAACTCCTTGCTCCGCAGCTAAGCGGGGTTACGAAACCTTACTACCAAATGATTCGATATTATAATAATTAAGGGGGAATCTGTGCTAAAGTCTCTTATCTAATGCTAAGGTGTCTAATATGATTGTTACGAATTACGAGTGAAAACTTATGTTTTTATTCTGACGAAGAGCTTCTTATTAATGTATTTTTATACTCTAGGTCATTATCTACTATACGCTTCAATGCTCTCTCCTCTTGATTAATATACCTCGCTTTATTGCTAGAAGCGATATAATCTAGAGGTATCTCTAATCTTTTCCGCTTCTTAAGTCTAGGAGCCATTAAATGCTTGCTAAGTAATCCCAGCTATCGTACCTTAGTCTCCGCCGTGGTAAGGTACTGGTAGAGTTATTGGGCAGAGATTACTAATCCTAGATCCTAATCTCCAATCTTACCCTGTATAAGTTCTTTATAAGCAAAGTCTATAAGTTTAAGTTAAAGGCCTAGATAATTAGTAGGATTTCCTTAGTTGTTGCGGAACGCCTATAAAGAATATCAGATATTAGATAAAAGAGCGTCGTTTTAAAATAGAGTATACCTTATCTATAACTTCTTAAACTACTTTTAATTTATCTCTATTAGTAGTATAGAATATACAAGTTTACTATACCAATAACATCGCCTTGCGCGACTACTTCCTGCCGTATTTAATGTCTAAGCCAATAATAACCTATACGCTCGCATCTAAATCTAGAAGATAGTCTTCGGCTAGCCTACCTAACCTCTTCCTCTTTTGTAAATATATAACTTTAATTATAACGCTAGGATATTATACATTATCGTGCTAGAAAGAGGCGTCCGGCTTATATTTTAACTTTATGCTAGGCGAAGCGCCGTTAACTAGAAAATAAATCTCGGTAGAACGGGCTGGCCGCACCTTCTGCGCGAAAAGGGCTGCCTTGTCTGACCCGTTGCGAATTACCTTTAGCTAACTTTAAATTGTGTCCTTAATACTATTAATAAAGAGCTTATATATACTAGTCGGCATACAGATAACAAGTCGGTGGCTTCTTACGTTATAGTTATACCTGTCCGATTTCCATCATCAGCTACGCCTGTATTATTCTTTAAGGCTATGTACCGTATCTTATCCTTAGCATACCTAAATAGCGCCTCGTCTCGCCTAAGCTGACGCTTTATATTATTATACTCTCCTTATAAAAGCTGAAATTCTGTCTATGGGTGTTCCTTAATATGTCTTCCAGCTTTAATATCTTTAAAAAGCGCAATAAGTCGGGGAGCTTAGGTAAAGGCTTTCTTGTTAATTGGCGGAGGCGTTAAAGGCGCGCTTACGAAGCTTAAAGGCGGTGTAATATGCCGATTATCTTTTATAGGAGTCTGCGACGTAGACATAGCCGTATGTTATGCTATAAGTTAGGCCGCATTGCGAAGTTAAACGGTGACCGTCGCGAAAACTGGTTGGGGTTTGGCGGTTCCTTACGCTTCAAGTTAACTCAGCAACCGTGCCACTAAACAGCCGAGCAGCACACAAAAGCGTTGGTGGGGACTGTGGCGTGTGGATGCGGCAGTGCTTTACCGCTATAACGCCACGCCCAAAACACTTGGTTCCAACGCCAACTACTTTTTAAGGTTGAAAAATAGAGAATATAGAGGAAATGGGCAACTATAGACCCTTATAAGGGTGTAGCCAGAGCGGGTCGGCACCCTCCCTACTAGCGCCGGCATAACGTTAAAGTAAATTCACACAGCATCGGAACCCTCAACAAAGGGCAAGACGGTTTTCAAGTCACTTGCAAAAGGGATTAGCAGACATGTTTTTTAAGCCCTAATTCAAAAAGCTTCTTTGAAGGAAAAGGGTAGTGATTATAGGCATAAAGCAGGTGCTAAGAAAGTACTAATAGTAGATATATGAAAATGAAAATAACTTTAACACTATAAAGAAGAAGCTGTTTCTGTATAAAGAGCCCTATAGACCTAGTATGCCGGACAAGTTCCTATATAATAGATCCTATAGGCTTAAAGAACTAAAGAAATTCCTATAAGAGAAGCCTAATGAATTTGGTGACAAGTAGAAGTCCTATTATACTTCCTCCTAACCCTTTCCTATTATATTAATAGAGGTATATAATCCCACTTAGTAGATTGCAATAGATGGAATAAGCGCTAAAGAGTATACACTAGATATTATTCTTTAACTCTTTAATATATAAATCTATAAGCCCACTAACCTTAAACACGACTGGTACTTACTTAGGATGTAAGTGTTTAAGCTTAGAAAGAAACTTATAGAGTTTAGGGTTATTATTATATATTAGTTGTCCTTTATTGGTAATACAGTGAATAAAATCTTCTGCCCGTATTAAGAGACTTAAGAGATTATTATAAATTATATAGAGCTCGGAAGAGGTCAAGCTAAAAGAGACGAAAGTGTAGGTTTTAGAACATAGACAGACCACTAGGCGTTTTACAGGCATTCTATAATTTCTTATTAAATTTCTACTTTATTCTTCCGTATAGTATTACACTTATAGAGTCTTACCTATTAAATTACGCCAAATCCTAAGTTCTCTATTATCACTCGATAATCCATTATCGTCACTCCGGCTTAGTTTATCAATATTGGTAGTATTAATTCGCCCTTCTACTAGGTCACTTTAGCGTAATCTGTTAATAGAGTGGCTAGAAGTCTGTAGCTTATTACTATCATTTAAAACTACCGTCTCTTTATTACTATCTTTATTACTATCCTCTTTTTATCCTTAATTATAAGGTGTGAAATATATAACGCTAGGGTAGTATATATAGATCGTTTCCTAAGCTCTTCCTGCAGACCTATGAGAATTATTAGCAATCTAATTTAGGTTTGTCTGAGGCATATATATAATAGGACTTATTTAACGAGCACAGAAAAGAACTATATTTTAGTAAGGCTTAGTATTTAGGGAAAAGCTAGCTTGATCTGAGGACATTTTAAGGTAAGGTGAATGCTACCTTTATAATATTTCCTCTACTGCTTAGCTAAGCTAAGACTAAGTTTAGAAAGAGAGATTAATATTACCTAAATAAGGCGAAGTATATTAGCGGCCCCTTTACCCTAAAGCTGGCGTATAATATCCGTTGGCTATAATTACTTCTTACTTGGTGTACTGTTTATGCCTAAAAGCGTAGGCTGCTAGACTAAATCTAACGGTAGCTGTTTAAATTAAAGGAGGCATTGCTAGGGGTAATTATTGGCTAAGCTGTTACTAAATATAAATACCTAACTAAAATATATTATATTAGTGCGGAAGAACTAACGCACTAGTCTCTAGCTTTGTAAGCAGTGCTTAGCTGTTATTATTTATTAGATTATAAGTAGTCTTAATGCTCTAGCTCTTGTTAGTATTAATATAAAGAAGCTTATATAAACACCGCATACTTTAACGGCTGGAGAAGTTTATATGAATTTGTTAACTAGGATTGTGTAAGTTACTCTAAGATTGATATTTCTGCCTAAATCCATATGACGTGGGTGAAAGTAATGCCGCCTTCTAAGCGCTGTACTATGTTTTTAAGGCATGTAGTATAAGTAAGGAGTTAGGAGATAAAGCTGCGGCGTATTTAGCCACCTTTGACGTAACTGAGAAGAAGTTTAGGAATATAGTTTCTACTCTATTTGGAACCGGATAAGGGCTTCTGTATACTAGTGTTTAGGGGTAGCCCTAATAGTTGATTATTGTTTAAAGTTGATGATCCGGCCAAGCTAAGTTTTACGCTTAGAATTAAATAGGGGATTTATTTGATATTATAAGAAGAAGCTTAGATACTGGATGCTAGTAGAGGTATTAGCCCCCTAAATACCTAGAAGCTATAGGTAGTAAAGAGATTATCCTATAACTATTAATATGACTTAGTATTGCGGCGAAGCAGCTTGCGTAATTTAATATTTTTAGATTAGAGCTGTGCTTCTAGCGTTAGTCCTACGAGGGCATAAAGGGCGCTATTGCGTAGTTTTTTTTGCTTTATAGTACTTATAATTCCTAATTCTTTTATACTAGCCCTAAGCTCTTACCAGCTATGCTTTCTCTAGTTAAGGACCACTCGCAGCCGTCTAATTTTAGATAGGTGGGAATACTATCTTTACCTGCCCTAATATCCGGAATGGAAATTTCGTATCCTTACGACACCTAAGAGTATAAGGATGTGTATATCTTGGGAATAGACTATACGGAAAGCCATAGTAAGGCCAGCCCTATATTTTAAGTTTGGCTTATTAATCTTCTTACCTAATAATAGGCTCGTCTGACCCCGCGAATATAGTCGCTAATGTTGAGTACGTTTTTTTAATACCTTCTAGTAAGATAGCCGGATAATTATAGATCTTTCAATTACACTAATAGCTAAGTAGGTGACGATAAAGCCCACTTTATGGATGTTTCTAATAATAGCTTAGATTATAAAAGCGAAGATAAACAGCCTATTAGATTCCTAAGAAGACCAAACTAAATTTTAGAAGGCGTAATTAAAAACGGTGCACTTAAATACTGGGTAGAGTGGAAGCCTAGGCTGACGAGCATTAGAGCCACGGAGAGAAATAAGAATTTAAGGTATTGCTCGGTTTATATTATGGATGGAGTAGTAGTTTTATGCTAGAAGCCTATTAAAGAGCCTATAACTAACCTAATGTCCTATAAACTTTAATCTTATTATAAAAAGAATCTTAGTAAGTTTATTAAGTATATTATAAGGTTCCGAGAGCTTAGAGAGGCGCTTAAAAAGAAAGACAGAAAAACACTTATGGCTTTAGTAGATAAGAGTGGAATATAGAAGGGACTTAGATTAACCTCACGAAACGCCATTAATAAAAGTAGTAAAAAAGAGATTAACGGCAAATCTTTAAAAGCGAAAGAGAAGTAGAGATTACCCCTAAATATATGGCGTGTAGTGGGCTTAGGCCTAAATAATTTGGGAATAGAACTTTCTCCTATAGTACTTTAATAGTTTTTAAATAATTATTAAGTATTTCTAGTTACTGTTAAGCAATTTAATTATTTCCTATATATAATACGTTTTAGTCTTATTTATCCTACTATTTCTTAGGAATATCCTAATATAAGTGGGAATAGCTGGAGGTTCTAAGGGCTCTTAAGCAAGGCTTATAAAGCAGAATAATATATACTATATATGCTATATAACTATAGAAAAGAGTTTATTAAAAGGCGGAACATTAGATAGTTAGACAAAGGTTAAGCTTAGGTCTACGTCCTTACTGCTAGTGAATTCCGCCTGCTAAGACCACCTGGACTAGACGAGGTCTCTAAACTAGGTTAGGCATATTTATTCTTAAATATAAAAATCAAAAGCACTTAATAAATGTTATAGGCTTTTATAGCAGAAGCAGTTGTTCTAGTACGTTTGATAGCACTGCCTAAGATAACAACTTTCTTGCTAATGCTTTCTAAAATATTTAAGTTAGGACTAGGACTAGATAGTTAGTACAAGCTCTATTAATTTCCTTATATTAGTGCTATTTGCGTTGTCTTATCTGCTATAATGGATAAGTAAACGCACCTACTTACTTATAACGGATCTTAACTATAGTCCCTTAAGCTAGCTGGTCTACAAAGAGCGCGCCACGCGTTTACGGATCATAAAACAAATTTTCTACTCTGAGTTCCCTTACGGAGATCCTATCTAGTACTAGCTAGCATTTACCCCGCCATTAGAAACTCTTAGCATCTACCCCATATACTATCCTGTAGCGAAAGTACGTTTAAACACTAACCTCTCCCTTTATTCGCGTTTAAAAATTAAACGCCTCTTAAACGTATGTATGTATATATGTATAATCTATTATAGCCATATACTATCTAGGGTATAGGCCGTTACTAAGCGCTAACTAGAGTAAACTAATACAAATTATACCTGCTTTAATTTAGTAGCTAACTATAAGGGCTATTTCTCCTTCCTTTTACGCTGTAATTAATATAGGAAATAAAGAGAGAGTATATAAACCTAAGAGATAAAGAGCGTATATATATGTTGAAATTCCATCCTATAACCTACCCGTATCCGCCTATACCCTTAAGGAGCGCCTCCCTAGCCTCTATTACCGATAACTGCAATAGCTGCTTCCCTTAGTAGCAGTTTACTAAGTTATATTATTCTTAAACGGCCTAATACTAATAAGCAGGTTAAGAGGGCGGCGGCAATTACGTATTAAGGCGAGATCTAAAACAAAATTTAATAGAGAATAAGAATAGGGACCCGGTTACCTATGCTACTAAATTATAAGAATCCTGTCCTTCTCTTTCCTATATACTGGGCATTTACGGTATAAGGCTTAGTGTGGGCCTTAGCAGTTTACGTAGCGCAGGTTTACTGTCTTATACTAGAGATAACCTTCCTAGCCACACATATCGTATATATTGGGTCATATATAGTCTCTAGCTCTATATCTAAACCTTTTACATTTAAAACATGCCACTAGAGTGCGTCGCTCTTTAAATAGCGATACTACAATCGTACCTCCACTAAACGACACACTATCTATCCTAAGAAGCTTCTCCGTGTCCTCCTTTGTTGCTACCTTAATAACCACTAACACATGCTAGCTACTAGGCCTTAGTCTTCCGAGCCATCTCATTATATATACCTCCACCCCATTCTCCTCCCTAAACCGCTCTATAGCTAATTTACTTACTTTCCCACTATTAATATTTATTGCTAGAGCCACTTTAACCTAGTCCGCTTTAACTGTATACTACTTAGGTCCGATAAGCCTCGCCCTAGGGATATACGGTTTAAGCTACTATATAGTTATCTACCGGAACGCGGCCTCTTTATCCTTTTCCACTAAGAATTTAATAACGCTTATATTATCATTCGCTCGCTATACGCGGAAGTCCTTAACTATAGCCCCCGTAAGTCTCTTAACATCACTTATACCCTACATAATAGTTTATTTTACCACCTCTATATTCACTATCTTCTCTATCACTCCCTATCCCGCTTAGCTAATATTAATCACTAGCTAACCGTTGGGCTCCTTATAAGGGTCCCCAGCGCTTATTATTCGCAAAAGTTATCCCTAATCCTGCTACGCCTCTACTAGCCGCTACTGACGCCCATAATTATATTAATGGAGGCGATACTAAAAAATTATTAAACTGCGTTCGGAGAGAACGGATCTCCTCCTAAAGTTCGGCGTATTGGCTCTTAAGGCTCTGCTGTTCTAAGTAGATCTCTACAAGGTCGTCTTAGACGCTTTTGATAATGCTGTTCTAGTTCATAATAACGCTACTCTGCTATGTTATAATCTCTTTCAGATTTGTGATAAGCCTCGCGATTTCCTCTAAGTTAGTGCTTCTTCCCTCGCGTTTAGGTGAGACGGAGACGCTTGCGGTAGGGAATGGGGGTAGTCCATTCTGCGTTGATCGTGGCGCGATTGTTTGTGTTTTTAGCGACTGCTAGGCCTCTAGCGCCTTCGCGCTCGGTTTCCTTGTACGTCCTCTTATTGGAGCTGCTGGCGTGGCCAGAGAACGCCTCTTAAACAAGGGTGTGGCCAGAGCGGGTCGGCACCCTCCCTGCTAGCGCCTGTAGATGGCAGCATCGTGACGATGGTTCTGGAAGAGTCCTCTACATTCTTTCCTGCTTACATAAGCAGATTCCCTTTATTTCCATCTTACCTCAGCGAGCTCAGACGTGAATTTAATTGGAGCGGATGTTCCTTCGGCCCGTCAGCAAGCTAACTAACATCCACCAAAATCACGTCTAAGGCACTTTGGCGAGATTTGTTAAAATTATAACCAAAATCTTAATTTTGGCGATTTTATAAGGGGATTTCCTCCACGATATAATAAAATAAAGTCTTCAGAAGTTCATAGATGAATTTTAGGAGGCTACTTTACATATTAAATATTTTAGAATTATATTGTTCCCTTCCAAATCTAAGATTAATTTCGTTAAAGTTGAAATTCCCGTTGTTAAAACTATGAGCTTCTTTTGTATAGGCCTATATGGGCCTATATAAAGGTATAAAAAGCCTAAAATCTTATAATTTATAGAGCTAGATCTCCTGAGTAATTTAATATAATTTTTACCTTAAAAGACGCTGTAGGGATGTTGATCAATTTTGTTGGGGTTTATGAGTTTTCCTTACTAAAAAAGCTCGTGCTTCTATACAAATCTCGCCAAAGCGCCTCAGACTAAGAAATCGATCAAATATCCGAAGGAGATTAGCGCGCCAGCGTAATCGATTTCTTAGTCTAAGCTTCTGAGGTAAGTTTCCATCTTGGTCGACATCCATAAGCAATTGCTTATGACTTATAGGTATAGGCCTATATAAAGGCCTATATTTGTTGTAGATAGATTCTATATATAGATTCATTCATTCCAATATTATCTAGTTTATTACATCGAAATGCGTTCTAGTAATATGGCAAACAGGAGCTTGCTATACCCTAACTTTTAGCGTGAAAAAGGCATTGCCTTATTCCTGTCCTTCGTTCTTCACTAGTAAATAAGATCTATATGCTATATGCGATAAAGACCGTTCCAAGCTGGTAATCTCAAGCCGATCTATATTACTCAAATGCCTAGGTCTTTAGCGCCCTTTATTGTCGGTGTGTCTTAAAGACAGTATATACTGCTTAGGAGGCACGCTTTATATAGCGTATTCCGCTAGATATAGTTATACCTACTGTAAGTAGTAGGCTAGCGCCTGTTCGCATACAATCCGATCTGGGTAATCCTCGGCCAGCGTGCTTTCTTCAATCTTAACCACCTGCTCTAGCAGCTTTACAGCCTCCTTAACTTGCCCATTCGCCCCGTAAGTAATAGCAATTGGCTAGTATAGCGTATATAGATGGAGATAATGCAGAAACAGGTAATTCTTTACCTGGTCGCCCTTGGAGATAAATGCAACTCCTATAGAGGTTTAGAGAGGACTAAATTATTATAAAATAAATCGCAAGCATTGAAAATAGGTTATACTAATATTTAGAGTTTTTAAATCGCTGTGTGGATTTTAATTAATTAATTAGTATTGTACGTTATAAAGGTTTAAAGGTATACGTGGGTGGAGGCACTCCTAGCATAAACAACCTTGCCTTTACTTGGAGAGGACTTAGACGAAATATAGAGACTCTTAAATTAACGGAAGAATCTATAAACCCGGATCTTAGGCCCTGCTTATCCTAGTACTATTCCTTCCTCTATAATATTGACTAGGTAGCAGGCGGAGAAGGTAAAGGTTAGTGCCTTAGGCATTAGGGATATACGTTAAAGACTTTCGCAGTTATAAACATCATGTAGATAAAAGCGTTTATTAGTTTTGGGCGCCTTAATATCTAAGGCAATAATACCACTTGCAACCAGCTGAAAGCCCCTTACCGTTCTCCACGAAAGTGCGCATTAAATAACAACTGCATTACGGTTATTAACGGGAAATCTTGCTGTAACACCATTCTCTTAGTATAAAAGCTCTATATAATCTAACTTTATAGAGATAAGCTTCTTTCTACCCCAACCTTAATAGCAGATCTAACTTAGTTATACTACATCGCAAAATAACCGTCGACCTTTCGTCCCTACCATCTAATGTATAAAAAAGTCAAAGTGAGGCTAGGAGCCTACGATGTCTACACGTTAAGATATATAAGTGCTAGGAGATCTGACCCTCTAACCTCCAACCCTCTAACCTACTTCCTTATAATTACCCGCTTGTTAAACTAGGCACCTAAATAAATATATGGTGCCTACTTAAGGGGATCTCTAACAAAGCTTGAGCGAACCTGTAATAGAGCCTCGCGTAATACTTCTACCACCGTTTGGTTTGAATCCTCCATATCGCTGTATTTGACAAGATACTTATAGAAGTGCCTCGCCACTCGGATGTACACTTCATCGTCAGCCGACTATAATGATCCTATAACATGTCCAAATCCGGCCACCTGGAAGGCACTCACGAGATAGAGTGCCTTATCAGTAAAGCGCGCAGCCTTTACTTCTGCGGTCGAGCATGCTAACAGATAGGCAATCCATGCTCGCCCGAGGCTTTATTCGTTTGAAATCTGTGAAATAGTTAGCTCGTCGATAGAGAGCCCTAAGGCGTCCCTCTTCTAGAGCAGTAGGTGGCTATTAGAAGGGTTCGCCTGATCTAATAACCCGTAACACGCAAAATAAGTAATGTTAAATCGCTTTATATCTTTCAGCACGCGGTCCGTAGTGGGGCATTCTAGAGTCTCCACCATATAAATATTTCGAATAGTTTCTTGGATAGCCTCCTTCTCGCGATTAACCCTATAAAGTGGCCCATAACTAGGGGTTTCTGGCATAGCAACTACAAGAACTAAGGTTTTGCCGCTTTCAAGGTCAGTACTTCTTATTATACGTGATCTGGAATAGGTGAGTGCCTTAATTGTCGGGGTGTACAAGGGAATCGACTGGCTTAACGTATTCTTAATAGAGTCATTACCGTGATGGCCTGCAGCGTGGAAGGGTAGAGAGCTTGCGATGCCTATGCCAATCCACCATATCCGGGGAAGCTTGTCGACCGCCGATATTTCACCACCTTTCAATTTTGCGAGCACCAAGCTCACACAATCCGTCTATAAGCCAGAGAGGAACTCAATATCATCTTCTTTACTTTCGTTCTGTTCACTTTGTATATCTCTGCCGTAATTCTTTTCATTTTTAACTGCAGCCCGGTACCTTATAAGATCTCATTAGATTCTTCTTAACGCCTTAGACTTAACTAGCTCCGGTAGTGCGATAGCGTAGATATCGGAGGTGGAAACGATAATGGCATGGCTACTAATGTCAGTAGCATTTACAATAACAATTGGTCCTTCTCTAGCAGCATCCTTTAACTCATCCACGGTAGGCGAGAGGAGAAATTGTTCGTAGCCAGGCTACTGACGGATCTGCCCTAGGCACTCCTCTATCTCGTGAGCTGCTGCTATACGCTCTCGAACTATCTGCTCTTGAATAGCAGGTCCCTAAGCGTCGATAACTCGTGATGCCTTGAAGCGAATCGCCTCGTACGTGTTGGCCAAGCTAGGATAGTCCTTTTGTAGTTTAGACAAATCGCTTCGGCTGTTAATTAAGTATTTAAGGATAAGCCCACGTCTAAACTCTAGCTGTTGCAAAGCATTCTTAACGTTATCAACCTTTAGAGAAAGAGAGTAGGAGTTAGTAGCAAGACCTAAGGTTTGTAGAACAGTATACTGTTAATCCTTACGACTGAGATGGCGGCTGTATACGAAGGGGAGAAGTTAGACGGCATGTTGGGCGACTAAGGTGGCGCCTTCCTATTTATCGCGGTCTTAGAGCATTTATATAACGCTATATATAGCTCTAACTCAATTAATAGGAGGTAAAGTTAAATATTTAAATGAGGTTAGAAAGCAGCCTAGAGTAGCGTCTATATCGTCTAAGTTTCCTATCTACTTATATTGGCTTCTAAGTATATTCCTAAGGCCTTTTAGCCAATATGCCCGGTTAGGATAGTCTTTAGGAGTAATGGATACCGCTGCCTTTACTCTTAAAATAGCCGCTTTTAAGTTATCTATATTTCCCATCCGCTTATATTAGTAGAATAGCTTAATCCTAAGGTTGTTTAGAGGTAATGCCCGGTAAAAATGGCCTTTAGAAGTAGCGGATACCGCCTCCTTTACTCTTAAGATGGCCGCTTTTAAGTTATCTATGTTTCCCGTCCGCTTATATTAGCTTAATAGCTTACCCCTAAGGTTATTTAAATATATTGCCCGGTAAAGATAGCCTTTAGAAGTAGCAGATACTACCTCCTCTACTCCTAAGATAGCCGCTTCTAAGTTATCTATGTTTTCCGTCTACTTATATTAGCTTTTAAGTATAATCCTAAGGTTAATTAGCTAACCTACCCAGTTAAAATAGTCTTTAGGAGTAGCAGATACCGTTACCTCTACTCTTAAAATAGCCGCTTCTAAGTTATTTATATTTTCCGTCCGCTTATATTAGTGTAATAATATACCTTTAAGACCGGCTAGCTGACCTACCTAGTTAGGATAGTCTTTAGGAGTAGTAGATACCGCCTCCTTTACTCTTAAAATAGCCGCTTCTAAGTTATCTATGCTTCCCGTTTATTTATATCGGCGTAATAGTATATTCCTAAGGCTGTTTAGCCAAACTGCCTAGTTAAAATAGTCTTTAGGAGTAGTAGATACCGCCTCCTCTATTCTTAAAATAGCCGCTTCTAAGTTATCTATATCCCCTATCCGCTTATATCGACTTAATAGCTTACTCTTAAGGTTTTTTAGCCTACCTGCCTGGTTAGAACGGTCTTTAGGAGTAGTAAACACTACTACCTCTACTCTTAAGATAGCTACTTCTAAGTTATCTATATTTCCTATCCGCTTATATTAGCAGATTAGCTTATCCCTAAGGTTATTTAAATATATTACCCAGTTAGAATAGTCTTTAGGAGTAGTAGATACCGCCTCTTCTGCTCTTAAAATAGCCGCTTCTAAGTTATCTATATTTCCTATCCGTTTATATCAGCTTTTAAGTATATTTCTAAGGTTATCTAGATACCCTACCTGGTAAAGATAGCCTTTAGAAGTAGCAGACACCGCCTTCTTTACTCTTAAAATAGCCGCTTCTAAGTTATCTATATTTCCCGTCCGCTTATATCGGCTTTTAAGCATATTTATAAGGTTGTTTAGTGTAAGTACCTAGTTAGGATAATCTTTAGGAATAGTAAATACCGCTACCTCTCCTTTTAAAATAGCCTCTTCTAAGTTATCTATATTTCCCGTCCGCTTATATTAGCGAGATAGCATAATCCTAAGGTTAATTAGTATAATTGCCTAGTTAGGATAGTCTTGGGGAGTAGCAAACGCCGCCTCCTTTACTCTTAAGATGCCCGCTTTTAAGTCATTTATATTTCCTATCCGCTTATATTAGATTCTAAGGTCACTTTTAAAGTTGCTTAACCAACCTACCTAGTTAGGATAGTCTTTGGGAATAGCAGATACCGCTACCCCTACTCTTAAAATGGCCGCTTTTAAGTTATCTATGTTTCCTATCCGTTTATATTGGCTTTTAAGTATACTCTTAAGGTTGCTTAGCCGACCTACCCGGTTAGAATAATCTTTAGGAGTAGCAGATACTACCTCCTCTACTCTTAAAATAGCCGCTTTTAAGTCATTTATATTTCCTATCTGCTTATATTAGCCTTTAAGCTTACTCCCAAGGTTGCTTAAATATATTGCCCGGTTAAAATAGTCTTAGGGAGTAGCAGATACCGCTTCCTCTGCTCTTAAAATGGCCGCTTCTAAGTTATCTATATTTCTTATCCGCTTATATCGGTTTTTAAGTATATTTCTAAGGTTGTTTAGCCAACCTGCCTAGTTAGGATAGTCTTTAGGAGTAGTAGACACCGCCTCCTCTACTCTTAAAATAGCCGCTTTTAAGTTATCTATATTTCCCATCCGCTTATATCGGCCTTTAAGCGTACTCCTAAGGTTGCTTAAATACATTACCCGGTTAGGATAGCCTTAGAAAGTAGCAGAAACCGCTTCCTTTGCTCTTAAAATGGCCGCTTCTAAGTTATCTATATTTCTCATCCGCTTATATCGGTTTTTAAGTATATTCCTAAGGTTGTTTAGCCGACCTACCTAGTTAGAATAGTCTTTGGGAGTAGCAGACACCACCTCCTCTACTCTTAAGATGGCCGCTTTTAAGTTATTTATATTTCCTATCCGTTTATATTAGCGGGATAGTATAACTCTAAGGTTGCTTAGCTACCTTACCTAGTTAGAATAGTCTTCGGAAGTAGTAGATACTGCATTCTCTGCTCTTAAGATAGCTGCTTCTAAGTCATCCATATTTCCCGTTTACTTATATTAACTTAATAGCGTATTCCCAAAGTTGTTTAGTATACCTACGCGGTTAGAATAGTCTTTAGGTATAATAGCGAGAGCTAGCTCTACCTTAGAGATCGCTTCTGCTATATTATCTTTTTTTAAGGTCCGTTTAAACCAAGCTATAAGTAACTCGTTTAGGATGTATAACTTAGTTACTAAATTAAATATGTCCCTAAATAATATTATAACTGCCTATTTTATAGCCTAAATAGCTTTATCTAGGTCCTTAGTATTTTACGTTTAGCGAAACTAAGTTATAAGTATATGCTATAAGAGATTAACTCTCTTTTTTAGTATCCTATTATCTCTAGCTATTATATCTATAGCTTGTTTTGCTCTTTAGATAGACTCTTTTAAGTACTCCATACTACTAGATTGCAAAAATTAGGTATGGTTTGCTTTTATAAGAATAAATAGCATAGCAGTATTATCTAATAATGGTACGCTAGTAGACAGATCTATAACTTTCCTAAAAGGTGGCTCTTTATATATTAATTAGTTATTGATATTAAGTATATTAATTAATGTATTTAAACTTTATAAGACTGAACTTAATATATAAAAGTAATAGGTAAAGTAAAAATGCTTACTAAGGCAAATCCTACACTATGCCGGCTGCTGTTAAATACAGTAGGGTATGTAAGGGGTAGAGGATATATATTTATAGTTAGATATATAAACCACTTAGGAGCAATAGCCTTATAATTAAGCTTTTACAAAAAAGAAAGCCCTAGGGCTAGATACCTAACAGCTAGCTATTTATACTTTTACCCTAATATCGCTATACAATTGTAGATAAATAAACACTAATAGGTAGAACAGTACTAAGGTTAGGGCTTTCCTACTTAGGGTATAGCCGTATAAATAGGGCTAACCGGCTGCTACAGCCTAACTACTATAGCCTAGCTGAAATGCCTCGCCGTATATAGCCGCGGAGCCTAGCCTAGTAAAGTCATATTCTAGACAGCTAGCGAAAAGAAGCTCACACCTCACTTTACGGACAACTGGCCAATTGTAGGTTGCGCTACTACTGCCTAATAAAAGTTTTCTGTTAGTCCTCTAAGCTTTATTATAGCGATTTAGTCTATTAATCGTATACTTTGACTTTTCAATTTTCCTTATCTGTATATGACGAACTATTAGGCAGTACTTATTAGGTTTGACTTTTACGTAAAAGTCTAATCCCTTAAAGGAGCTGTTTAAGCTATAGAGATAATTAAGCAGTTTCTTTAGGAAGGAACAAACCCTATAGATATTATAATACCTATAGTAAGTACGCCTTCACACCTAAACTCTCGCTATTTAGCTAACACGTCTAATACGTCTGACTTATAACTAATATATACGAATGTAACCTCTAGCCTCGTAAAAATAACAGCTTAGGCAAAGCTAGGAGATTATATATATATCTATACCCCAAAAAGCATCTAGGTTATAACGCTTTATAACTAATTACTTCTTATATCGGCCCGCGATTCCTAGGTTATGTTTTAAGTAGATTCTAATTATCCAGCTATAAGGAATTTTCTCTTATATATACTGCGACGCGCGTATATAAACTAGCTAAGTACTTATATCCCAATCGCCTTCTACAGGCCATTAATAACGTAGATATCTATACCGGGTATTTGCTTAATATAACACTAAATGGCATTGGTCTAGTGGATCCTATAGCTTGTCCAGCTAACATAGCCGTAGTATTTCAACTTTTAGAGCTATTATATATGACGTGTTATCAGCCATTAACTTCCCTACCATAAGAACAGCTAGAAACACTCTACCGCCGCATTCTGGTAGGTATATCTTGTGCTCCACGCGACGAGACCCAATTAGTAACGTTGGCTTATAGTGGACTTATTAATTACAGCTTTGGGCACGACCAGCTTCACCCCCCTCTTTAGTAAAATTATTATTCGCTATATATCCAATTTCGCTTAGTTGCTACTAACTATATATAGCAATCGTAGCGAACGCCTATACTTGGTTGCAAGAACTTCAAACTTCGCGATCGGCCTTCTCCCGTAGTGTCGCGATCTTCGTTAAATATCGTAAGGTTTCCACCCGTACGATATTGCTAAATTTCATCGGCAATTGCAGAGACAGCGTTGTATTCGCGTTTTAGCGGCCACGACGGAGGCGTAGTTAAGGGGGGGAAGAGGAAGAGTACGTCTTTAATTTGATTCCCCTAGCTAACTAAGGCGATTCTCTAGGGCAACCAAAAAGGTCCTTGCGTGCAGGCATATGCGTTCGCTACAATTACTATATACAGTTGGTGGCGATTTGGCGAGCCCGCGTACTGTAGCGAAATAAATTTTTGCTAGAGGCTGTATACGCCCCGGCTATGTATGCCGAAAGGATATACTTAGGCGAGCAAGGTGGAATGATATTTAAAAGTAGCTCCTCCTTTGCAAGTAAAACATGCAATTTGTTGTCAATCCTATCGACACAGCCTGTTTCGTGCTAGTTGTATCTCGCTATGCTAACCGTGCTCTGTTAACTACGCAGCAATTACTATTTCCTCCTCGCTCTAGCCGCCGCTAAAGAGTCTTAATAATAAGAACGACGTGCTAATATTAAAAACCGGCTAGGATTACTAGCTGGTGTTAGCCGGCTCTTAATCGTGGTTAGGTTATGCTCCTACTATTATATCTACTACGGTCATTTATAGCTTGCAACGTTATAGGCTTTATAATATTATCGGCTCGGAAATAGCCCGGGCTCTTAGACTGGCTCTTTATAATACTTCTAAATACGTACGTTATAGTCGGTCTATACTTATAGTATATATAAAAAGTCTATAAGACTATAAGCACCACAAAGCCTTTATTGCAAGAGAAAGGCCATGATAAAATAGGAAACACTTAATCTTACAAACCCTCTATATCATTTTACTCACTCTTTAACTGTATCTTTTGGCTCAGTTAGATTGTTAACATTTATAGTTTTGGATTCCCCTTCCGTAATTACGTAGATGCCGAGTTTGCCCACGACGTTGCTTGGCAAGCTGGCCCATTGGTTAGTTTTTTTATTCGCGAGCATCCTTGTCTAAGCCTTAATATCTTGTTCTTTGTCCCTATAATCTTAGTTAGTAATCTAAATGTTATAGGGTTACTATATTAGTTCGACCAGCAAACGGACGTGTTTATGATTAGCACCAATTATATATTATAACTACGTCTTCGACCGCATCTAGCCGCCATCCACTACTTTGATCTTAGACAGTCTCTTTCCCTAGGATGCCGTTTAACTTAGTCGCCTAGTCCTGTGTCCTCAGGATCTAGTATAAGACTTCTATTAGCCTGACCCTCACTCTTTCTCCGACGACGACGACGTCATTATATAACGGCTTGAGAATTTTAAGCATATCCTCGAGCAGACAAAAGGCTTACGGCTTTATACATTCTTATCGCAGCCTCTATATATCTTATATAATGCTTAAAATGTTTCCAGGGTCGATATATCCTCAGCGGTTTGTATTAACCGTTAACTTTAAAACTCTAGAGAAATCTTCTAAAGGGTTTGCCACTCTTCGTCGTCTCGGCGATAGCTAGAGCGGGTAATTAGAAGGAGACAGAACGTTTATCTAGTAGTTGGCATTAGGACTTTGACAGACGCGCGTATTAGCCAACGCGAGTCCCAGTTAGCGGGAGTTGAAGGAGCGATCTAGGTGCCTGTGACCTTGGCCGCCGCAGCGGGTGGAGTTGTTATACCCCTAGGAGATATTTTAGATGTTGGTGCTGGTATATCTCGGGAACGACGAATAGATGAAACGAAAGGCTTTATTGCGCCGGGAGAGCAAATATTTGCCGTGCAGTATAGGAAGGTAGAGTTAAGAAGGTTTTCAAGCCGAGACATTGATAATGCCTATCTTGAGTCTGGAAACCGTTGGAAAATCTACGCAGAAGGGAGAGGAGGGAAAGAAACCGCTGGGATTATTGTTGACGCAGAGGTCCATAAATACTTATAGAAGAGGGACCTTGAACAAGGGTACTGCGAAAGTCTTATATTTAAGGGTAAAGTATTCCTCTATCTTTAGGCGTGCACCGGAGCTTAGTACCATTTGCTATATATAGTTTTATAACTTGACTATCCCTCTCTCTAGTAGCACGTGGCATCCCAATGTAGTGCGTGCGATAAAATGCGTGATTTTAGGAGGTGAATTTGCCTCGGATATAAAGACGCACGGCCTATATCCGGATACAATGCGGAGAGAAGAATAGTTTAATCTGTTAGGCCACCAAAATGATCAAAAAGGTCAAAATTCTAAGTATGTATTTTGAGCACACTATGAAGTAGCATCTTGTATGGATTGAGGTCGCAAAGAAAAAGGTAGATGCTTAACGGCGTAAGGAATACAATAACCTTAAGTATTACGCGCAATGTCTCTATCTTTGCTATAGGCAAACTGGTATATAAGCCTCTCTAAACTAGAAATATCCCCTCTTATCTCAGGACAGGGCAGCAGCGGCTTGGCTAAATGCTGAAGGTCAACCTCCGAGCTTGATATTAGAAATATTAACCTCTCCTCCACATGCTCTCTTTTAGAGATTGGTTCTGGCCAGAAAATTTCTAGTCCTTTAAGTCTAATACCGAACTGACTTTTTCCAAGCGTATACTTACGGCTAGGGCCTAGCTCAATCCCCTTTGGCGAAGATGTTAATACTAAGGTGACTTTTCTAGCAACATTAACGTCGAACACGGACACAAACACTGTGCTGGTGTCATTGCTACGAAGCGATATATAAACCCGCTCTTTCTCTGTTACAGAGGCTTGCCTATTCTCCGGAAGTGGAAGTGGATTGCGTTGGCCATCGCGAACAACACCGAATTTAATATCCACCTTATGATTAAGTTTTTTATCGCCAGTTCCTGACTCAAGTTTGAGGAGGTGCTGCGCTTGAGCAAGCCTCTTAGTATAAATGATAGCCTTTTTAACAGCTGCCTGTAAGGTCCCAATAGTGAACTAATACAAGGCAAGGTGTACTTCTCGAGCGTTAAGTATGAAAATTTCCCCTCCTTCTTGCCGAAACTCAACTAGCCGTTCAATATCTTCCTTAGGTTTGTAGCATTTAAGAAACTTAAAAGCAGCTAGCCGTGTTTAAAGAGCCTGGAAGCCATCTAGATATGAAGCGGCGAATTGATAGAGGGTCTCGGCCTGTAAGAAAGCGAGTGCTCCGTTGTAGGGTATGCGGCTAGGCGTTGTTCCAAATTCTAACTTGGCTTTGGCTTTAAATCCGTTAATATTAGTGACCTTTGCTATTGCTATAATTTTTTCCTTCTCTACCCGCTCTGACCCGAAGAGCATGATAGCATAAACATTCCCTTCCCGCACCCCTATGACTCTCCCCCCTTAAATTATTACTTTACTATCTTCCATTTTAATTACAAACGCCCCGTTTCTTACTGTTTTGATAGAAAAGAGTATGCGCTTATCAGGCCCTTCCACTCGGGGATGCTGTTGAGGGAACTCGATATTTACGCTTTCACTAACCCTAAGTAGGACGGTTCGCCACGAAACTTTTTGGCTATATGTTTTCTTAATCGCAGAAGCAAGCGATTCCGTCAGCGCACCTATGGGTTGACCCTTAAGGTTCTCGTACTCCCATGCGGTCTCTGTGGTAGCCGCGGCGGCTATGCGTATAGCGTAAGGATTGCCCTTAATGAAAATCTCTCTATTAAGCTGTCCCTCCATCCGGAGCTTGTCCGCATAGTTTAGCAGGATGTTGTGGTGCTGGAGGTTTAGCAAGCTCTTTGGTCGGGCTTTGTCTTTATGACGTAGGTCGCGGCATATGCGGGAAGCGTAACAGCAGTCCAAAATGACGGTGACGTTCCGTGTCTTCTTAGTGATGTCTTGTAATATATGTGACATCTTAACGTCTAATATGCCTTAAAAGTCATTCTTAGTTATCTTATTATAGTCTACCGGAACTATGAACTGAGAGCGCTATGGCTTTTCGGACTATTTCTGCCCATTATTCTTATTCGGTTTCGACTCCACTACGGCGCCGTGTCCAGAGTAGTAAATTACGACCGTGTTATTGGCAGAAGTATTGGAGATGAGTTGCTGCTATGCCTTGAGAATCCCGGCCCGAGTAGCATTTTTATCACAACACTTCTCTATCTGAAATGTATACTTTCCAAGAACGGCCGCTATTGTTTTAATATTATTCTTTAGGCTAAGGAGTCCGCTATAGGGGCTGGCAATAAGTAGGGCGCGATTTTTTAAAGACATTATTCCTCTAGGTGTAAGGAAGTGTTTAGAGTTAGATAGGAATTAAAGGCTAATACTTAGAAGCTTTGCATTAAGTCACCTCTAGAATATTTAAAGAAATATTAGCGTATTCGATTAATAGACCTTATGGATTATTATAAGGCTAAGTCAATAGTAAGGTTCCGTTAGGTAGCAATAGCCTTATCTAGCTAATGCGTAACAAGCGAATAGTAAACACTAAGATAAAGTTTTACTAAGCGAGGCGTAAGCTTCTTTCCGCCAGCTGTCTAGAATACGAACTTCGCTAGGCTAGGCTCCATAGCTGCATACGGCAAGGCATTTCAGCTAGGCTATAGTAGTTAGGCTATAGCAGCCAGTTAGCCCCATTTATACGGCTATACCCTAAGCAGAAAAGCCCTACTACCTTGGCGCTATCCCACCTATTAGCGTTCTTTTATTTATAATGGAAGGGTAAAGGTATAAATAGCTAACTGTTAGGCATCTAGCCCTAGGGCTTTCTTTTTTATAAGAGCTTAACTATAAGGCTATCGCTTCTTAGTAGTTTATGTATCTAACCATAGATATATATCCTCTGCCCCTTACGCACCCTACTATACTTAACAGCAGCCGGTATAGCGTAGGATTCGCCTTAATAAGCATTTTTACCTTACCCATTACTTCTATATATTAAGTTCTGTCTTGCGAAGTTTGAATATATTAATTAATATACTTGCTATTAATAACTAATTAATATATAAAGAGCCACCTTTTAGGAAAGCTATAGATCTATCTACTAGCCTAGATAATGCCGCTATACTTTTTAGTCTTATAGAAGTAAGCTATACCCAATTTCTATAATTAGGTAGTATAGAGTACCTAAAAGAGTCTATCTAAAGAGCGAAACAAGCTATAGGCGTAATAGCTAAAGATGACTAGAAACTAAAAGAGAGAGTTGATCTTTTACAGCGCTTATTTATAACTCAGTTTCGCTAAACGTAAAGCACTAAGGACCTAGACGAAGCTATTTAGGCTACAGAATAGGCAGTTGCGATTTCATCTAGGGATATGTCTGATTTAGTAGCTAAGTTATATATCCTAAGCGAGTTACTTAAAGCTCGTTTTAAACGGACCTTAAAAAAAGATAATATAGTAAAAGCGATCTCTAAGTTAGAGCTAGCTCTTAGTATTACACCTAAAGATTATCCTAACTAGGTAGATATGCTAAACAACCTTAAAAAAATGCTATCCCGCCGATATAAGCAGACGGGAAACTTAGATAACTTAGGAGCGGCTATCTTAAGAGTAGAGGAGGCGGTATCTACTACTCCCGAAGACTACCCTAACTAGGTAATATATCTAAACAACCTTAGGAATAAGCTTAGAATCCAATATAAGCGGATAGGAAACATAGATAACTTAAAAAAAACTATCTTAAGAGGAGAGGTAGCGGTATCTACTATTTTTAAAGACTATCCTAACTGGGTACTTACGCTAAACAACCTTGTAAATATGCTTAAAAGCCGATATAAATAGATAGGAAACATAGATGACTTAAAAGCGGCTATCTTAAGAGTAAAGGAGGCGGTATCTGCTACTTCTAAAGGCCATCTTTACCAGGTAAGGTATCTAGACAACCTTAGGAATATACTTAAAAGCTAATATAAACGGATAGGAAATATAGATAACTTAGAAGCGGCTATTTTAAGAGCAGAAGAGGCGGTATTTACTACTCTTAAAGACCATCCTAACCGGGTAATATATTTAAATAACCTTAGGGATAAGCTAATCTGCCGATATAAGCGGACGGGAAATATAGATAACTTAAAAGTAGCTATCTTAAAAGTAAAGGTAGCGGCGTTTACTACTTCTAAAAACCGTCCTAACCGGGTAGGTAGGCTAAAAAACCTTAGAAGTAAGCTATTAAGTTAATATAAGCGGATAGGGGATATAGATAACTTAAAAGCGGCTATTTTAAAAATAGAAAAGGCGGTATCTGCTGCTCCTAAAGACTATTCTAACCGGGCAGTTCGGCTAAACAGCCTTAGGGGCATACTATTACGCTAATATAAATAGACGGGAAGCATAGATAACTTAGAAGCGGCTATCTTAAGAGTAAAAAAGGCGGTATTTACTACTCCCAAAAACTATCCTAACTAGGTAGGTTAGCTAGCCGGTCTTAAAGGTATACTATTACGCTAATATAAGCGGACGGGAAATATAAATAACTTAAAAGCGGCTATCTTAAGAGTAAAGGTAGCGGTATCTGCTACTCCTAAAGACTATCCTAACTAGGTAGGTTAGCTAATTAACCTTAGGATTATACTTAAAAGCTAATATAAGCGGACGGAAAATATAAATGACTTAAAAGCGGCTATTTTAGGAGTAAAGGAGGCGGTATCTACTACTCCCAAAGGCTATCTTTACCGGGCAATATATTTAAATAACCTTAGGGGTAAGCTATTAAGCTAATATAAGCGGACGGGAAATATAGATAACTTAAAAGCGGCTATTTTAAGAGTAAAGAAGGCGGTGTCTACTACTCCTAAAGGCTATCTTTACTAGGTATTACCTCTAAACAACCTTAGGATTAAGCTATTCTACTAATATAAGTGGACGGGAAATATAGATAACTTAAAAGCGGCTATTTTAAGAGTAGAGATAGCGGTATCTGTTACTCCTAAAGACCATCCTAACTAGGCATATTGGCTAAAAGGCCTTAGAAATATACTTAGAAGCTAATATAAGTAGATAGAAAACTTAGATAATATAGACACTGCTTTAGACTGCTTTCTAACCTTATTTAAATATTTAACTTCGCCTCCTATTAATTAAGTTAGAGCTACATATAGCGTTATACAAATGCTCTAAGACCGCGATAAATGGGAAGGCGCCACCTTAGTCGCCCAACGTGCCGTCTAACTTCTCCCCTTCGTATACAGCCGCTATCTTAGTCGTAAGGATTAACAGCATGCTATTCTATAAACCTTAGGTCTTACTACTAACTCCTACTAAAGTCGCCATCATCTTTAGATTTTAGAAGACGCATTATACTAATAAGTCTATTAGAGAGTATTGGAAAATATAAAGATAAGTATATAACAACTTACGTTAAGTAAGCGCAATAATATTAGCTATTAGATATTGGGAAATAGTTTAGGGGGCGGGGATAAGCGAAATAATACGGGGTAGTACAACTAGGCTACCCCAAGTTTTCTTCTCTTAGCGTTTAAGGCCACTAATAGCGTCGCTAGTACGCTATAGACTTAAAGGCCTCTATAGTTTACCTACGCTAGCAGGGAGGGTAGCTAACCTACTCCAGCTATAGGGTTATTAAGGGTCTACTTCCTAGGGAACTATGGTTAGTGTTATTTTAAGTATAGCGTTATAGCGGTGATACACTACCTCCGCTGCTTGGCGTTTAGCTTGGCGTGGTTGCTAAGTTAACTAAACTATGCCGAAACCCCTACCAGTCCTTAAAATGACCACTATTTAACTTTAGGATACAGCCCATCTTATGCCATGATATACGGCTATATTTACATCGCAGCCTCCTTTAAAAGAATCTCAGCATATTACACTGCCTTTAAGCTTTATAGGCGCGCCTTTGACGCCTCCGCAAACTGATAAAAAAGCCTTTACCTAAGCTCCCTAAGTTATCGCACTTCTTAAAGATATAGCAATCAAAATCCGTAGACATCCTTTTAGCTTATATAAGGGGAATACAATAAGATAGAGCGTCGGCTTAGGCAAGACAAGTCGCTATTTGGGTTTGTTAAGAATAAAATATAGTACGTAGCCTCTAGCGGGGAAGAGGCACTAGCTAATAATACCAGTCGGATAGATATAACTATAACGGCAGGAGAAATTAACTTACTATTCGTATGCCTACTTAGCTATACTAAAGTAGAGCGCTTTTAAGCTTCTATATAAATAAAGGCTTTATAGCGGTAGGTAAAAGAGCTAAATAAAGGGCGGTATCCGGAGCGTATATATTCATTATCTTACTACTAAATTAGCAGTTTATGCCCTTAGAGGCATATTCTAGGCACCATCCTCTTAGCGAAGGCATCTATAGGAAAATATCCTCTTGGGATGCCCCCACTAAGCCTATAGTAGAATGGCCTACTTAGCGCCCCTGCTTTATTTTATTTACAAAATACTATTACTTTCACTGCGTTTTGGATATTGACTTATAGGTAGCATTACTAGATATTAATATCTAAGATATAAAAGGATCTATATTTACCGGTTAGTGATACCTGCAAGGCTACTACTTAATATCTTAAAGCTTACCGCAGGCACCTTAAAATGGAATAGTTTAAATATCTAAGTGTATTTTCTTACTACATACAGCTGTTTTTATACATCTTTGCTACTAACATATCTGCACTAATATATATAAATCTAGCCTTATTTAAGTAGAGATAAGTATTAATAGTTTATATACCTACCAAAGTCCACTTTCCTTAGCTCTGTTCTATACTAACAGCTTTAAGAAATATCACTCTATAAAAAGCTATAAAACTATAAATTCCTATAAAAGAAGAGCCAGTATTCTGCCTTAAATTTATAAAATTATTCCTTACTATCCACAGAAAGCAGCTAACTCGTCTCTAAAGGTATACTATATATATTTAGGAAATACTCTTATACAGTTACGGTTACTTTTACTCTAATAAGTGCACGCGTAAGTGTAATACGGCTAGACAAAATGGCGTATAGTGTGCGGAAAACAATCTAAATAATGTCTGGAATATAAGGACATTATAGGGTATATATAGCTGTGATTTAGAGTATAGGACGCCGGAATTGATGTAATAAGCCTTTTAAAGTCAGAAGTGCCCAATGTAGCACTCTTTATTTATAGTTATAAATATAGCCAAGTTAAATAAAACCTTAGTCTCTTTCCAAATTCCTCTAGCCTTAGACAGAAAAACTTAAAAATATTATTTCTTAACTCCATCTCTTAAATTACTGTGTATCTACGATTAACGCTTTATTATATTATTCTAGCTAATATCTCCTACCTCTAATAGACATTTCCCCTTCTTAGGCTTTAAACGGTTCTTCCTTAACTTAGTATTATTAGCCAAATGTCCATTAGAGAAGCCTTTAATTAAGAGTACTTATAGCGGCTTTAAATTCTTACCAGATATCCTAGGAGGTACTAGCGTTTACTATTTGTATATAAATAGGGTGATCTCTAGGTCTATATCCGCGCCAGTTTTCAATATATCTAAAAGGAACCTCTAGCTTTAGTTAGTATTTATAGATTGCTTTTAGTTAGTTATTAATACGCCCTAAGAGTTTCGTATCTTTAAGAGTGTGTGCTGTAAGTATGCCACTACGGAGGCGTAATTATAGAAGTTGGAGATATATGTCCTCGCTAGGCTTAAAGTAATTAAGTAGTATCGTAATATTTATAAGACTATACGTTATAGCAAAATGGTGAGGCTTGTTCCCTTTTTTATTAAGTATAGCGGTTAGATTAGAAATGAGGCCGTTAAGCGCTATATTGAGATCGGGGCCGATATAAATAAGAGTAACTAGAGTAAGCGTGAAGATAAGACGAGAATGCCCATCGAGAAGACATTCTAGATTTATTCGGACTTAAGATACTATAAAAGCAATTAGGTAGAGTGAAGAGTTATTAATAGAATTTCCTGTCGCTTAAATGATTAGCATTGCTGCTTAACTTGGGGCCGAGCGCTAGAGAGGAAACGATGATGTTAAGGAGGTTTGGGGGATTAAGTAGACCTTGAAAATTAAGTACCTAATTTTAGGCGTTAAATAAAAGACTTTTTTGGGTCAGTCGGGTGCTCCCTTAGTCATTGCTTGTTGTGAGGAGTAAGGTGTATATTTTATTATTTGGCCCCATACGCGGCGTAGCGCAGTATAGGCACCTAGCTTAGTGTTACCTTAGGCGTACAAAGCCTTACACTTTACTATATCTCTAATCTTTTATTCTTTTACTACCATTTATACTATTTATAGTTCCTCTATAGTAATTATACTAGAAAATAAAGGTAGGAATAGATAATTGAGATTAGTTTTTTTAGAATTAAGAGCTTCCTAAAAGCCCTAAACCTAAATATAATGCCTATTAAATTTGTCTTTATATAAAGTTTATGAATATATATAGTGAGAGCTATATTAAGCTTTTTAGTTGTAATAATCTATATATATAATTAATACACATCCCTATATACTGCAAAAATCTACACTAATATTTACCTATCTAGTTCTAGGTATTCTATTAAACCTAGCGAGTTAAATAGCTCCTCCTTTATAAGGGATCTATCCGTATCCTTAAGCATATATTTTCTCTCTAGAATTGGTCCCAAGAGGAGATTAAGAAAGTGAGTTATCTATTAGCTATATTTACAGAGAAAACCACTATATTCTTTATCTAAAATATTAATAAGCAATTTAAAATTATCTACTAGAAGTCTTTTAATACTATAGGAAGTTAGCCTAGTGTAGATTCTGCTAGCAGGAAGGAAGCTTACTCGCAGTTATAAATACTAAAATCACTATTAATTAGGATTAAAGCAAGGATACCAGTGCCAAATTAAGCTGCTAGTATGTGCTAGTTGCGTCCCTAACTAAGTCTATTTTTTAAGGTGGTTAGTTATTTATTATACTTAACTATATATCTTATAAGTTTAGGATACGCCTAAGATAGTATATTATCTAAAGCGCGGGAAGCAGCCTAGCCGCAGTGACCTAGTTCTAATATTTGCTCTTTATTTTACTAACGTCTAGTTTACCGGACTAATTAAAGCTAGTAATTCTATTTTAGCCGCGTATAAGCTTCTACTAATCTAATTAGGTAGAATCGCTTTATAATAAAAGCTGTAGTAAGTAAGACATCTAATTAATCTAGAGACTCTATGTTTGCGGATACTATATTACTAAAAAAAAGAATAACTATGCTTATACTCTCCTAAATAGTAAGATAGGAATTCTATAGCTATATAAAAGCGTCCTAGCTAGCAACTGTAAAGAATAAGTAAGTAAAGAGCTAGAGCCTATCAGAATTGTCTAATAAGCTATAGTTAGCAAAGGTTTAATATATCTCTATTAACGGAAATTTGTAGTTATAGATAGGTAGAATCTCCTTTAGAGTTTATTTCTATAGCCTCTTAACCTTATAGGAGTGTTAATTATTAACTTTTTGTTTACTCCAAAGCCGCTTTAATATTGTCCTTCCAGACCTAATAATTGCTGTATTTAGTGTTTTGGTAAGCTTAGCTTACTATAGTTACTTTTTATTTGTAGGCGATTATACTCCTTCTCTTTAGTATATTTTGCTTTACGGTTTAAAATTATATCTAACTTCTTCTATTATATTATCCCGTCTATAAATATTATCTAACTCTACTTTATCCTACCCCTCTTTACGCGCCTATATTTAGTCGTCCCGCCTTATATATTAGAGATTATAGTTAATTAATTATTGAGGCTCTTTACAGTATTGCTTATCTACCTAAGATAGCGACTGTTCTTTCTCTTCTTTTTAGTTATCCGTATAATTATAGGGTTAACTACTAGGACTTTGCTACAATGTCTCCGTACTTTAGATTAATAAGTTTATAGCTATAAAGGGGAACTAGTTTTCCATATAGAATAAAGGGTGTTAAAGAGAAGGCGCGGGAGACTTTTAGGGGGTTATATTAGCGCCTTAAGATAGCGTTAAATTACCGTTATAAGAGGAAAACTAATTAGCAGTGCTTACCTTAGTCTATTTAGCTAGCTTACCTATAGGTGAAAGGGATAAGCTAGAAGCTAAAAGGAGCTTACTAGGATTAATAAAATTACTATTATAATTCTATAAATCTTCTTTAAATAAGTCTCTGGCAGCAATATAGTATATAGCTATAGAATTAATAGCTGTGGAAAGTATAAGCGCCTAATTATAGATTAGTTAGGAATACTTTAAATTTATATCTAAGAGCCAGTTAAGCTTAAAGCAGACATTATATTAAAGGATTATAATTTCCTATAATAGCTATATTAGTTATAAAAATTAAACGCGAAGGGGGAAGTAAAGAAGGTATACATTTTCTATCTCGGCACTAATAGTATTAATCGGTATGCCTTAAGTCGGTTTATTATAAGTAAGGGGATTATAGTTTAAAGGCGGACACTGCGCTTACGTATATAAGTAAAAGGTGGTAGAATAAAGTCACCTATAGAGATATAGGTCTTAGCTTATTAACTACTTAAATATTTTAAGTAATAAAAGGCAGACCTAGCCTTATAGGGTAACAGCTCTATTAATAACTACTATTAATAACAATCGCTCTAAGCCATATATTTAAAATCCTAGATAAACCCACCTCCTATAATTATAGCGGCCAACTCTATAGCGGCCACCTTTCTTTAGCTAAGGAAAGAGGCTTTAGTTAAATAGATAACACCCTATATAATAATTGCGCTAAAGCTTTAACCGCTAATATCTAGGAAACGCCACCTTAATAAGGGTATAGTAGGTACAAGTCAGCTATCCTCCCTACTAGTTCCCGCGAGCGTAAGAACCTTAAGATAATACTACTTATATAGTACGTAGTAGGTACCTAGTGCAATTATATAGATCTATATCTACTACGCTATAATATAAACTAAATGCCTAAACGTACTACAAGGCTAAGGTAAGGGCCAGAAGCTTAAATAAGGCTATGCTTGCGCTATAAACGCCTAGGTGTCGCGGCCCAACTAGCTCCGCTTATAACCCTTAGTAGAGAAAATAAGTCCTTACTATACACCTTACTATAAGCACCTAAATACCAAAGTAGATATATAGAACCCAAAACAACGCGCTTTTCTATCTTATTATATAACCTTTACGACCTAACAGTACTACGTTTCTCTCTAGCGTTATATTATTCCTATCTCCATTAAGCGCTATTATACTATTTCCGTCATTTACACCTATATCCTTATCCTTACCGTTTACCCCCACAACCTCTTTTTTAAAGGTTAGTTAAATCTTTATCTGCCCTAACGTCGCAGATACACTACTATTAAGTTTTATTATTTCCTACGCACTATCCTCTCTAACTAGCCTACACTAATTATCCTTATGCATTGTCTTAACTATACTATCGCCCACTTTTATAGCTTTAGGGATAATGTTATAGCTAGCTGTCCTAGCCGCGCTGGTTCCGTCTATTGCCTAGCTCCATTTAATATCTATATCTTAAAGCGCTCTGACGGCTCTGTATAATCCCCAATATATTACTTTGTCGGTTATACCTTTATCCTAAATAGTCTTATATAGGAGCCTCGCCATACTAATATAATGGCTATTAAATACCTCCTAAAGCGTACCGATAATATGGCGAAAGCCTATAAGCTAACAGGCACTAATAAGATAAATTACCTTATTAGTGAATCTCTTAGCGTTATTTACCCTGGTCGAGCAAGCGGAAAAATAGCTAAAGAATAGTAAGTTTTCTTAAAAGCTATAATTATAAAGATCCGCTACTGTCAATAAATTGGTTTTTTAGTCTCTTAAGAGTAAATAGCTCTATAAAGGCTTTAAAGGGTCTAAGCGTCTATAGCCGGCAAAGTAGAAAATTTTACATATATATAGCTGTGATAGAACATCCTTCTTAAGCTATAGTGGCCTAACTAGCTTTAACTATAGCGACGGGTAGAGTTCCTTTAGTATATCCTCCTTATTACTAATAAAAGGAAGGACTAGATTTATTAATAGACCTAGTGTTTCTTATATAGCGACTAGTAAAGCATCCTTAGACACTAAACGTATAGGCTTTAGTACGCTATATTAGCGGCTATATATTAGTGCCTTAACTAATAATATATGGGATAATATAACTCTATTAAGTACTATTATAATAAACCCTTTAACATAACGGCCCGCCGTATGAATTGGTAAGTAGCTAAGTAGTTTAGTGAGGATCTACTATATATACGGCCAATTGTTATCGGCTGGTATTTGCTAAAAACCTAGTGCCTCCAATATTGGGTATATAGCGATATTCTATAGCTATTTTAGTGTTTCTAATGTTATGCAAGTCGACCGTATATATTATGCCTTTAGTTTAACTTCTTCTAGACTTAGTTTAGGCAATTTTAATACCCTAATCTAATACTGCTTAATAAGGAATGCGTTATAATAATAGGGACTTATATTAATTACTATAACAGGACCTAAATTAGTAGCAGCTATTAATTCCTTTACGGCTAGTAAAAGGAGAAAGTTCTAAAATCTAGGCTAAGCACAAATCTATATAATAACTATATTAAACTTTGCACATACTTTGTGGCGTTAATTTACCTATAATGTTAATAAAGGTATAGTATTACTAGGTGCTAGAAGAGCTATCCTATTAGTAGGCGAGTTAAGTTAATCTTAAAGGGATATAAATTCCTTTGCCAATTTAGGGTGCTACTACTTAATATCGGAAATATCTATACGCATCTCTAATAGAAGACTGGTAATAACGCCGCGACTAAGTTCTAGGAGTTTTAAGGCATAATAGGGTTCCTTTTCTACGTTTAGAGCAGTTACCGCAGCTGTAGACGCTAAGCCCGTAAACCCCCCTAGTATCTTCTGCTTATTAGCATTTTTTAATAATTATAGACTTAAGGCTAAGAGAAGCTTTACGGCGCCTTATAGAATATTGCTTAATTCTTCCTAGTTTAACTAGGAGGTAAGGAGCCTAGCTATATATTAAGCTAGGGTAATACAAATAGAAGGTAGAGTGGTTTAATAATTCCAGCCTTCCTTAAAAGAGAGAAGGGATTGTTTAAGATCGTTTATAGCCCTAGTCCGCTCAAATCGCCTACTAAGCCTATTTCCTAGGTTATCTAATATAGCAGCATAATTAGGGTAGTTAAGAGGCGTAGCGGCCACGGCCTTATTAGCAACGTTAACCGCGCGGTTTAGATTATCTATAGCCCTAGTCTACTTAAATCGCCTACCAAGCTTGTTTCCCAGGTTATTTAACTAGCTAGCTTAATTAGGGTAGTTAAGAGGCGTAGTAGCTACGGCCTTATTAGTAACGTTAACCGTATAATTTAAATTGTCTATAGCCCTAATCCGCCTAGATCGCGTACTAAGCTAGTTTTCTAGGTTATTTAATATAGCAGCATAATTAGGGTGGTTAAGAGGCGTAGCGGCTATAGCCTTATTAGCAATATTAACTATATAGTTAAGATTATCTATAGCCCTAGTCCGCTTAAATTACTAGCTAAGTAAGTTTCCTAGGTTATTTAACTAGCTAGCTTAATTAGGGTAGTTAAGAGGTATAGCGGCTACAGCCTTATTAGCAATGTTAACTACGCGGTTAAGATTATTTATAGCCCTAGTCCGCTTAAATTATATACTAAGCCAGCTTCCTAGGTTGTTTAACCTACTAGCTTAATTAGGGTAGTTAAAAGGCATGGCGGCTATAGCCTTATTAGCAATGTCGACTATATAGTTAAGATCGCCTATAGCCCTAGTCCGCTTAAATCGCCTACTAAGCCTATTTCCTAAGTTATTTAACTAGCTAGCTTACTTAGGGTAGTTAAGAGGCGTAGTAGCCACGGCCTTATTAGTAACATTAACCGTATAGTTAAGATCGCCCATAGCCCTAGTCTGCTTAAATCGCGTACTAAGTAAGTTTTTTAGGTTATTTAACCGGCTAGCTTAATTAGAGTAGTTAAGAGGCGTGGCGGCCATAGCCTTATTAGCAATATCGACCGTATAGTTTAAATTGTCTATAGCCCTAGTCCACTTAAATTACGTACTAAGCTAGCTTCCTAGGCTGTTTAACTAGCTAGCTTAATTAGGGTAGTTAAGAGGTGTGGCGGCTACGGCCTTATTAGCAACGTTAACCGTACAGTTTAAATTATCTATAGCCCTAATCTGCCCAAATCGCCTACTAAGCCTATTTCCTAGGTTATTTAATATAGTAGTATAATTAGGGTAGTTAAGAGGCGTAGTGGCCACGGCCTTGTTAGTAATGTTAACCGCATAGTTTAGATTGTCTATGGCCCTAGTCCGCCCAAATCGCCTACTAAGTAAGTCCCTAAGGTTATTTAACTAGCTAGCTTAATTAGGGTGGTTAAGAGGCGTAGTGGCTACGGCCTTATTAGCAACGTTAACTACGTAGTTTAGATTATTTATAGCCCTAGTCCGCCTAAATCGCCTACTAAGCCTATTTCCTAAGTTATTTAACTGGCCAGCTTAATTAGGGTAGTTAAGAGGCGTGGCGGCTACGGCTTTGTTAGTAACGTCGACCGTATAGTTAAGATCGCCTATAGCCCCAGTCCGCCTAAATTACCTACTAAGTAAGTCCCTAAGGTTATTTAACTAGCTAGCTTAATTAGGGTGGTTAAAAGGCGTAGCGGCTACGGCCTTATTAGCAATGTTAACTATATAGTTAAGATTATCTACGTTCCCTATCCTTTTATATCGCAAGCTAAGTATAGCCCCTAAGCTACTTAATATACTACCCTTATAGTGATATCCTATTAGCGCTATACTTAGTAACGCCTCTATAATGCGAATAGCTTCTTTTAAGTATTTTACTGCGCCTGTCTCCTAGTAGCTTCTTACTAGTTATACGGCTTAATTTCTTTAAATACTAATTTTATTAATTTTAAATACTTGGATTATTCTAATAGATAGTATTAGTATACTAATAGCTTAACTTCCCTTTAACTTACTAACCACTAAAGATATAGAGGTATACTTGTTTATCTTATAAGTAAGCTCCGCCTTTATTATTGCAAGTGGCCTAAAAGAGGGTAAAGGTTTGGATAAAACTATAACTTACCTTTCTTCTAAAAGGTTTAGCTTCTTTAGATCTTCTAACTCCTACTCTTACTTGCATATTCTAGCCGATATAGTGTTAAAGATTTTCAAGTGTTGCGCCTAGTCCTAGTAGCTATCGGGCGTTACTACTAGCCATTCTTCTGCTCGCTTAATGGCTTATCTAAGATATTTAATTGAGCTTATCCTTATAGAGATGAAGAAACAAACGTAAATAAATAATTCGATCTGTATATCGCTTGCGGGATCTTCTTAAAACTCTACAAAGGTGCGTAAGTCTTTATTACTTATCTCCTTAAGTAAACTAGCCATCTTAGCCTTAACGTGAAATAACTCTATCTTTAGCGGATATTTATATAAACAAAAAGAGGTAGAGTAGGGAGAACGTATATGAAGCTTCTATAAGAGTAAGGTTGATATTATCTAATCTACCGCGATTAGAAACTCCTATAATAACGATATAGGCTAATATAAAAACAAAGTTCAGCCTTATCTAAAAGGCAGTCCTAATAGCCGTTTACCGTAGAATATCGCTCTATGGGCCTATCCAAAAAGATAGATAATTAAAAAATCTAAGGTATATGTTTAATAGGCTATTCCTAGCTCTCTTTTACAGCTATATTATCGATTTTAGCTAAGTTTTAGCATATCCATCCTAGGTTGCCTTAGAAACTTATAGCTATTAGCTATTGGCCTTTAAGCTAAATAGTAAGGCTTAGAGCTCTAGTTTAGTCCTAGTCTATTGACAAGCAGCTTAGAAGCGGTCGGCAAGTATTATAATACCATAATAGGGTGGTTATTTCTTAATTTGGAAATCACGGAGGCAGCTAGTGCCGTTTAAATCTTCAATACAGCCCATTGGCTTCTGCCTTCCTATCCTTATGATGATAAGCTTAGCTTACCCTACTATAAAAGCCACAAAGCGACCCAGTTCCGTCTATTCTATAAACATAGATTAGTCAGCTCTATATCTACCCCACACAGTTATAAATATCGTGCTATATTAGCTATAGTAAACACTCTTCCTTATACGCGGATAACTGTATATATATTGCACAGCTTTTACCATTTTTAGTAATTCTTATATTTACGATACAGCTTAGCAAGGTAAAGCCTGGCTAGAAGACGCCAACTACCCACAGACTCGCGAGCGAAGATTACGTCCCTCTATAGCGTTAAGATATTTACGCTAGTAAGTAAAGATATTCTTTAACTGTTATAAGGCTGCCGGTAGCGCTAATATATAATTAACGTAGGCTTGTCTTTCACATTGACGCCATCTATCCTAGAATTGCCTATAAAGGTATATATTGGCAATTGCCTAGCACGGCTGTCGGAGGGCTTTTATGTATATATTTTGCGCGCATACCCGGTACGGTGGCATAAGTAAGGACAAGATGGCTACTAGTACGACCTTTACAGCATATGCCAGAATTCGTGTTGTAGATTAGGCAAGCTTCTATAGCGTGCGCCCGTATTTGCTACTACGGGCATATATAGTAACCCCATATTTCAGCCAACGCCAGTCCCTAACTAATCGCTCTCTTTATAACCAACGCCTGACGCTCTCTGATGCTTAATCCTCTCGGCGTCGCTGAGCCTCTTATAAACTTGCTTCGACTCTACCTCTTAGGAGTTCCTATTCTCATATTCGTCCTTGCGAACAGCGCATTCATCGTCCTTTTACTATACGGCTTTATCATTAGTAGAGAGTAAATTAGTGATAATAGTTAACTATTTGGAGCGTGTAATATACCGGACGTAACACTCTTAAATATATCTCTTGCATATTAGTGAACAGTACCAGAAGATAGGTTGCTAGAAATTGGCGTCGGCTTCTACTTTCTAGGCACGGCGAGAAATTACCGGAACGAGGACGATGGCATTTTCTTAGGTTAAAGTTATGCCATTGCTGCCCAAGCTAATCCTAAAACGGTAATGATCCCTGTCGATTTATGTGTGTGCGTAAACGGATTACCTATGACCAAATGTGTAGCCCTAAGCGAGTTTGTTAGAGGTTTAACTGTGTTAGGCTAGTATGGTATTTAGGGTAATAAGCACAGGCGTTGCACTCTAAGGCGTATATCTGTGCATGCTTCCCCACTTAACTTATTTAGCGAGAACTTTACTATTGCCGAGGAGCGCTATATGTAGAGCGTGGCGAAGCGCGTTTATTAGGTCGGACGCGCCTTTTTATAGGCTTGTGATATCTTATCCATCTCTCTATAGTTGCATATAATACTTCTAGCGTAAAAGCTCCTGCTCTAAGCGGAGAGATAACTGCGATGAATACTTACCAAAAGAGAACGTATTTTGTCTATAGCCGTGGCTTAATGCCCGACGACCTAAGGCTGGGGAGTCTTTACATCGATCCCGCAAATCCTTTAGATGGGGAACAAAAGCGTTTTATGTGCCCTCTAATGTGAGTATTACCCTAAAATCTGATTTTAAGATACTTATCCTCATTATAACCCTAGGGATATAGAGCTATACGGATGGACAGGCGACGCTAAGTATAATGACTCCTGCATTTTGAACTTCAACACTTTACGCGATTGGCTTGCCGATGCCGGCGTTCTAAGCCTCTTTAAAAGCGAAGCTGGAACTAGGAGATCCAAGTAGGCAAGGATTAAGGGGAAGAAGGGCCGTCGCTTTTAGATTAAAAGGTCAGTGACTCCTGAACTTTCAGATATTTGCTGATATACCTCACTAGGCCTAAAGGCTTTCTAAATAAAGTGGTCCTGGAGTCGCCCCTCGCCAAAGCCTGGCTTGGACAACAATTGTCAATATTGCGTAAGATGTATTATCTCAGCCGGCTGAAATTTGGAAAATCAAGATATCCCCGGATTTAGTTCATTATAGGTATTTAATATATTAGCAACGCATACGTTGTGAACGGATGGTCTAAGTTGTCCGAAGTTTTTCTGGGTTTTACAGTTCCTATTCCAGAGCCAGTAACTATGGCTGTATTAATAGCAACTACGCAGGGTGCTCTTAGCGCTAAAGCATCATTGTCTAGCAATTCGGATGCGAGCGTAGTATATCACTACTATGATGAAAGAGTTTGGGCTGTACAGTTTACACCACTGAAAGTGAAGTTTTATCCGCAGTTAGAAGGAGCCGACAAGATAGCTTTCCTAACCCGTATTAAGCTTTATGACTTAAAGGATCTTACTATAGCTGGGATTCGCTCTAAGGTCTAGTCTAAGCAACCTAGACTAATTGAGGGCTTCGCTAAAATATCTAGATTAGAAGAGCGGAGTAATAAGCAATTATAGGAAACAGAGAGTAAGCTTATTGAAGTAATGTAAGGGATAGATTGGGACTTTTATGAGGAGTATCTGGAGCTTAAGACTACAGCTTTATGACCGTCATTTGCTATTAGCAGCTGTCTAAATCAATTATACTATAAACAAATTGCTTGCTAGACTATAGGTAGAGACTATCTAAATATAGAATATACTAGGCAGAGTGCTGTGGAAATAATCAGGTTATAAAGCTATTATGCGCGATTCTAAAGAAAAGTCGCGGCTATTAGATGTGCTTCCTCTTGCTTTATAATACGCTTTTAGTTAGATCGCGGAGATGTGTGTACTATGAAATCCAAAATTATCCACCTTCCCTTATGCATTGTTCTTTGCGTCGCTATAGGCCTTAGATTCCGGTGAGCGTCAGCTACAGGATTATGCCGGACGAAAGCAGCCTCTATAGGGGTATCTGGCCAGATCAGGGAAACCTCCAGTAGTAGATTTAGCAGGGCTAGCTTATCCCACGACAAAGGGTGCTCGCCCCCGTAAACATACGCCCTTATTATATCATCGATCTCTAATAGATTATCTTCGCTGGCTTTACCAGGAATTTCCATTTCCACTATAGATCTAACAGGGTTGTTCCCTAATGCCTCTTCGGAAGGCTATCTACCTTAGGGACTTATTTTCTTAATACCCTAAGTGGCATTCAGACTAAAGAAAGCGACGTAGACTAGCTTTAGCCGTTTGTTGTTTACGAAAGATATAGTAATAGCTTGTCCTTCTTTAACCTTATATCCTCCGGAGGGCGACAGTAGTAGGGGTTTCTTATTAATATCGAGAAGCTCAAAAGTAAAACTGTTAGGCGATAGTAAGCTCCGTAGATTATTATTCTAAAGACCTTAGATAGCTTTAAACCGCGCTAGATAGCAAAGAAGGTAAGCAAGCTTTTCCATTACTTCCTTATTATCTAAGGATATCTCCGGTAGTCGAGCGAGTTATACGCCCTACTCATTCCGAATCTCGAAATACTTTTCTGGATGGACTAAGATTTAAAAACTTGCTCTAGTAGCCTTATTATTGGAGCAGAGATAAAGCCCGGGCATTCTTTGAATTTCTAACTCTAATAAATTCCTAATAATGTTAAGATTAGGCGCGTCCGGCATATAGTTAAACTTTATGTAGGTTTGTGATCCAAGAGCCTATATACAGAGGACGGCGTAACTACCGGGTTGGACGGCTATGTCCTAGGGTGTTGTGTCACTATCTATAAGTAGTATGGCCTTAGACCGAAAATCAAAGACCTTATTAATACGGACTTATAGTAGATTTATCTTTTGGGGACCAAAATCGTCAGTTGGTGGGCCCCATTTAATATCCTATATCTTAGGGTAGATATTATAAATCGCGCCTTTAGCTATACCCTGAGCCCTCCCGACATTCAGCTCCATGTAGCCATTGTGCTTCTTTAGAACCCGACACGCAGGTTATTAAATAAGGAGTTTCTCTCTAAAAAATTCGTAGTAGCTGTCACCATAGAGCACCGGTGATTGCCTTAGTTTTAGCACCATGGACCCAATCCTTAACGCCATATGCTCTCTCACCCTTGTGTATGTGGGCGGCCGCCCTTTAGGATATCTGCGCAGAATATCTAACATCTAGCGTGTTAACACGCCGTTTCTGTCTTATACGCTTCCGAATATTTATTCGCCGGCAGTCTTGTTAACTCCGTAAGCAGTCAGAATAGTACAACTAACAGGATTTAAGAGCCAAGACTGTCTGACAGCAGCATTTCTGTGTCCTGGCTTAGGTGGGATATTAGTGGTGTTAGCGGTGTCGGCGGCCTTCGCAGTGGCATTAGCGGTCTTATTACTTAATAGCATGGAGTTATTAAATTGGTCCATCGATGTGCGAACCGCGAAGCTAGCTATGTCGCGCATGCCTTGCCTAGAGAAGTAACTATCGAGCACTAGAGTCACTCGTAACTTCTTACCTTCTACTATATTCCTGATCTAGACTCCAAGTTAGTACCCCGTGAGATAGGCTCCCCCAGTTAAAACATCCGTAGGCACTAATACCGTGCCCAAGATATTATCGCCTTCCTCGTCCTATTGCCCTAGTTTATCCCGTCGGATTCTATGTCCAGAGTAGTGGATATACACCAGGTCGCCCGGGCTGGCAGCGTCCTTAATGCGCTTCAGTTCGTTTATGATATTATTATAAGTTGGCCACGCGCTCTCGTCTTCCGTCGGCTTATCACCGCCATTGGATGCGGTAAGCTTGGTAATATCGCAAGGACCAACACTCTGCAAGTAGTTTTCAATGGCGAAGATATCTTGGACGTAGCCGTTTAAATATTGGTATGTAATAGGTCTCTCCTTGCCTTTGAAATAGTAGTTGATGCCAATTAACAGCGCCTACCTTTTGGTGCTGTCCATTATTGAAATATAGAGGAAGTATTCGAGAGGTCTACCTTAAGGCTAAACTCTTTAGAACTAACCCCTTTGCATAATAATTACACCCTTTAGGAGGGTAAGTCGTGAAGTATAAATTGGGATAGATGCGCTGTTCTTAAGATAAAGTATAGATAAAGAACCTAAGAAACACGGTTAAGGAAAACTTATTGCAGTATTAGCCCTTAGGTTTAAGATAGACTTTAAGAACAATAATTTTATGCGAGAAATTCAGCGACACTAAGAAATTAAGGTTAGTTAAAGACTGAGACGAACTGCGATATTCTCTATCTCTTGCCCAAGACACATTGTCGGAAGCAAACACGGCCGCGCACGCTACAGAGACGGTATATTATCAATGTATCAAAACGGTATAACATGCTATAAAGTAGTGTTCCTATTGGCAGAATTTATGCCGGAAACGCCGATTAAGGAAGGCAACAATACGCCTTTATATGCTATTATGTGACGGGGTCGTTGTAAAAGACATGCCTACGTTAACTGGAGGAGATGCTTATATATTAGCGCCACCAGCAGCCTCACCACAGCTGAAGAAGAGTTGCCTTTATCTGCCGTTATAAATGTCTTAGCACTATAAAGGTAGCCAGGCGTCTTCTAGCTAGGTTTTACCTTGGCTAGGCCAGACCGTAGATGTAGAAAATGCTAAAAATAGCAAACGGTATGTAATATATGTGCGGTCGCCGACATATTAGTACTCGTCTAGTGGTACAGCCGATATGGCACGAATTTGTGGGGTAGATATAAAGCTAATATGCACTATATATTCCTAAGAATCCGAACACACTGCATATTAATATAACCCATGTTTATTAGAATGGACGAACTAGGTCGCTTTGTGGCAAACTAAACTAAGCTTATAATTATAAGGATAGGAAGGCAAAAGCCAATAGGCTATTTTGAAGATTTAAACGGCACTAGCTGCCTCTATAATTCTAAATTATAAAATAACCACCCTACTATAGCATTATAATGCTCGCCAACCGCTTCTAAGCTGCTTATTAATAGATAGGGACTAAACTAGAGCTCTAAGCCTTACTATTTAGTTTAAAGGTCAATAGCTTATAGCTATAAGTTTCTGGGGCTATTTAGGATAAATAGTTTAACACTTAGCTAAAACGGATAATAGAGCTATAAAGGAGAGCTAGGAGTACCCTGTTAAACATCCTCCTAAGATCTTTTAATTACCAATCTTTTTAGTAGTCCTATCCCATACGCTATCAATAAAGGTCTAGTAGTAAGCGAGCCAACTAATGCTCTAGATTTAACGTGGCCTTAGTAAAATAAAGTCGTAGATTTAATCAATTAATTACAATATTAAATTGTTGTAAAAAAGCTCCAAATTGATCTATAATAAAGCCTACAACCCCTTAATTTAATTAAAGTGTTCCTGCTAGTAAAGCCCATATAGATAGAATGGTATCTTAGTAGAGGGCAGTAGAGACGTTCGGTTTAAAATTTTAGTGTTTATATATAGGCCACATTCGCTACTGGACCTTAATAGCATATAGGATAGTGCGGGTATTTAGCCAGTAGATAGCAGCTAGGACTACCTTCTAAATAGGGCTAAACTTTATTTTTTATATCCGCCTACGTCGCTATTATAGCAGCCTCTAACTCCAGTGGATTAGATAATATCAGCCTTACTATTGCAGAAGATTTATATATCTTCTTCTAGATCCGCTATTTTCTTATTTATATAAATATCCGCTAAAGATGGAGCTGTTTTACGTCAAGGCTAAAATGGCCAGTTTACTTTAGAAGATAAGTAATAAAGACCTACGCGCCTTTATAGAGCTTTAAGAAGACCCTATAAGCGATATATAGATTAAGTTATTTATTTATGTCTGTTTCTATATCTCTATAAGGACTAGCTCGATTAAATACCTTATATAAGCTATTCAGCGAGTAGAAGAATGGGTGGCAGTAACGCCTAATAGCTATTAGGACTAGGCGCGCCGCTTATAAATCCTTAATACTATATTAGCTAGTATATATAAGCGGGCGCATATATTAGAAGATATTAATGAGCTAAATATTATAGGAGGGAGGTTAGTTATAGTTTTATCCGAGCTTATACCCGCCTAGGCTACTATAATTATAAAGATAAAGCTTACTTGTAAGACATAGATAAGTACACCTTTATATTCTTAGTAGTTAATAAGTTAAAGGGAAGTTAAAATACTAGCGCACTAATGCCTATCTATTAGAACGATTTAAGGATTTAAAATTAATAAAATTAGTATCTAAAGTAATTAAGCCGCACGATTAGTAGGAAACTACTAGTAGATGGGTACAGTAGAATACTTAAAAGAAGCGATTCGCATTATAGAGGCGTTATTAAGCATAGCGCTAATAGGTAATATGCTAAGTAACTTAAGAGCTATACTTGGTTTATAATATAAAAGAATAGGAAGCGTAGATAATCTTAACTACGCAGTTAATATTGCTAATAAGGCCGTGGCCGCTACGCCTATTAACCACCCTAATTAAGCTAGCCGGTTAAACAACCTTAGGATATAGCTCGGTACGCGATTTAAGCGGACTAGGGCTATAGACAATCTTAACCGCGCGGTTAACATTACTAAGAAGGCCGTGGCCGCCACGCCTCTTAACTACCCTAATTGTGCTGGTGTATTAGGTAGCCTAGGAACCTAGCTTAGCACGCGATTTAAGCAGACTAGGGCTATAAATAATCTTAACCGCGTGGTCAATATTGCTAATAAGGCCGTGGCCGCTTTGCCTTATAACTACCCTAATTAAGCTGGCTGCTTAAACAACATTAGGATCTGGCTTAGTAGGCGTTTTAAGCGGACTGGGACTATAAACAATTTTAAGCGCGCAATTAACATTACTAATAAGGCCGTGGCGGCCACGCCTCTTAACTACCCTAATTAAGCTGCCTACTTAAACAACCTTAGGAACTTACTTAGTAGGCGATTTGAGCGGACTGGGGCTATAGACAATCTAAACTGCGCGGTTGACGTTGCTAAGAAGGCCGTAGTGGCCATACCTCTTAACTACCCTAATTAAGCTACTTACTTAAACAACCTTGGGAATAGGCTTAGTACGCAATTTAAGTGGACTAAGGCTATAGACGATATTAACTACGTAGTCAACATTACTAAGAAGGCCGTAGTGGCTACGCCTCTTAACTACCTTAATTAAGCTGCCTAGTTAAATAACCTTAGGAATAGGCTTAGTAGGCGATTTAAGTGGACTAAGGCCATAAACAATCTAAACCGCGCGGTCGATGTTACTAAGAAGGCCGTGGCGGCTATGCCTCTTAACTACCCTAATTAAGCTACCTACTTAAATAGCCTTAGGAGCTTTCTTAGTAGGCAATTTAGGCGGACTAAGGCTATAAATAATTTAAACTGCGCGGTCGACGTTACTAATAAGGCCGTAGCGGCTATGCCTTTTAACTACCCTAATTAAGCTGCCTAGTTAAATAACCTTAGGAATAAACTTAGTAGGCGATTTAAGCGGACTGGGGCTATAAACAATATTAACTACGCGGTTGACGTTGCTAATAAGGCCGTAGCGGCCACGCCTCTTAACCACCCTATTTAAGTTACCTACTTAAATAGCCTTAGGAACTAGCTTGGTAGGCGATTTAAGTAGACTAGGGCTACGGATAATCTAAACCGCGCGGTCGACGTTGCTAAGAAGGCCATAGCGGCCACGCCTCTTAACTACCCTAATTAAGCTACCTGCTTAAGCAACCTTAGGGGCTTTCTTAGCTAGCGATTTAAGTGGACTAGGGCTATAGACGATCTAAACCGCGCGGTCGACGTTGCTAAGAAGGCCGTAGCGGCCACGCCTTTTGACCACCCTAATTAAGCTAGCCAGTTAAACAACCTTAAAATCTTACTTAGTACGCGATTTAAGCGGACTAAGGCTATAAACGATATTAACCGCGTAGTTAACGTTACTAAGAAGGCCGTGGCGGCTATACCTTTTAACTACCCTATTTAAGCTACCTGCTTAAACAACCTTAGGATATAGCTTAGTAGGCAATTTAAGCGGACTGGGGCTATAAATGACCTAAACCGCGCGGTCAACGTTACTAAGAAGGCCGTAGTAGCTATACCTCTTAACTACCCTACTTAAGCTAACTGCTTAGATAGCCTTAGGAACTAGCTTAATAGGCGATTTAAGCGGACTAGGGTAATAAACAATTATAAACAATCCCTTCTCTCTTTTAAGGAAGATTAGAATTATCAAACCGCTTTACCTTCTATTTATATTACCCTAGCTTGGCTTACAGCCGGGCTCCTCGCCTTATAGTTAAACTAGGAAGAATTAAGCGATATTTTATAGGGTACTATAGAGCTTCTCCTAGCCTTAAGCGTATAATTATTAAAAAATGCTAATAAACAGAAGATACTAGGGGAGTTCGTGAGCTTAGCGTCTATAGCCGTAGCTACTGCTCTAAATATAGGAAAGGGAGCTTATTATACCTTAAAGCTCCTAAAACTTAGTTAGGGCGTTATTGCCGGTCTTTTATTAGAGATGCGTATAGATGTTTCTAATATTAAATAGTAGTATTCTAAATTAGCGGACGAATTTATATCCCTTTAAGATTAACTTAATTTACTTACTAATAGGACAGCTCTTCTAATACCTAGTAATAATACGCCTTTGTTAATATTATAGGTAAATTAACGTTATAAAGTGGCTGAAAATTTTAATAAGGTTATTATACGAATTTATACTTAGCCTAGATTCTAGAACTTTCTCCTTCTACCAGCTATAGAGGAATTAATGGCCGCTACTAATCTAGGCTTTATTGTTATTATTAATATAAGTCCCTATTGTTACAACGTATTCCTTATTAAGAACCACCAAATTAGAGTGTTAGAATTGCCTAAACTAAGTCTAAAAGAAGTCAAACAGAGGGCGTAAGGTATATAATTAGCTTCTATAACATCTAAAATACTAAAATAGCTATGGGATGTCGCTATATACCCAATACTAGAGGTACTAGATTTCTAGCAACCGCCCGCCAATAACAATTAGCCTTATCTATAGTGGATCCCTACTAGACTACTCTACCACTTACCGCTTTACGCGGCAGGCCATCACGTTAAAGGGTCCGCTGTAATAGTGCTTAATAGAGTTATATCGTCCTATATATTATCAGTTAAGGCACTAATATATAGCCGCCAATATAGCGTACTAAAGTCTATACATCTAGTGTCTAAAAATGCTCTCCTAGTTACTATATAAGAAACGCTAAATCTATCTATAAATCTAGTCCTTCCTTTTATTCGTGACAAAGTAGAAATACTAGAGGAACTTTGCCCATTGCTATAGTTAAAGCTAGTTAGGCTATAGCAGTTTAAAAAGGACGTTCTGTCACAGCTGCGTATATATAAAATTTTCCACTTTACCAGCTATAGACGCTTAGACCCCTTAGAGCCTTTATAGAGCTATTTACTCCTAAAAGACTAGAAAACCAATCTATTAACAGTAGCAAATCTCCATAATTACAGCTTTTAGGAAAACTCGCCGTTCCTTAGCTATCTCTCTACTTACTTAACCGGGGTAAACAACACCAAGAGATTCACTAATAAGGCAATTTATCTTATTAATGCCTACCAACTCGCCGGTTTTCGGCATATTGTCGGAACGCTTTAGGAGGTATTTGACAGCCACTGTGTTAGTGTAGCGAGGCTCCTATATAAGATAATCTGGGATAAAGGTATAACTAATGGGGCGATATATTAGGGATTACACAGAGCTGTTAGAGCGCTTTAAGATAGGGATATTAAATAGAGCCAGGCGATAGACGGGAACAGCGCCGCTAGAATAGCTAGCATTAACATTATCCTTAAAGCTGGGAAAGCGGGTAATAGTATAGTTAAGATAATAGAGGAGGATGGTGGTCAGTCTAGGCTAGTAAAAGAGGATAGTGCGTATAAAACAATAAAACTTAATAGCACTATGTTTATAACGTTGGGGCGGATAGAGGTTTAACTAATTTGCGAGAAAGAGGTTAAGGGGGAGAACGGTAGGAATAAGGATATAGGTGCAAACGATAGAAATAATATAATAGCGCTTAATAGAGATGGGAACGATACGACGCTAAAGGTAAGAAATGTGGTATTATTAGGTTGTAAAGGTTATACAACGAGATAGAAAAGCGCGCTGGCTTAGGTTCTATATATCCACTTTAGTGTCTAGGCGTTAATAGCAAGGTATACGGTTCGGTGCGGTTAGACATAATAGCGGAGTAAATTTAAAACGTCTAGCATCTCCTGCGCAGCGGCAAGCTTAATAAGCATAGCGCACCCATCCTATCATATAGTCTCCGACTTAAAGGCGGTGGTGTTTCATTGCTAAGGGTAGACAGTAGATAGTAGATATATACATTAGAACTATATTGAGGACTTATCTTCTCTTACGAGTAAAGCCAGTCGGCCGCGGCACCTAGGCGTCTATAGCGTAAGCACAGCCTTACCTAAGCTTCCCGGCCTTACCTTAGCCCTATAGTACGTTTAGGGATTTAGCCTCTTTTGTAGCGCAGCAGATATAGATCTACGTAATTGTACTAGGTACCTACTATATACTACAATAGCAGTATTATCTTAAGGTTTTTACGCTCGCGGAAACTAGTAGGGAGGATAGCTAACCCGTACCGGCTATACCCTTGTTAAGGTGGCGTTTCCTAGATATTAGCGGTTAAAGCTCTAGTATAGTCATTATGTAAGGTATTATCTATTTAACTAAAGCCTCTTTCCTTAGCTAAAGAAAGGTGGCCGCTATAGAGTCGGCCGCTATAATTATAGGAGGTGGGTTTATCTGGGATTTTTAAATATATAGCCTAGAGCGATTGTTATTAATAATAGTTATTAATAGAGCTGTTACCCTACAAGGCTAAATCTGCCTTTTATTACTTAAAATATTTAGGCGGTTAATAAGCTAAGACCTATACATTAGTCTCTATAGATGACTTTATTTTACTACCTTTTATTTATATACGTAAGCGCAGTGTCCGCCTTTAAACTATAATCCCCTTACTTATAATAAACCGACTTAAGGTATACTAATTGATACTATTAGTACTAAGATAGAAAATATATACCTTCTTTACTTCCCCCTTTATATTTAATTTTTATAATTAATATAGCTACTATAGGAACTTATAATCCTTTAATATAATATCTGCTTTAAGCTTAACTAGCTCTTAAATATAAATCTAAAGTATTCCCAGCTAATCTATAATTAGGCGCTTATACTTTCTATAACTATTAATTCTATAGCTATATACTATATTACTACCAGAGACTTATTTAAAGAAGATTTATAAAATTGTAATAGTGATTTTATCGATTCTAGTAAGCTCCTTTTAGCTTCTAGCTTATCCCTTTTACCTATAGGTGAGCTAGCTAAATAGACTAAGGTAAGTACTGCTAATCAGTTTTCCTCTTATAACGGTAATTTAATACCATCTTAAGGCGTTAACACGACCCCCTAAAAGTCTCCCGCGCCTTCTCTTTAACACCCTTTATTCTATATGGAAAACTAGTTCCCCTCTATAGCTATAAACTCATTAATCTAAAGTATGGAGACATTATAGTAAAGTTCTAGTAGTTAACCCTATAATTGTACGGATAACTAGAAAGAAGAGAAAGAATAGTTACTATCTTAGGTAGATAAGTAACACTATAAAGAGCCTTAATAATTAATTAACCATAATCTTTAATATATAAGGTAGGACGACCAAACATAGGCGCGTAAAGAGGGGCAGGATAAAGTAGAGTTGGATAATATTTATAAACGGGATAACGTAATAGAAGAACGTACAAAAGATGTTTCTTTTATTAGATATGATCCTAAACCGCAAAGCAAAACATACTAAAGAGAAGGAGTATAATTGCCTATAAATAAAAAGCAACTATAATAAGCTAAGTCTACTAAAATACTAAACGCAGCGATTACTAGGTCTGGAAGGACGATATTAGAGCGGCTTTGGATTAAACAAAAAGTTAATAATTAGCACTCCTATAAGGTTAAAAGGCTATAGAAACAAACTCTAAAGGAGATTCTACCTATCTATAACTATAAATTTCCATTAATAGAGATATATTAAACCTTTACTAACTATAGCTCGTTAGATAATTCTAATAGGCTCTAGCTCCTTACTTACTTATTCTTCGCGGTTACTAGCTAGAATACTTTTATATAGTTATAAAATTCCTATCTTACTATTTAGGAGAGTATAAGCACAGTTATTCTTTTTTTTAGTAATACAGTATCCGTAAATATGGAGTCTCTAAATTAATTAGATATCTTACTTACTATAGCTTTTATTATAAAGCGATTCCACCTAATTAAATTAGTAGAAGCTTATATATAACTAGAATAGAATTACCGGCTTTAACCGGTCTGGTAGACCAGATATTAGCGGAATAAAGAGCGAATATCGGAACTAGGTTATTGCGGCTAGGCTGCTTCCCGCGCTCTAGACGATATACTATCCTAGGCATATCCTAAACTTATAAGGTATATAGTTAAGTATAATAAACGATTAACTACCCTAAAAAATAGACTTAGTTAGGGACACAACTGGCATATACTAGCAGCTTAATTTAGTACTAGTATCCTTACTTTAGTCCTAATTAATAGTGATTTTAGTATCCACAACCGCGAGTAAGCTTCCTTCCTGCTAGTAGAATCTACACTAGGCTAACTTCCTATAGTATTAAAAGACTTCTAGTAGATGATTTTAAATTGCTTATTAATATTTTAGATAAAGAATGTAGTGGTTTTCTCTATAAATACAGCCAATAGATGACTTACTTTCTTAATTTCCTCTTAGGACCAATTCTAGAGAGAAAATATATGCTTAAGGATACGGATAGATCCCTTGTAAAGGAGGAGCTATTTAACTTACTAGGTTTAATAGAATACCTAGAACTAAATAGGTAAATATTAGCGTAGATTTTTACAGTATATAGGGATATGTGTTAATTATATATATAGATTATTATAACTAAAAAGCTTAATATAGCTCTTACTATATCTATTTATAAACTTTACGCAAAGACAAATTTAATAGGCATTGTATTTAGGTTTAGGGCTTTTAGAAGGCTCTTAATCCTAGGAGAATTAATCTTAATTACCTATTCCTACCTTTATTTTCTAGTATAATTACTATAAAGGAACTATAAATAGTGTAGATAGTAGTAAAAGAATAAAAGATTAGAGATATAGTAAAGTGTGAGGCTTTATACGCCTAAGGTAACACTCTAGGTAATATAAAAGTCAAATAGTATAATAAAAGAGCTGTATTTTATTTTAATAATAATAAGAACACTAGGGAAATGCAATAGAATATTAAGGAGGAATTGTTAAGAGTAGGGACTTATTAAGAGTAGGGACTTATTAAGCTATATCCGTTTAATTAGTATTATATTCCTAAGTCGTTTCTTATAATACTAGTAAAGGAATATAGTGCTAGGGAAGTGCGGGCCAATTAAAAGCCGAGAAGCTAAGGACAAAAATAAATCCTAGCGCTCTATTCCCCTAGGGGATTATTCCCCTAGGGCTTTATTCCCCTAGGGCTTTGTTCCCTTAGGGCTTTATTCCCCTAAGGCTTCATTCCCCCCCCTTTAGCGAGCGCTCTAGAATTTTAAATTTAGTACGCGTATCTAATCTCGCTTAGTTACCACTAGCTGTATATAGTAATTATACTAAAGCCATATACTTAGCTGCGGCTGTGAGGTTTCCACCCATATAATATTGCCAAATTTTATTAACCTCTTTATAAACGTCCTGGATTATAGCTTTGACCGTACTAATGTCTGGAAAACGCCACCTTGATAAGGGTGTGGCCGGAGTGGGTTAGCCGTCCTCCCTACTAACGGTGGCGAGCTTAAGTATCTTATACGTTAATTATCTCCTTATAAATACTACTAATTATCCTACCCCCAAACGATTACCGTTGCTTAATTTATACGATAATTTGCTTTACATAGCCACTTAACCTCTTATAGATTTGCAGCGCCACTAAGTAAGTAGTTAATAACTAATAATTGTAACACTAATATATTTAGGTAGTAGTTAATAAAACTACCCTATACCTATAAATATAACTTAAACCATCCTTTTATAACAATATAGTTACCTATCTACCTACCTATATAATCTTTAACAGCGTATCCTTTTCTCTTATAACTTCGCTTCTAATAGTTCTAGTAAGTAAAGGCATAGGTAATAATTAGTCATTTACGGTAGGCTATAGCCCCTACTATAAGGCCTTAATATTAGTTAACAGCATAACTAGAGGGTAAGTATTCTCTATAGGATAATTAATATTATTCTAATATACTTATTTATAGGAGGTAAGTAGACCTATAAACACTGACCTGCGAGGCTGCTGCTAATAGTATTATATTTAGTAGTATAGGACGTAAGTAAACCTGCGAATACTAACCTGCGAGGCTACTACTAATAGTATTATATCTAGTAGTGTAAAAAGTAAGTAGACCTATAAATACTAACCTATGAGGCTGCTACTAATAGTATTATATCTGGTAGTATAGGACGTAAGTAAACCTATAAACACTAACCTATAAGGCTGCTGCTAATAGTATTATGTCTAGTAGTGTAGGACGTAAGTAAACCTATAAACACTAACCTATAAGGCTGCTGCTAATAGTGTTATATCTAGTAGTGTAGATAGTAGGTAGACCTATAAATACTAACCTATAAGGCTGCTGCTAATAGTATTATATCTAGTAGTATAGATAGTAAGTAGACCTATAAATACTAACCTATAAGGCCGCTGCTAATAGTGTTATATCTAGTAGTATAGGAGGTAAGTAGACCTGCGAATACTAATTTACGAGGCTGCTGCTAATAGTATTATATCTAGTAGTGTAGACGGTAAGTAGACCTGTAAATACTAACTTATAAGGCTGCTGCTAATAGTGTTATATCTAGTGGTGTAGTATATAAGTAGACCTACAAACACTAACCTGCGAGGCTACTACTAATAGTGTTGTGTCTAGTAATATAGGAGGTAAGTAAACCTACAAATACTAACCTATAAGGCTACTGCTAATGGTGTTATATCTAGTAGTATAGGACGTAAGTAGACCTGCAAATACTAACCTATAAGGCTGCTGCTAATAGTATTATATCTAGTAGTATAGCTAATAAGTAGACCTGCGAACACTAACCTACGAGGCTGCTGCTAATAGTATTATATCTAGTAGTATAGGAGGTAAGTAGACCTGTAAATACTAATCTGTAAGGCTGCTGCTAATAGTATTATATCTAGTGGTATAGACGGTAAGTAGACCTATAAACACTAACCTATAAGGCTGCTGCTAATAGTGTTATATTTAGTAGTATAGGAGGTAAGTAGACCTGCGAATACTAACCTACGAGGCTGCTGCTAATGGTGTTGTGTCTAGTAGTGTAGATGGTAAGTAGACCTATAAATACTAACCTGCGAGGCTGCTGTTAATAATGTTATATATAGTAGTATAGGCGGTAAGTAGACCTGCAAATACTAACCTGCGAGGCTGCTATTAATAGTGTTATATTTAGTGGTGTAGGAGGTAAGTAGACCTATAAACACTAACCTACGAGGCTGTTGCTAATGGTATTGTGTCTGGTAGTGTAGGACGTAAGTAGACCTACAAATACTAACCTACAAGGCTGCTGCTAATAGTATTATATTTAGTAGTATAGAAGGTAAGTAGACCTACGAACACTAACCTACGAGGCTGCTGTTAATAGTGTTGTGTTTAGTAATGTAGGTAGTAAGTAGACCTATAAATACTAACCTATAAGGCTGCTATTAATAGTGTTATATTTAGTGGTATAGATAGTAAGTAGACCTATAAATACTTACCTATGAGGCTACTACTAATAGTATTATATCTAGTGGTGTAGGACATAAGTAGACCTATAAATACTAACCTATAAAGCTGCTGTTAATGGTGTTATATTTAGTAGTATAGAAGGTAAGTAGACCTGCAAACACTGACCTATAAGGCTGCTGTTAATAGTATTATATCTAGTAGTATAGGTAGTAAGTAGACCTGTAAATACTAACCTATAAGGCTGCTGCTAATAGTGTTGTATTTAGTGGTGTAGATGGTAAGTAGACCTATAAATACTAACCTACGAGGCTGCTGCTAATAGTGTTGTATTTAGTGGTGTAGGACGTAAGTAGACCCGCGAATACTAACCTACGAGGCTGCTGCTAATAGTATTATGTCTAGTAGTATAGGACGTAAGTAGACCTGCAAATACTAACCTACGAGGCTACTGCTAATAGTATTATATCTAGTAGTATAGGACGTAAGTAGACCTACAAACACTGACCTGCGAGGCTGCTACTAATAGTATTATGTCTAGTGGTGTAGTTTATAAGTAGACCTACAAATACTAACCTACGAGGCTGCTGCTAATGGTATTATGTCTAGTGGTATAGCCGGTAAGTAGACCTGTAAATACTGACCTACGAGGCTGCTGCTAATGGTATTATATCTAGTAGCGTAGTATATAAGTAGACCTACAAACACTGACCTACGAGGCTGCTGCTAATAGTGTTATGTCTGGTAGTATAGGATGTAAGTAGACCTGTAAACACTAACCTGCGAGGCTACTGCTAATGGTGTTGTGTCTGGTGGTGTAGGACGTAAGTAGACCTGCGAATACTGACCTGCGAGGCTGCTGCTAATAGTGTTATGTTTGGTAGTATAGCCGGTAAGTAGACCTATGAACACTGACCTGCGAGGCTGCTGCTAATAGTGTTGTGTTTGGTGGTATAGGACGTAAGTAGACCTGCGAGCACTGACCTGCGAGGCTGCTGCTAATGGTGTTGTGTCTGGCGATGTAGCGGGTAAGTGTACCGCGGATTGCTCCTATATGTGACCGCTAGAACTAATAACAATTTGGAAGTAGTACAATGATTGGTATCTCGATTTCAACGATTCCTTTGCAAGAGGCTTCTACGCAGATTTTCCATCGCGTGCGCTACCTGCCACAGTGCACTGTTGTCCCTGCTGCAGCACCTTTCTAGATAATGCTATTGGGGGTGCTGCTTATAAGGCTAGCCTTTCCGATCTATGTACTTCTGCGGAAAGCTGTTCGGTCTGCGGAATGCTTCTCCGAGCATTTAAGCACTGCCGCAATGATAATAACGGAAATATCGTCGTAGAGCGAATAAGCTCGGCACTTAGGGCAGGAATAGGAGGCCCGCGCCTTTTGCGGTTTTGTATGGATCCAGGTTAGTGTGTATAACTCCTCTTATGCATTGGACAGAAACAATACTAATTGCATATCTTTGCTATAGAATACGCTGTTTACACTAATTATAACACCCTAATCGGCCTCCCAATTCAACCTGAACCTGATAACTATGTATGATTTGCACTGCTTTGCGCATGGCTTCGTTGGTGCGATAAGTCCCACGACTGTAATAAGCACCAAGGTGAATCGAAGATAGCATTGCCAACAAGAGTCCTCTACGTTGGTGATCTAAACGATTTGGGTTATAGTTCAGATTTTATATGTCTGGTTTGTGCCTTGGAAACAAACAGGTAGGAATACATCGCATTATCTCACTGCTGGGGCAACCTCTCAGTCGAAAAGAAGAAAGGGTACTGCATAACACAGGACAATATTAGCCAACGGCTGGAAGGATTTAGTCTCTCTGAACTACCGAAGACTTTCCAAGACGCTGTTAAAGTGACCCGAGAACTTGGCGTCCCATACCTCTGGATCGACTCTCTCTGCATCATCCAATACGAGGACAATGATGAGGACTGGAAACGCGAATCTGTCCAAATGGAAGCCGTCTTTTCGGCAGCTTATTGTACAATCGCTGTAACTGCGGCTGTCGACTCTAACGCAGGGTTCTTAGAGCGGGACGTAAACCCTAAGTCTGTCTATGTTCAAGATACCTTAGGCAAGCAGTTCTATATCAGCGCCGATATAGATGATTTTGACAGCGATGTGGCCAAGGCTTAGCTCAATATGCGAGCATGGGTAATGCAAGAAGGGGTTTTAGCGCGACGGACTATCCACTTCAGCGCCAATCAGATATACTGGGAGTGTGGGAAAGGGGTTTACTGCGAAAACCTTACTAGGCTGGAAAGGTACGAGCTCTACAAGACCTAAATTAAAACGCTCCTAACTAGACATCTTTCTCATCAGCAAATTTGAGAAAAAGCACTTTACGCTCGATCCAAACTTCCTAAGTTGGCTTATTGGATTAGGCAGGGAGCGTACCACGAGGTTCATTTACTTTCTCTTTGAAGACTACTCGAAGCGGGACCTTACAGTCGAAACCGACAGATATGTTGTAATATCTGGGTTACAGAATCGTATTGCAGGCGCTTTAGGATGTTAAAGCAGATACGGTGTCTTCTAGAAGTCCCTTTACAGGAATCTCCTCTGGCGGCCGTCTGATAATAAAATAAAGAAGATTCTATACAAAACCTAGCATATGCCATTGTGGTCATGGATGGCATATAGTGGAGGCATTCAGTTTATAAAAATCCCTTACAGCAAAGTTGACTGGATTAATAACCTCCGGTTTAATAAAGAGCGTAAATAGGCACTAGTTACCAACCTAGGAGGTTTCAGGTACTGTATGATGGAACCGGATGGGAAACAGTATGCTATCTTGGATTTTAGTGGAACGAATAGAGGCTGGGTATAGTACGATGTTGAGGACGGCGAAGATATTTGTAAAGAATAATGTGTTGTTGTAAAAAGGACGAGGAATAGTAATGTTGAGAAGTACTATGTACTAGTTATCAGGCTGACCAGTATGGATGGTAAGTATGGGAGGGTTGGAGTTGGGCTGATTCAGAGTGGCTGTGTACTGAGATAAGAAACTAACGTGCGAGTAGTGTGAACGAAGTTGCGCTAGAACATCTGGAGGAGTGGCGGATGCACACATAGACTTAATGTCGATTTCTAGCATAGTCTGCGTATACTCTTCGTCTACTTATATGACGTTTGACAGTGAAAGATCTCACCATAAAGACAGCTGGATTAAATGAATCTAAGCAGGTTTGCTAAATGCTTGGGCGCGGGGGCGACCATTTATCGACCCTTATCCACTCCCTATACGAAACGGATTTAGTGGCAAGATAATTAGTGGTATTTAAAAGTAGACAATTGACGCATAAGATACTTAAGCTCGCCACCGCTAGCAGGGAGGACGGCCGGAGCGGGTCGGCCACCCTCCCTACTAGCGCAACGAAGGGGCAAGAACTTTGCCACGTATCGTCGCCCTTAACATTTTCTGGAAACATCTAAAATCCTAGCAGCTAATTTAACTACGATAGGCCTAATAGAAACTGCTAGGAGAGATATATACTATAAATATATATTGCCCTCCAGAACCTTTTATAGAATAGTGAGTTTAGAAAGGTATAAATCGTCCTATTGCTAGCTTCTTAAGAACTATACTAGCGCTAACTACATCTTACCTTATTAAGACGGAGTTAAAGAAATGTTATCCTACCTAATGAATGCCCTATATAGATTAAGTCTCTATTAACGGCGGTGCAGTTTGGTCAATATTTAGGGGGAAGCCAAAGGATAGCCTTCTTATTAGAACTTATTCACTCATTTTCAACAAATATAGCAGTTAGCTCTTTTTCCTAAGAAAGGAATGTCCTTAAACAAGACTAAGGAAGAAGGATATCTCCTCTATCTGTCTTTAGATACCGGCTATTAGGCGAAAAGGCTACAGTAAGGACTAAGTTAGAATGATCCTTGAGGGTATTGCGGCAAGACCCTATCACTACATTCCAGAACCGTATAGTGTCGTCTTTAGATGCCGACGCTATTAGCTAGCCATCTGGAGAGAAAGCTACAGCCCTAACCCAGTCAGAATGGCCCTTAAGGGTGCCGCGGCAAGACCCCGTCACTACCTCCCACAGCCGTATATTGTAATCGTAGGATGCCGATACTACTAGCTGACTATCTGGCGCAAACGCTATAGTAAGGACCGAGTTAGAATGGCCCTTAAGGGTGCTGCGGTAAGACCCTGTCGCTGCGTCCCAGAGCCGTACAGTGTGGTCTCCGGATGCCGACGCTATCAGCTGGCCATCCGGCGAGAAGGCTACGGCGTTAATGGGGCTGGAATGGCCCTCGAGCGTGTTACGGCAGGATCCTGTTGCTACCTCCCAGAGCCGTACAGTGTGGTCGTTAGATGCCGACGCTAACAGCTGGCCATCTAGAGAGAAGGCTACAGTAAGGACCGAGTTAGAATGGCCCTCGAGCGTACTACTGCAGGACCCTGTTGCTGTCTCCCATAGCTATATAGTGTGGTCATTAGATGCCGACGCTACTAGCTGGCCATCTAGGGAGAAGGCTACAGCAAGGACCCAGTCGGAATGGCCCTTGAGCGTACTATGGCAGGACCCTGTCACTGCCTCCCAGATCCATACAGTGTGGTCGTCAGATACCGACGCTACTAGCTGACCATCCGGCGAGAAGGCTACAGCCCTAACCCAATCGGAATGGCCCTTAAGTGTACTGCGGCAAGCGTCCCAATTATCTTCGCCCTTTAATAGCCTACTAATCCACCCCGGAATATGGTTGGTAAATACCTTCCGTATTATACTTATTTCTAGGGCGAAAATAAGGGCTGAAGAATAAACCTATAGAGGTGCATCTTCTAATATGGGTTGGAACCGCCGAATAAATTGCTTCGTATTATAAAGAAATCTTAAGCTAGCACTTTTATTAGACTGTGTTATAAGTAAGCATAGTAAGTATAATAGAATGCGTAAGCCGTCTTACTTCTATAAGCGCTTATAGGCTATTAACTATAGGAATGCATTTATATGTTTCTCTAATAAGGCTTATGGCTTCTAGCTAGTAAAGGAAATACTTATAGAGGAAAAGGTAGATTAAGTCCCCGTTGTGGATATAGCGTTTTCTCTACTTTAGATGGTGCACCTAATAACAGCAAGTATACTATAACTTAGGTGGTAGACCGCGAGCAACTATTTGTTTATTAATCTTGCTTCTCAAAATCCCGGGTACGGCAAGGTTGCATATATTCTGCCGTAGGCCTTTTAGGCTAGATATTAGTTCAAGGCACTAAGATACTAGCCGGTTATGTATATCCTTCTCATCTATCCAGAATGGGTTCTTTCCCTGCTTTTAAAGATCGATAAGAAACTCGCGGAAGGACAGATACAGGAGCCTTACGGGTACATCCTCTCTATAAGGAATGCTGAGAACAGAATATAGAGAGTCTAGCTAGCACCTAATCTGCTATTAGGGAATTTGAAGAAGGTGTGCAAGTAAGGTAATAGAGAGAGGACTCCCTAAAACGATAATACTTCCAACTAGTTCTTGGAATCCGCGAAGCCATACTTCCTTGTCTTCCTCCTCCTAGTTAGCAAGTAGCTGGTTTAGGATAGGGAGATAAGTCCGCTCGAGCTGCGAGAATGTTAATCTACGGTACTGCAGAACATTTTTCAAATAACCTTCAGGATCGCTCCCTTTAGATCCAATGTACCGACAGACTATGGCAGCGAAGATAAACAATGGGACACTCAGCTCCACCAGGGCCTGGATTTGGTCTCTACTAGGCCAGTTTGGGGACAGTAAGCGCTACTGTCGTATTTCTCCGAGTTTATGCTCTAAGAAGAGGCGTATGTCATGTTTAATCGTTTGCTTCGCGACCTTATCCAGGATTAGGTCTTAGTATATGCCATCACGCATTTGTCTAAAACTAAGGCGAATGTGTAGCTTTAGTCTGCTTGTTACAAAGACCTATAGCGACACTAGCTTAAGGCCCCTAGTTCGTAAAAGAAGCTTAAGAATTACTCATACATCTTTATCTAGCTCGCACTTATCTAGCGCGTCTATTACGACAACTAGATCTAAAGCTTAAAGAGGTACTGCTTCTAAAAGCGGCTAAAAGATTAGCTTCTCAAACTGGTCTTCTAGAGCCTTCTCGGAGATAGCTGGATCCGCATTAATTACTTTCCTAACGCCTAATCTCATTCCTAGTACATAACCTATTAGATCTATAACAATAGTAGTAAAGAATCGTATGGCATTGCCACATTCTCCCTCGCCCCTCCTAAAGAAAAAGCTGGCTCCTAATTAACATTAGTTGGAGAATAACTGGGAAACAGTACGTGTAATTATAGACTTTCCCATACCTGCTATACCATTTAGCCAGAATATAGGTTTGCTGCTTTTATCCCTTGCCCATTCTCTTATTCAATACAGCAACTCAGTTCGCGTGTTTAGAAGGCATCTTGTATTATATTCCTCCATATACGAGTTAAAAGACGCTCCTTTTGCGATCAGTAGGTCAATTAAGTTATTATCCTTAATCTCTTTCCGGAGTCGATTTAGTGCCTTCTACCTCCCTTCGCCATAGATAAGCGGCATATAGATATTGAAAATGCCTAGTAGAGAGTATGCTGCGTCTTCTTCTCGCTTTATCTGGCGTTTGTCTGCCTAAGATATACGCTCGTTTATACTAAAATAAGATAAGGGGATTCCTTAAAGAGCTTAGATAGCGATTCCTGTTATTTCGTAGAGAGTCTGTTCTAGTAATTGCTTATTACTAAGCTATATTCCCTCCTTAGAGAAGAATTCAACTAATGCCGGAGCAATAAGTTCTTAAAGCGTCCAGCCACAGGTAAACTATCTGCTTCTCTTAAATACCGGTTTCCATCTTTAAGAGAACCCGTCATCTTTAGCTAAATTACTAACTAAAACATCCGACAAATATACGTAGCATCTAGTCGCAGCCTAATACTAGTAGAATATAGAGTTAATCGCTTCTAAAAGCTCTGCGCTGCTTAATTTATTAATATAGCAGGTGTCAACCCAGAAGAACTGCAGGCCGTTACTAGCAGCTTGCTTCCTATAGAAGCGGATGTTGCTGTAACCAGGTTTGCTCTTACCTGTACCGTCTACTAAGTCTTTAAATGTAACCTCTTTGTGATCTGCTCCCTAGGTATGCGAAAGAATAGTAAAGCGCGGAATGTTGCTAATAAATTCAAGCAGGCCGAATTCGCCGTTATCTTTAAGCTGTAAAAGACGCATAAGAGGATTATTAGAGAGCTCTAGGTACGCAAATTATTGAAATAGACGTAAGGAAGATATATACGGGTAGGGCAGTTAAAAAACTAAGGGACTATGTTAGGCTACTAGGTATATAGAAGAGCACCTAAAGGAACGAGGTAGTGGGGTGATGGTGGCGCGGGGGGCAGTGTAAAGTGGCTGAGTAAACGAGCTTATACTTAATGTTAACGTTGCCACCGCTAACAGGGAGGATAGACGACCCGCTCCGGCCATAGCCTTGTTTTATAGCGTTTCCTAGACATTAGCGCGGTCAAAGCTATAATCCACTTTATAAAGGAGACAGGACGTTTATACCTAAGCGAATAATAAGCCGATCTTAATAAGCGAATACACTTAAGGATCCCCTCTCCTATACCTCCTAACCGACTATACTAGCGGCGCGAAGAAATTCTGAAGAGAATACGTTAATTAGCCTAAAGAGGTAAAAAGCTAACTAATAAGAGGGCGAGAAGATTTAACAAATAAGAGGGCGAGAGATTTAATGAATAAGAGCGTAAGAAGATTTAATAAATAAAAGCGTAAGAAGATTTAATAAATAAGAGCGAAGAAGATTTAATAAATAAAAGCGAAGAAGATTTAATAAATAAGAGGGCGAGAAAATTTAATAAATAAAAGGGCGAGAAGATTTAACCAATAAGGGCAAAAAAATTTAACTAATAAGAGGGTAAGACGAGCTTAACCTAATTTTTTCTTAGGCGGTATTTAACTCCTTTTAGAACTGACGTTCCTCTAGGCAAATTTAGCTAATAAGAGGGCAAGACGAGCCTAACCTAATTTTTTCTTGGGCGGTATTAAACTCCTTTTAGAACTAACGTTCCTCTAGGCACTATTAGCTACTTTTTCCACTCCCCTATGGAAACAAATCCCCTATAAATTCCGTTCCTGTATACAGTAACTATATCTTCTACTGCCCTGTAAGAACCGTACCCTATAGCTTCTATTCCTATACGGCTTTTACTTCTCTATAGGAATTAGTGGTAATAACTTCCACTCCCTTACGGAAACTAATCTCTTATAGCTTTTAGTTCTCTATGGGAATTAGTACCGCCGTCCTCCGTCTCTTTATAGCTTTTAGTTCCTTATAGGAACTAATACCTACGTCTTTTACTTCTCTACGGGAACTAATACTCTACGGCTCCCGTTCTCCCGTTCCTAAATTCGCCTACGTTATAACCTACCGTATAGGCCTTATTATTATAGGAGTAAGGAAGTATATAGGCTTATATCCCGTATAGGAATGGGAGCTATTTACATACTAGCTACCCGCAATTGAGGTTTTAGGAGGGCAGTAGGTACTTTAAGTTATCTAGTTATATTCGTTAGAACCTGGGCCCGTAACTAGGGATTTAATATATAACTACCCGACTATATTTATATCCAAAATCGCAGCCGCCTAGAAGTCTTAAAAAGTGGGAAACACTTAGCAGTAAGTGTCTAAATTGCCAACTTGGCCTAGACCCTTATAGTTATAGTTAAACTTATTACCTAGTTATAGAACTGTTTCCAAATACTAATAGGATAACAATTTTTTTTCCTCGTGCGCTAAGGTAAGGGCTACTCCTATAGCATTTTTAATCTGCGAAATATGAATAATTTAGCACAAAAATTCTCTACTAGGACTTTAGTATTCCTACCTATCGGCCGTTAAGCTTCCGTTGTGCTAATTCCTTAAGCTCTTTGTAACTAAATCTTGCCCCACTAGTAACTGCCTTTATTAGGAAACTGGCCTAAAGGCCCCATCTCGTATTAGCGCCTAAGGGAGGGTATTTTATAGCTATACGTATTCTGCTTCGCATTACGTTATTAAAGTCTTTTACACAATTAGTAGTGAGGATTATAATTCCTTTATAGTATTTAAGTTTCCGCAGAAAAATTAAAGTTAGGTTGTTGCCTATATAATCTAATAATCGTTACTTTATAAATATGTTAGCTTTATCTAATAAAAGTATAGTATTCTAATAGCTGGCCAGCTGGAAAGCGCAAGAAAGCTGAATTTCAACCTCCTTTATGTTGGTGGCTAGGTCCCCACTAGACAACTAGAAGAGTTAGGTAAATAGTAGCAGTTTAAATAAGTAGGGTATACTGTGTAAAGTGGCTTTTATAGCTCTTCTAAAAGTCCTTTTATAGTTAAGGTCTTTCTAACTCTAGGAGGACTACTAATATTCTATATTAGTTTTCTCTAAGTATAAAGTAAAACGGAGCTCGTATTATAGTAGTATAATTAAATTACGTCCTTTGCCTGGTATAAAATTATTAAACTAAGCCCTATTTGCGTAAGAAGCTGCAAGAGCCTAAATAAGCTTCTTCCGGTCCTCTGGGATGGCAAGATTCCGAAAGGAGAGGGGATTCCACTTAATATTGCTAATATTGTTAACAGCAAACTCCACTATGGGATATTAAATTAGCTTTATAGTCTTCTTAGCTTATAAATCTAGGAACTTATACTAGAGCTTATTATTAAGACTAAACCCTAATATAGTTGGGCTATAAATAAGCAAGTCCTTATATTTTAACTCGGTAGGCTCCTTACTATTACTTTTAACTTTATTAAGTTTTTTCTTAGCCGGTTTGTTAAAACAAATCGTCTAAATGTCGTTGGTTTGGTATTTTCGCTACTTATCAATACTAGGTTTGGCGTAGTTTGGATTATTCTCTTAGAAAAGTACTGGGTTAACTATAATCTAACCATTAACAGATAATTTGGAGGGCTTTCCTTTCTCTATATAAAAGGCTTCACCTTTATACTATTAGTAGTGCGTCCCTATTAATAAAATAAATTTATAACCGCTATTAGTAAGTTCTTGCTTCTCCTTCTTTATGTTAGGGTAATATTTAAGGGGAAAATATGCAAGGCTGTGTATTAGCTTTAATCCCTAGAACTTCTAAATAGTAGCTATGGTTACAGCCTTACTAAATTTTTTGCTATTAAAATTTAGATACTGACCTTAAATGCGGAAATATTCATTTCCTTTATCGTCCTCTTTCACCTTACCCGAGTTAAATCTCGTGCATCTATACTTCTTGGTGCTATAGTATTTCCTATATACCAATTTATTTGACTTAAAAAGAGTCCAAAGCAGATTAAATGTAATTTCTCCGCTATCTTATAGTGATTTAAGGCGCTGTTTTGTTAAGGCATATATATTCCTAATATAGTTTACTAAGAGGTTAAGGTAGGTGCTGTTCTCTGGGGCTCCCTTATAAGCTTTTAGCTTGGGAAGGAAGTAGTATAATATATTCTATTTTACCTAGTCTTAAGTTAGCAGCTAATCTAGGGCCTAATAAATAGGGTTTTATACCGTAGGTTTGTCTTCCTTAAGAAAAGTTTTATCTATACCTTATAGAACGGACCTAAGTATATCCCGTAGGCCTTTAGACTTAACGTTAATAAGGTGCGTTATACGTTTAGTCTTCTTATTTGTTATTTTACCGTTAGTAATATAAATCCGGTAGCTATTTTTGTGCTTACTAATATATATACGAATAACAAATATATATTCGTTATATGCGTCCACCTTAGAAGGTACTGTAGAGGATTTAACTATCTTATACTTTGAGGTTGTATCATCCTAGCTACGTACGGCAAATCAGCTAGGGTTATACTTTCGGTTTAGCAGAGATATACATTTTATTAACTATCTTATACTCTACCTTTAAAGCTTAGGCTCTTGGTTCTTAAGGTTAGGAACTGTCTATAGCTTAAGGCTTAGTAGCCTTAGGAGAGTCTATAGCGCTAGGTATTGCTTTTACTACCTTTAATACGTCCTTAAGCAGCTCTATAAGATAAAGGACAGTAACTAGGTCTAAGGGCGGTATAACTAGGCTAGAAAGAGGCGTTTGCGGACTTCCGTAGCTAAGAGGGGTGTCTAGAGACACCTTATACGGCTTTATAGTCTTAGGCTAGTTTAACATTATTGCTTTACAAAGCTTTAGTAATGTAGTGCTAAATTAAAGTATAAAATTGGTAATAAGCTAAGTGTATAGAGTAAGGAGCTAAGTGTAGAGAAAATTAATGGTATTAATTCTTAAATAAGATCCGCCCTCTTTATACCTAGTAATATAATATGCCATGTAAATGCTTTCCCCTATTTATTCTAGGAGACGCCATATTATATATATTAACATTAGTTCCGATATAGTAGAGGACCAAGTAAATATTATATAATTTTGCCTTAACTATAGAAACAGAGCTAAGCCCTATATTTAGGAGCTTAGCGGAGCTTACGCCGCGGTTATATTCTTACTATTGCTGCGGAGATATCGCGAGGGCTTATATGCGGGATTCTTATTCCAACTATTAGAGTCGCGCTAAAACTGATATAACTGCATTGGTTTATATATAGTAGTGAAGGTAGATATTATAAATCGAAGGGAAAGAGATACGTATATAGCATTAGGTGCGCCTTTTAAACAAGAGAAGATTTAAATAAGCCCCTATTAAATATAAGCGACATTACTAAGCCCCATACTACTCCGCACTTTAAGCTACTAAATTAGGCTAAGGATTCTAGAGAGATATACGTGTAGAATGGAGTAGGTGCGCTGTTAAGCAATGGGAATCGTTGTATCGGGATGCAGCCGCAATTGGTCTAAACTTGGGTTCCCGCTATATGGTCTAGTCTAGTCCGGTTTAGTCGTATTTTTGTCCTACCTTAGTGTTATTCTTTCCTTATCTTATCCGCTCCGCTCCTATTAGCTCCTATCCCATTCTAGCCTTATCCGTTTGTTTTTAATTCTGCTATATCCTTAAAGTCTATTAAATTAAATAACTAGTTAATTAAATAACTTAAGAAAAAGAGAGCGATATTTAATAATGATATGTACCTATTACTCTTATACCAAATTAATGCGTTTAGATCGTGTTATAATTTACTATAAGAGGATATAGTATCCTTAGCGAAGCGGTTAAAATAAAGTTATAGTAAGAGGCTATAAGTACGCACTTTTTTAATAGATGTTTTCCTAGGCGTAGGACCTAAAGTGTTCCTATTATGCATCTTAGTAGCACCTATCTTAAAGTTATATAAAATAACGCTAAAGGGCCTCCTTCTAAAACTTTAAAGTTAGTAGAAGTCTGCCTTGCGCTTATAAGGACTAATAGTGGCTATAACGGAACTTTATAAGGCTAATTTGGTTAGTACCTTAATTTCCTTATCTTAGAAACGTTAGTTTTTAGAGATTACTCTCGCTACTAGTAGACAAACTCTTTTATCTTAAATAACTTTATTACTAATTCTTAATAGAGTAAGGCCTATCGCAAAGCACATATGCTCCTTTGTTAGAGAGTTACTTACTAGGCCTTAATACAGATCTAAACCTAGGGAGTACTCTACCTACTTAGACTCCGTAAACTATATATGCCTAGGTTATATACTAAACACTAGGTATATATAACTCTTCCACTCTTAATAACTAGTTACTTATTTGTAGTAGAGTAAGACTTAGCGTAAAAAGAAAGCGCTCTTATATTGGATATGCGAAAGATAAATGGTTTAGAAACCTCGTCCCTAAACTTTAATAATGGCTTATTTAAAGGTAGATGCCTTATTAGATTCTCGTTCTAACGCTATATTAGTTTTAAACCTTAAATTTACAGATCTCCTTAGCTTCCTATAGTAATATGAGGCTAGCTACCTAAACTTACAAATAATATATCTGTATATTGGTGTGCCGTTACTATCTATTAACATTAACTTGGAACTAACTCTTAGATTAAGTGTAAAAGTGGAATTCTCTCTTTAATTGAGTAAGGCGTTACTTTAATATATGCTTACTTTAAGAACTATAGCGGCGAAAGTACTGGATAGAAGGACTACTAAATAGCCTATAAGTTTCACTAGGCCTTATAATAACAATAATAAAACTAGCACCCTTATTTGGACCTGTGACTATGTTCCTTATCAGGTTACTAAAGACTTTAATAGCCCTACTGGCGCTGTGTTTCTTAATAAGGATTGCGTAAACCAATAAGTCTGTACTAATTGTCTCGGGGTCTATAATAAGATCTACTTTAGACTAGATAGTATTTAGCAAAAATATATTCCTGTAAGCCCTGTAATTATCTTACTAATTATATAGCCTTCTCCTTAAGCTTATAATCATCTTACGCGATATTATTAACCAGTATTATTTGACTTATCCTAGCTATAATTAGGGCCCTTATATAGTCTAGCGTGAGGCAGGACAATATATATTTGGAAAATAGTGCCCTATTATATAAAGGCCGTCTAAGATTAGATTAAGGTCTTTGTTAATAGCGTATAAGATTTAATAAGGGGGCAGGTCTCTTGGCGCGCGCTTGGTAAAATCCTGTAGTAATGTCTTAAGGTGATAATTATAGGGCCTAGTTAAGGGGAAGAAGTGTTTATATATAAGAATGCGTCTTCTACTAAGGGGAGGGCTTAGTTAAGGATATCCTCTAAAAAGGAGGAGGCGAGAACGTATATATGCTTACTAAAAGTGCTGCCTATAGGATAAGTAACTGTATAATTGCTATAAGGATGGAAAGTTACTTATATACAACTTACCTTAAAGTTTTAGAGGTATTATTAGGCTAATAAGATTTTAGAGAAGAGGGGCTGTTTGCGCAAAGCTGAAAAAGTTAAGTTAATTAAAATAAAGATAACCTATATGCTATATAGCAAACTATAAAGTGCATATAATATTTAAAAGAATATATAAGTAAAAGCGTATAGCGCGAGAAGGCGAAATAGGCCTTATTTAAAGTAATGCTAGCTATAAATATTAATGCCCAACTTATATAATGGCTACCCCTTTAACTTTTGGTAGGGCGGATATTACGTGCCTAATAGCTAAGGGTTAAGCGCTGGACCGTTAGATGTGGCTCGCCCTGGCCTATAGTATTAGTGTTAGTTAATATAAGTAGCTTTTACTTACCGTTTATAAATAATAGCTTTTACTTAGCCTTTTAACCCTTTTATAGATGTTTATGGCTAACCCTTATTTAATAAGGCGAACTGGTAGGCAACGAGTGCCTATATATGGCCAGTTTAGAACTATCCTAATTATAATTTAGGTATTAAATACACTGAAGGTTAGGTTTAAGATCGCTACTATAGACTTAATCCCTAAAGGGAGTCTAGTTAAAGAGAATGGAAAACTAAAAAAATTAATTATAGCTTCGACCCCGAAGACAGATGACTCCCTTAGATGGCTATACTTTAGCTATCTTCTGCGCTAAATCTATCCTTACTAGACCCTCTGCGCCTAATCGCCTTAATACTTCTCCTTATCTATAGTACTTTTAGGCTTGTATAGAAACTCTTACACTAATTATAATATAGGCCACAATATACTCTCCCTGCTTGGATTAGTGGGATATCTTGAAAAGCTAAGAGACTTACTTACTAAAAGAAATAAGTATACGCTATCCACTAATAGGAGAATTATGCTTGTTACCGCTGCGACAATCCTAATAATTATAGTGTATAAGGCTCCCTATAAGTCTGTCCTTTTAAGAAATTATATTGCTTTAATATGGAAGGGCTCTTCTAGCTCTCGCAGGTATAGTGCCTTGTAAATTAGAAAGATTGGAACCGAAATAAAAAGCGTATATATTAGGAAACTTCCTAGTGCTATTAAGGCACATCCTAACTGGTGGTGCAATTTTAGCTGGGATATTAAGGTGCCGCTAGCTTAGGATAAAACAATAATTACACTGGCCGAGGTGGGCATAAGGTAAAAGATTGGCCGGCCGGCCTCTGTAAGCCGTCTGTATAGCCACTATAGGGCTGAAATCTAATTCTTCTTAGTGGTTTTCTTTAGTAGGGTGGCAGCACGAACCTAAAAACTTAGTGTAGTTTATAGCAAAAATGCTAATAACCAACCTATCGGCTGGAAGGGGATCTAGGGCAGTTAAAGCTCCTAGTCCGCTAGATAGAACTAAATAAGAACGCTAATAGTGACTTAGAACGGAATAAAGCGGAGGAGTATTTAAACGATAAGGTACTTCTAATGGGGGGAATAGTGGTAGCGCCATCTAAGTAGAGAAATATTTATAGAACGTAAGTAAAAAACATTATAATACCAATAAAGCAGTATATTAAGAAGTATAAGGTAATAAATAAGTTTTGTATAGAAGTAGGCAGCGTAAGCAGGTAACTAATTAGGCATCTTTGGGAGAGCAAAGGCGGAAGGTAAAAGCCTTAGCCTCATCTAGTGCGCTATTTATTAAATATCTCCAATATTAGGTATATTGGCAATAGGCTTAAATTAAAGGATCTCTCTTAGCTAGAAGGGGGTTAGGCCGGAATAGGCTATATCCTACCCTATTCCTATCTATACTAGTCTAGTCTAGTCCAGTCCGGTCCCCTTATTTTACTCTTAAATATTAGTTAAAGTAAGTTTATAATAAGATTTTTGCCTTCTATCCCTACGTAAAGATACGCTTCCTAGACAAATACCATAAACATAATAGCCCGCGCACTATCTCCTTATATCTATTAAGACACGGTTAACTAAAGATAAGTCGCACTAGCTCCTGTATATAACTAGGACCCAGACCTAGGCCCCAGCATATAGCCCCGTACTTTAAGCCTATTACTTAGCTTAAAGTTAGGAGGATATTAGTATGATCTAGCACTCTAGTACTTGCTAGCTTAGCTATCTAAACGCCTTTATACCTGTAATATCTTGCTAATAAATTTTTTTATAGGCAATTAGCGTTCTATTCTCGTTTTCTAAGTTATTTAAAGCCTCTGATTTTAGACCTACGCATACTTTCGCACGAATCTCTTCACTCTTTAACATTTTTAGTCTTTTAGTTTGTTTAAGTTAAGGTTAAGGATACGGTATATAGTTAATTGAAGATAGTTATATGCTTGGCTCTAAGAACACTCCCCTAGTATTTCTAATATCTATAAAATCGTGTCCCTAGTAATATGTTCCGTATATAATATATAGAATAATTGCCAGCCTTTATATGTAAGTTTTTGTAGCTTTATATATTGTAGCTAATCTAGCTTTTAACGCTAAAATAGAGTAAAATTAGCGACGACTAAAAGAAGGAATTCGAGAGATAACGCGATATTATTTACTCTTATTTTAAAGATAATAGGTTTATAACGGATAATAAAGAAGATAAGGCTTTCTAAAACCTTATTAATTACTGTAACGCTTATAATAATCCAGAGAAAGTTTAATATTTAAAGGAGATACTACTTAACCTCGTTTAAGGTAAGACCTAATAAGAGATATTTATTAAGAAAATATTATAGGAAGGATAGAGATATTAAGATATGGAATTTAGATATACTACAGGCCTTAAGAAGCTCTTAGATATAACTTAGTAATAATATAGCGGTGGTTAATGGATCATCTCCCCCCGTTATAGCTGAATGTGTAATATAACTTTTATTTAATTTATTTAAAGGGGTATTATCGCTAGGTATGCCGTAATAATAGTAGAGATTTACGACTAATAGAGTAATTATATCCCGCTAGCTTTAAGAGTATTCCCCTAGCACTCTAAGCGTCTGTAAAATTTTATTACTAGTAGGACTGGGGTCTAGCTAAGCCTTGCGGAATTGGTTAATATAGGGTGGCTTTTAGTTTTACCTTTTGGAGATTCCTGTGATCCTAGTACCTGCTACAGCCCTAACAGCTATAGGAAGTTAGTAATGGCCTTATTAGTGGCGCGTGGGTAATAAGCTAAGTGCACTTATGGGAGAAGGGTTAACAGGACTATAAAGTGCACTTAGAGCGGCCTAATTTAACGCACTAGCTTATTATACGATTAATAAAATCTGACTATGCCCTCCTGCCCTTGTTTAAAGACGCGCTATTGACGTACGTTAACTAGTGGGGTTTTCTAGGCAGCCACTAATGTACGTAGTGATCGCATCTCTAAAATCTAGCGACCTGCAGATACTTAATGCATGCTATGTCCTAGCTAACCAATACGGGCGCTCCGTATTATTAGCGTTGAGAGCTGGCTAGGGGCGTGTTGTTGTAGCTAATGCTCTTAGGTATAAGATGGCTAACTTAGCTCGTCTAACGTCCGTCCCTAAGTATAGAGACGCACCTTAACTTAAGCAAAATGTATACCTATGTTAATAACCCCTACTTATACTCTAAATATAAGCAGAACCATACCTTCCCTAAATAATTATACGATTACTGCTAGGATGGCAGTGCGGTAACCGGCCCTTGTAACAATCCCACACCGGCTAAAGGGGTAAATGGATAAATAATTACCTTTGGCAGTTCTAAGAAGCCTAGGAAATACCCGCTCTGCGCTTATTATATAACCCTATCCTCCTAATTTATTATCGCCTTACTAATCTATAGGTAAGGAATATGAGTAAGCTAAGAACTAAAACTGCAATAGTTGTCTTAAGGAGGGGAGGAGCGAAGGGATAGGTTCTATTATAGAAGTTAATAGCTAAACGGCGTTAGTATATAACAGTTAAGGGAGATTAATAAGTGGTATACCTTTAAAAATATTATCTGCACTTATAAACCTGCCTTACCAGCACCCTATAATAATGTCGCCTATTAGTCCTAGACTTTTTATCTTAGGAAACTTAGATTGTTTAAACAAATTGGTAATTTCTATCTCTTTAAGCCCAAGCTTAAAGTATAGAGGTTTGCCTATTTAGATTTCGTATAGGGTAGAGCTAAGGGCAAACAGGTCCGCCTAAGTTAATTTTAGGTCGGCTTTAGGATATTTATAGCTCGCAGTCACTATAATAAATGGCTTAGAGCTATCTAATAAGGAGCTACTAAAGTTAAGGAGCTTTGCGTATAGGCTGTCGTCTAAGGAAATATTGCCGTATGTTAGATCTATATAAATAACATTTATTAAATAAATAAAGGCAAGTGCACTAGTAACTTGTTAAGCCTATTAAAGGCGTTACTTAGTATAAACTTTATAGGTTTAGATATATTAGCGGAGTCTATTTTTACTTATATATTCTAGCTAGATGCCGGATTTAAAGGTACTATAAAACTTTAGCAGACCTTTATGCCCGCTGTGTTACTAAAACCGCTTATAGATCCGTCTCTTAACTTTAATAGTGGGCTCTTCTTCTACTTAGTAAGGATATTTAATAACAGTATTAAAGGAGGAGTCTAGGTATACTATGCTCGTAAGTCCGGAGCTAAGGTAGTTCGTTATATTAAACCCGGTTAGGAATCTAATAGCGGTTATTTTTTAGTTGTGCGGTAAAGGAGTAGGGGCGGTCCTAAGTTAATATAACTTGTATAGCTTATACAAGTAGCTGTTTATTACTAGAGGGTATAATTCTTCTATAAAAGGGTTAAGAGAGGGATATTATTACTAAAACCGTATTAGGGAATATAGTTATGGCAGCGAAGTGGCTCAAAGAAGGTAGCGAGGCACGTTAGTCCGTAATGGGGAGGCGCGATTGTAAAATAGGGTAGATAACAGCGAGCTTAAAGACAGGACGGACGTGGTTAGGAGACGATGTGGTCTATTAAATGCTATAAGCAGTTTGTTATAGCTAATGCGGTCTACTATAAGTTGCGCCTTAAGAAGTCGCAGATTAAACGCGTTATTGGAGATGCTTAGAGGCGGCGGTGGAGGTAGCTCTAGGCTTTGGCTTCGTGCCTATGCGGTTAAAGGATAGGAGGCTTTACTAAGGCTCTGTTAACGCTGCCTTAAAACTTAAGGTAGTATACTAAATAGCCTATAGCATTCTTTAAGCTTAATAGCGTCGGGTTAGGTATTTTTACCATTCTAAACCGCGTGGGGCTTAGCCTTAAGGTTATAAGAAATACCAGTTATATATACCGTAAGCTATAGGCGCAAGCTACAGGTTAACCTCAGCTTGCTTATATATATTTAGTTATAGTATCGGCTTAGCTTAGGATCCCTAATAGGTCTAATTAGAAGTACTGACTAAGGTGGTAACCTTATATAAATTTGCGCGCAATAGCAGATGGTCTTCTAAGCCTAGGCTTTTCTTTAGTGTTTCTAGAGCGGAAGGAGAACTTTTATTAAGTAGAGCTGGTATCTAATTGGCATTAAGGCTGTTATTTCCAATCTAAATGCTTTTAATTGTTTTAACTCTTTATACTTCGTTTTAACTAGCTATATATAAAAAGAATAGGATAAGTATATTGAGAAGATTATAGGCTAGGTCTCTAAATTTTCTATAATGTTATAAAACTTCGCCGCTTTAGACAAAATTAGATAATAAAGAGAAGGAGAAATTCCAGAGACTAACTCCTTTAGGGAGATTGGAATTATTTCTTAATATTAGTATAGTGTATATAATTCTATAGACAAAATAGTAAGGGAATCCAGTAGTAAATAGGATAAAGTGCTATAGTTGTAATAAACCTTACTCTATAAGAACGGTTTGGGAGATCCTAAGGATATTGCAGCGGCCTTAATAAATTACTTCCCTTATAATATATGCTAGTGCGCCCATACTACACCTAGCGTCCGATCTGGGAAGCGACTAAATATATCGTCCTACTTTATACCTATCTTATTCTTGTACGCGAGTAAGCGCCAATTATCTAACTTTAGCCACGGCCGACGTGTTCGGACTTATACGCGCCTATGCTCTCTATAGAGCCGCCCGTTGTCGGCGGCGCTAGTATTAGAATTACTACCGCCTAAGCTTTCGCTGCCTAAGCTTTGGCTGCCATTCCCAAAATCATTGTCTCTGTCGTTGTTGTCCTCGTCGTCGTCTAGACTAATAGCATTATTATTAGCACCTTTGCCGTGCGGACTACGCGTATTAGTTTTACTGGCGGTATAGTTACTGCTTTGCTGTGTTAAGCTCGGACTAGCGTATACGTTTAGTACATTATTATACTAATAGCCCACTAATAGCTATAAATTTGACGTTAACTGCGTTATGTAGATAAGTTGCCCTACGTTACCGAGTAAGTTATATATAATTGTTAACGGTTTTAAAGATAACTTTAACGTTATCTTATTTTAATAGACAATCGCCATTACTAATATTGTGCATTCTGGCACCTAGTAAAGGGTAATATTGGTTAGCTAATAGTCCGCATAGTCACTCTGTCTATAGTTAATAGTATAGTTATATACTACCTTCGCTCCTAAAGAGGATGTTTAAAGGGAGGCAGACTAAGTTATAATATCTGCTTTAGATCTAAAGTGGCGGCGTACTGGTGATAACTTTAGATGTTATAATTTTCTTATGGGCCTTATGCTCCCGTTAAGCCGTTTAAGACTTATTTCTATTGGACCGCGCCGCTTATCCTAGAATAGATAATTGCTACATTTATATTGCTATAAAGTTGCTACACTAGCCCTACGGGACACCTCCTAGTCGCCATTAGGGTTATCCTTACCGCTTTCCCTAACCTTACCATCGCTACTATTGCTTTTATCTTTACCCGTATATATATCCTTACTAATGTATTAATCGCCCTCCGTTCGTCTATATAGAGAGACTAATTAGCTTAAGGGCTCTAGCGGCCCCGTATCTAGCCTATGCCCTTAGTATTTACTATCCCCGCCGTTTACTAAATTAAGGATATTGCTTTGAGGTAAGTCTAGGATATTAGCGTTATTGTCTTTACTGCCACCGTCTAGGTTTTTAGCATTTGGATTATTACTAGTTCTAAGAGGCGAAATTAAGCTACCGCGGCCCGGCGGCGGCGTTAACTTTAGTATATATACAGGACTAGATATAAGGCTCTCTGCCTATAGCTAGGCCGACCTTCGCCGCTTTGCTAAATAAGAGTCTTCTAGAACCGGTTCTAAGGTTAAGTCTAGTACTTTTATGGAGGAGATAGCCGTATTAGTGGATAAAGTGCGCTTCCGCTTATGTGTTATAGATGGCCGACTCATTATACCTAGATCCTTATAGAGAGGTTCGTCCCGCTTTAGTAGACTATTTTTAAATACGTTAAAATAGGGACTCTATAAGTCTGTAGGAAGATTACTTACTGTTATATACGCCTCCGGTATTCTCTATAGAGGGGGCGTGTATACTAGCTACGTTTAGACCGTTATTCTAATATTCTGGCGACCCGCCACCGGATTAGATATCCCCTATGCTATAGCTTACTCTAGCTATATCGTCCTCTAGAAATAAAGGAAATTTTATTATTAATTAGTAAATAAAAGCCGTAATGCTATTAATATATCTACCTAGACTGCTTCTATTAAATAACCTATTTATGGCCAAGTTTATCTCCTTAACGCCTATAGCCTGGTTAGCCCCTTCCTAGCTAGGCTAGTAACTCTGTGGTATTTGCGAAGGAATGGGGCTGAAACCACCTTCGCCGTCTATACGTATGTATTAGCCAATATCTATTATCTTATACTATTTGAGACGCAGATAATACCTTAATATAGCGAACCTAAAGGATTAATAGCTTTTACTGGAACCAGTAGTCCTAGATTTAGAGAACGCAACGCTTTAAAGTCTGGTAGATTAGTTAAGAAGTTGTTAATATTAGCCTACTCTCTATTATATTTGGGGGAGCTAGCTTTACTAAGGTTAGGTTCTATTATTTTAGGCTTCGCCTTAGGCTTAGCCTTAGATTTCGTTTTAGGCTTAAGTGTTAGAGGAATATAAGGAATATATTTTATAGGAGGAAGTAAAGGGGTAAGTAAAAGAGTGCTAAAAGAGAAGGCTATTTTAGTACTAAGATCTACTGGCTTTTTTGGTTGTAAGGATAAGAGCTAGTCTAGAGGTTAAAATATATGGCTACCTTTCTGAGCTAAGGAGTATTACTTTATATACTGCTGCTAATAACGCCGCCTAAGGTAGGATCGTAAGGAACCTATATAAATGCCATATCCTAGCGTAAAAGCTTAGTCGTAGGGGGCAGTGTAAGGGAGCTGCCTGTATTAGGGGTAGTAAGGACTAGCTTAAAGTCCTATTGCCTTTAGCGTCTCTAAGATAATTGTATATTGTACTTATAGGTGCTGCGGAGGCTCTATTGTAATAAGAGTATATATAGCTCCCTAGGCGATTAGCTAGCAAATATTATAAGAAACCCTCTAAACCGTTCTCTATATCTTAGTATGCCTATCTACGTTATAACCTGCCGTCTATATCTTTTAGCTAATTAAGGATCTATATCGCTTTAAATGAAACCGCTAATCGCTAGCTAATTCTTTAATTATTAGCCAACCCCTTATGTAGGACGAGGCTATGTTAGATAACGCATTAATGACCAATTCTTGCCGGCCTTGCCCCACGCTAGTTAGATGGTTGGCTTAGAGGGCTTTAGTTACGTCTTATAGCGCGCCTAGCGCTATTGCTGAGCTATTATTGGCTAACTTCTAGGCACTAGCTCCCTGCTGGTTATATTGCAATATTACAGCTATATTAGACACTTTATATAAGGCGGAGCATTCTGTAGGGGCTATAATGGCAATATAAAGGTTATAAGAATAAAATTAATGCCTTATGCTAGTGACTTACCGCGTTATTATTAAGGGATCTAGTCCTAGCGAGATATAGATAATAGAGCGCGGATTAGCTAGCGTATTCTACTAAAGGGCCGAAGTTAGAGGGTGTAATATAAGGTAATTAGAGCTAAGATAATAGTATAAGCGCTATGTATTCTTTAGCTAAAATATATATTAGGTAGTATATAGTAAATGCTATTAGTAACCCTAAGGTAGAGAATAAGTTCCTAAACGTATAGGCTAGCGTTAACTATGTGACTAGTAGAAGGTATTACCACTTTAACCGCAGTTATAACTCGCCTAAGAGGAAAGAGTAAAAGTTAATAAGAGAAGGATAGGGAGAGTGTATAAGAGAGAAGGAGAGGCGTTTATGAACTACTTGTGGGGATAAGTCTAGAAGCGGCTTCTTTAGTAGCGGTTTAGGGTGCCTGGAAGTAGACGGTATAGTCTATATAGAAATAAGACAATAGGGAGGAATAGATTAACGGAAGTAGAGTTAGGGATAGTGCATGTGCTGTAGTAGAGTTTGAAAAAAAAAAAAAAGCCTTATAATAGATGATTGGGGCGTAATAGAGGGGGCGGCTGGGACGGACGGAAGAAGAGCGAGGGGGGAAGGGAGAGAGTAGAGAGAAAAAGTTAGGAAGGATGGAGGATAAAAGACGGCGAAGGGAGGGCCTTTTATGGTTGGTTGTTAAGGAAGATTGCTAGTTGGGGTGTAGCGCGAAAGTCGTAAGCGAGGCGCGGATTACCTAAACGGGGAGGCTCTATTTCCTAATGCAGGCTTACCGTCTAATTGTTTACTAAAATTATATTTAATAATAATTTTTAATATATTTTAATTATATATAGCTAGAATAGGTTTATAATTAATTATAAATATATTTTAAATATATTAGAAATATGTTTTAAATATATTAGAAAAAACTTATTATTTACCTTTATAGGATTTTTTAAATAGGCTTTATAAATAGCTTAAACTATTAAAATTACTATAAAATAGGCTATAAATAGCTTATATAGCTCTTTAAGGTAATAATTATTATATTAAAAAATATTTTATAATATTTTTAAGATATATATATAAGAAAAGATAAGGTAGAAGGTAAGGTTAAATTAAAAGAGGCAGGGTGGGGTGTGGTTATAAGTCGGCTAGACTATACTAAAAAGTCGGCCTACTATAAGCGCTAATGCATAATCCCTATATAGGGTAGCCCTAGCTTAAAATATAAAGTCGTATAGTTAACCAAGCCCAAATCGCTTATTCTACCACACAACTTACCTCCTAATTAAATTTTATTATTATAAGTAACTAGTTATAATATATTTAGAACGTATTTAGAACGTATTTAGAATATATTTAAAATATATTTAGAACGTATTTAGAATGTATTTAGAATATATCTAGAACGTATTTAGAATATATTTAATATATATTCTAATTTAAATAATTTTTTTAGGCCTATAAAATAGTATCTTAGAGATAAATATAGCTATAAAATTTAATTAAGTTTCTAATATATTTTAATCTAATTTTAGGTACTTTTTAATTTAGTTTTAAATATATATAATCTAAAGTTCTTTTATTATATTTTTAACTAAGAATTATTTAAGCTCTTTAGGTACTAAATAAAAGTTATTATCTATATAAGTAGAGGTTGTAAATAATGCTATACGCAGAGCGTATGCGGTAGGGGCTATATAGCGTAGCGTAGGTCACCTAACTACCTACGGCCCGATAGATAGCCCAACCTTTACTACCCCTTTCTTTCTCCTTTAGTAGACGAGATAAACACAAATAAATCAAGAACTAGTTACCTTATATTGCAATTACAGTACCCCCCTAGGTAATACTAACAGTTATATTTATTATATTTATTTAAAAAGTATATATAAATAAGTTTATAATATTTAAATATAATATAAACTAGCTAAATATATATTCCTAAGCTAATAATATTAGTTCTTTAAATATAAAGGGTAAAAAATAAAAATTTATAAATACCTTTAAATTTTTTTTTATTTTTTTAAAAGATATAAGGTCTAATATAAAGTAAGTAAATAGTATAGTTATAAGTCGGCTAGACTACGTTAAAAGGTTAGCCTACTATAAGCGCTAATATATAATCCCTATATAGGGTAGCCTTAACTTAAAATATAAAATTATATAGTTAACTAAGCCTAAATCGCTTATCCTACTATATAACTTACCTCTTAATTAAAATTAATTATTATAAATAACTAGCTAGAATATGTTTAGAATATGTTTAGAATATATTTAGAACATATTTAGAACATATTTAGAATATATTTAGAATATATTTAGAATATATTTACTATATATTCTAATTTAAAATACTTCCTTTTAGTAATAAATAAAATAAAAAAAATTTAAGCTATAAAATAGTATATTAGAGTTAAATATAGCTATAAAAGTAAATTAAGTTCCTAATATATTTTAATCTAATTTAAAATATATTCTAATTTAGTTCTAATCTAGTTCTAATCTAGTTCTAATCTAGTTCTAATTTAGTTTTAAATATATTCTAATCTATTTTTAAATATATATAATTTAAAGTTCCTTTTGTTATATTTATTATATTAATTTAATAAGTATAAATATATATATTTAAGCTAATAATATTAGTTCTTTTAAATATAAAGGGTAAAAAATATTATAAATACCCTTAGAATTTATAATAGTTTTTATAAAATATAAGATCTAATATAAAGAGAGTAAATAGTTTTAATATATATATATATATATAATTATTATTATTATTAAAAGTAATAAAAGCTAGTATATAATAATAAATATATTTATATTTATATTTATATTTAAGCCTTATTTATATATATAAAGTAGCTTAAACTACTAAAATTATATTTAATAATAATTCTTAATATATTTTAATTATATATAGCTAGAATAGGTTTATAACTAGTTATAAATATATTCTAAACGTATTAGAAACATGTTTTAAATATATTAGAAAAAACTTATTATTTACCTTTATAGGATTTTATTTTAGTTTAAATAGGCTTTATAAATAGCTTAAACTATTAAAATTACTATAAAATAAGCTATAAATAGCTTATATAGCTCTTTAAGGTAATAATTATTATATAAATTTTTTTTATAATAGATTTAAGATAGATATATAAGAAAAGATAGGGTGGATGGTAGGGTCAGGTTGGGAGGGGAAGGGTGGGGTTTGGTGTGGCGGGCGGAGGTTTCGCCTATCGGGCCGACCTTTTAGCGTGGTCTGGCCGACCTGTACGCACGCGTAGACCGTGCACGAGTTACGTGCACGGGGCACCTGCATTGTAAATCTCTTCATCGTAGCTCAAGGGCCCTAGATCACAAAATAAACCTCAAGTCAAGATTATCAATCAATTAACCCATTTCATCAATGAATAGCTCTATATGAGTTATCTGACAAGAGGAGGAGGCGCAGCGTTAGGAGAAAGGAAAGATGGAAGATAAGAGGAAAAGCAGTAAGAGAAATGGCCTTTTATAGTTAAGGTCGAGGGGCAGTCTTGGCTTAGCCGGGGTTAATAAGCGAGGGCGCCTTACTTATAAAGGAAGCCTCCATTTCCTAATGCGTAGTCTCCATCTTATTTTTTACTAAATAAAAAGTGTTTAATAAATTTTATATAAATTAGACAATAGGATAATAGGATAATAGAATAATAGGATAATAAGACGCTAGGACCCTATAGAGATCTATAAAGGTAGAAGTTCCTACCTAGGTAGGATATTAGATTTCCCTTCTAATTTTAATTTAATTTATTTAGCCTATAACTCGCCTTCTTTATAATTTCTAATTAATTATAAATTGCAAGCGCTAAGCCGCTAGTTCGCCTACTTGTAAGCCTTCTATAAGTATTCTTTATACTAGCTTATAGCTGTCGCTAACCCTACTAGGCGCCGTTAAAGCTCCTACGCCGCTTATAAGCCGCTTCCCTAGCCCTACTAGAACTAATTTACCTCTACTACACTAAGTGTATAGCTACCGCTAGGCGGGCTATCTATAGTAAGTAGGCTAACCGTAATTATAGGTACTGCTAACGACTAAATAAGTTATACTGTTATAGTGCTATAATAAAGTAAACTAAATAACTACGTTATAGTATAAGGAAAGAAGGTAGAAAGGGGGTATTGTATATAAATAGTAGGGCCAGCCGCTAAGTCACTAGTAGTGGGCTAGCTAATAGTAGGAAATAGTATAAGACAGTATAAAATAGTATATATTAGGTTAGTGCCGTAACAGTACTCCTTTCCCCTAAATAGTATAAGCTTTATAGTGTGGGAATTAAATAAGCAACTTAATTGTAAATTTATGGAAATCAAGAGGTATATATATATAAAATGGTAGCTAAAATAGGAACAGTAATCTGCAAGCAATATTGATCTGCGATCAATATATAGGGTGGTGTTAAGGCTGTCTCGGCAGCACCCGTAGTCGGTTACAAATAGTTTAGTCCCTAAACTAAATAAATAACTTAAAAATAGGCAGTATACGGGGTTGCCTATTTCTTACCGTAAAGATATTAGCTTTACTTACCGCCCTTAACTAAGCTAATAGCGATTTTCTATACTGGGCATAGAAAATCCTAATTAGTTAGTTTAGTAAGTAAGGTCGGCAGAACTTTATACCGCTACCTAAATCGGTCCGCGTGGCGTTTCTTAGTAAGAATTTAGCCAATTAGATAACTTTAACTGCTAGTTAAAGTTCTATAACATCTTAACTACTACAAATTTTAATACGGTAATCGGCCGCAACCTTAGCGTAACTTTTCCTTATCTTATACCTAGTTTAGGGGTTTTAGCTTTTTAGGGTGTTGCTTATAAAAGCGCTATATAGCTTATTTATAACCCTTTAGGTCTTCCTCTAGCTGCTAGGTTATATCTTTATAATATTTCTATTTAATCTTATAAGTTAGGCCGTAGGGGTCTTCGTTATATATATTAAGGATTTTCTTAAACTTCTATTTATCTTCTATATTACCGTTATTATCTCTCTCTACTACTCGTCCTTATATATTACGGCGCTTTATAGTATTAATATTTGCTTAGCTAAGGATCTCTTTAACAGCCTAAAGGCGGACCTTAGATATATAAAAGGATTTATTTACTTAAATATAGTCTAGGAGGTCTACTATAACTACCCCTTAGTATACTGCGAGTACGGGGTACAGGCCGTCCTATTTATTATCCTATTTTTTTTTAGGTTTATTTATCTTTATATTTTCTAAGCTAACTATAACTATATCGCCTTCGTAAAATAACACGCTCTTATCCCTATAGGTATTAGTATTATCTTTATAGCGTTACTATAAAATCTAGGCTAGGACTTTAAGCTATATTAATATCCGCTTAAAGCGGTTAGCTATAGAGTATACGCAGAGGAACTCCTTCTTTACTTATGCTAATAGTATTAGTAGGTAGGAGCCAGCTAGCTTAATTCTAAGGTAAGGATTAAAGCTATAGTTTATAAAAAACAGGGAGATACCTATACTCTTATTAACTTAGTTATTTATAGCAAACTTAATAAGTGGCAGGTAGTTAACCTAGTTGTTTTATATAAAGCTAACAAAAGTATAAAGGTATTTATTTACGGCAGCGTTAATAATTTTAGTTTAGCCGTCTATTTTTAGGTGTTAGGCTAAGCTTAATTATAAGATTATCTTAAGGCGTTTACTTAGTTATTGCTAGAAGTCGCTAATAAATTATATACCGTAATTAGAGATAATCGTGCTTAGTATACTGTAAAGCTTATATACGTTATTAACAAAGCTATTAACTAGCTCCTTTATTAAGAGTCCTATTACTAAAATAAGGTATTATATTTTAGTTAGGCAGTCTATAATAATAAGGATATATTTATATACCTTACTATAGCGTTAGTATACCAGCAGCGTTATAATATAGTTAATTAAGATATTAGTCTATAGGTGGATAGGTAATTTTAGTATCTTTAAAAAAACTAGGTGGGATAGAACAGGGGGTCTTAGTATAAAAGTATAGGGCATAGTTTTTAACAAAGGTAGCTATAAACTAGGAGATTTCTAGCTACCAGTATATTTAGTTTAAAAGGTTAAAAGTCTTAACCTAGCTAGGGTAACTAGCGAGGCCGCTACTATAAAAGTAATAGGTAACTTTTAGGTAAAGGTTTAGGGCGTTAGGGATAAAGAGATATTAGTAAAAGTAGATCTGTTTATTAACAATACTATATTCTAACTTATTATAATAGAGTAATTTCCTAATCTTCTTTAGCTAACAGCGAGCTTTCTAATTATATAGGGCCGCCACTATATCTTTTACAAGTTCATTTTCCTAGTATCCTAGCTAAATTAACTTATTTAGTAACTTTTCGGCTATTTTAGGGTCTAGAGCGGCTATAAACTCCGCGTTATTAAAGTTGTGGGACTTATATAGTAATTCTTCTAAGATTATAGGGTTAACTTTTTAGGGTGGTATAATAACTTAGGCTTAGTAGCGGAGGCGTTTATTATTAGCGTCCTTAGGCCTTATTCCTAGTAGCTAGCTTAGGGCATTAGGGAGCGTAGCTTTACTACTAAGTCTATATATAATTATAAAGTTAAACTATAAAAGAAACTCTGCCTACTAGACTTAGCGCTAATTTAGCTACTTAGTAATTATAAACGTCTATAGGTTCTTATGGTCGGTAATAATTTTAAACAGCTCCTTAGTCCCTTGCAGCTTAGGACGCTATTCCTCTAAAGCCTTAATAATAGCTAAGAGTTCTTTATTATAGATCTTATAGTTATACTCTAGCGTAAAGTACTTTATAAAGAAGAATATAACCAGTCTTAATTTACCATTATTATTATATTAGGAAAGGACTTCACTAAAAGCCTAATTTAATATATCTATCTCTACCACTATTTTCTTTATATAGTTATAGTATGCTAGTACTAGTACTAAAGTAAAGGCTCCCTTAAGGGCCTTAAACGATTTAGCTTATTTTGGTCCCTATAGCTATCTAATATCCTTCTTTAGGAGTTTTATTATAGGTATAGTAACGGCAAAGTAGCCTTAGATAAATTATTAGTAGAACTTCGCGAAGCCGAGAAATTATTATAGTTCTTTAATTAATATTAGGTCCTTCTATTCCTATAAGGCCTATACTTTCTTAGGGTCTATAGTTATACTATTAGTTAAGATTATTAAGCTAAGGTATTTTGTTTTAGTAGGGTAGAACTTAAACTTATTAATATTAATCTAAAGTCTAGCATTACCAAGTCTTTAGATAACTTTATTTATATACTTAGTATACTTAGCGCGTATTTTAAAAAAGACAAGGACGTTATTAAGGTAGGCAGTATAGTAGTTATTAAGGGCGTTATATAGAATATAGTTAATATAGTTTTAAAATATAGCGAGTGTATTATAGAGGCCAAATAATATAACTAGTATCTTATAGAGTCTAAACTGGGTAATAAATGCTATAAGCTACTTATAGTCCTTTATAATCCAGATCTAGTTAAACGTAGCAATTATATTAAGTTTAGTAAAGTACTTAGCACTATAAAGTGCATTAAGTGTCTTATAAATTAGTAGCAGTAGGTACCAATTTTTAATAGTAACTATATTTAGGCCTTAGTAGTTATAGCAGATTTATATACTACTGCTAGGCTTAGTAGTAAGGAGGAGTAGTATAGTAGCTAGTAAGGTTAATTCGCGGATAAAACCCTTATCTAGTATCTTATTAATCCACTTCTTTATATACTTAAGTTTAGTAGGTAAAAGTAGTTAATTTTTATAGTACGGGGCCTAGTTTCTAGGGATAATCTTAATTTTATAGTCCTATAGTTAGTAAGGGGGCAGCTTATCTATATTTTTAGGGAAGAAGTGCTTAATATATTTATAATACTTCTTTAGTAGGCGTTATAGAATATCTTTACGGGTTAATCCTGGTTTGCCTTTTAGGAATTTTTTAATATTAGTATTAACTATCTTCTAATATAAAAGCTTAGGCTTAGTTTTTAAATTTATCTTAAGGAAGTTATAAAAATAGGGGGGGGGCACTTTACAGGCTTTCTTTATTATATAGTCGCCTTCTACTAGCTAGCGGAAAGACCTTTTTAATAGGTTTAGTACTTCTATTAGGCCTATAGGCAGCTCTTTAAGTAGCTATTAGTGCTTATCTTATTTAACTAGTTCTATTAGCTCCGCTATATAAATCCTTATTACCTTTACGTCTTTTTATTTATAGAACCGGGTAAAATTAATAGCATAAGTATATTTAATATTGTCTAAGTTAGGGCGTATCTAGTTCTCTAGTACTACGGCTAGGCTAGTATAGCTTAGTTAGCCTAGGGGGGCGGAAGCAAGGCGGTGGCCCTATATAGTATACGCGGGAGATAGGTATAAGGTTAGGTATTATAGTGGCGCGGTTTCTATTATCCGGGTTTTAATAGTTCTATAACCAGTCCTTACTATAACGCGAGCTATAGTGTACGTATATAGCATATAGCTTAGTTTTAGGTATTAGGCTAGGCGACTAGGGTTTAAATAGTGCCTAGGTTAGGGTTAGATTTTTAATAATAGCGGCGTAAAGCGGACCTTCTTCCTTAGTCTTAGCAGGGCTAGCTAGCCTATTATTTTAATCTAAAGTGCTAGGGTAGTCCAGTCTTCTACTATTTTATTACTTTATAGCTATATAGGCTTTATATATAGTCCTAGGCACTAGGCTTAGTAGTACTAAGTATCTATATAGGGCGTCCCTACTACTGTTGGTTATCCCCCACAGGAGGTAGTACCTAGAGTAATAGTCTAAGTTAAAGCGGATTTTAAGTTTCCTAAAGCTAGGACAGGGCTTATACTTCTAAAGCTAAGGTATACCTAGGATAATTAGGGTAGTAGGTAAGAGTTTAGTAATAAAAAAGAGTATAGCTTTAGTATAGAGGCCAATTAATATTTAGGTGGTAAAGTAGTCTATAATAAGCGAAGTTAGGATACTATTTATAAGGCGTAGTAGCCTAGGTGCTAATAGCTTCTTAATTATAACGTTATACTTTCTTATAATAGACTCTATATTAATAAATGCTATTATAGTACTACCGGAGTCTACTAGGCTTACTATATTAATATAAACTTAGGGGTATAGATTATATAATAAGGAGAGTTAGGTTTAAATAAGGATTAATTTCTTATTACTATTTACTAATCTAAGATTAAGTAGCAGCTTACTAATAAAAAGGACTAATTAATCTAGTAATAGGGACCTAATCTTCTTATCTTCCTCCTTATATAGTTTAAACACTTAAACGCAACTTAGTTTAAGGGTTTACCTTTTAACAACTAGGGTATAGAGCTGTTTTAGTAAAGCGGTCTAGTATCTATCTAGCTAGCGGTATCGGTCTTAGTTTTAGTTGGGGTATAGAAAAATAATACCTTACTAATAACGTGGCCGTATTTGTATTCGCTAGCGCGGAGTTACTAATACTGGGCGTTATTAATAGGTTAGGCTCCTATATAGGGTATAGTTTAAAGTAACTAAGCCATAGGGTTAAAGGGGGGGGGGTTGTCCGCTATAGCTATAATAGGCTCCGCGGTTACCGCGTTTATAATAAACTTTATAATTACCGCATCCGCGGTTATTAGTTCGCGTCGTTTAATAGGGTAGTATTAGGACTAGGTTTACTATTTTAGCGGGGTTATAGGCGTTCTTTTAGTAGCTAGGCAGGCCACGGATAAAGTATAATCTATTATTAACGCGGCGCTTACGCTCCATATCTAAAATTCTATTAAGGTTTATAGGTTCTCTAGTTACTACTAGGGTTAGGGTTAATATAGGGGCAGAGGCTTAGATAGGTAGGCGGTAGTTAGCGTTCTTCTTAAGGTTGGCTTAGTATATATAGTTTGCAAGGTTTTTAGCAAATATATTTATCTACTTACTCTAACTTATATAATTACTATTATTAATTTTATAGGTAAGTTTAAGTACTAGCTCTTCTATTTTTAGAGAGATAAACTTTTAAAGTAGGTCCACCTTCTATTTATTTATTTTCTTAACGCGGACTATTAGCTTATTAAGCTCTCCCTTTTAGGACTAGTAATTACGCTCGCCCTAAGGGAAATGGTTAAGCTTATTCTTTATAACCTAGGTTATATTAAGGACCTTATAGTAGGCAGTAAGGTTTTTAAGTATATCTTCCTTAGTGGGCCATTTCTATATAGATATATTGTTTAGGTTCTCGTATATAAGCTCTAGGCCCTACTTAATAAACTTATAGGCCTTATTCTCTAGTATATCTAAGATATAAAAGATCTAGGACTAAACTATATTAAAGTAATCCCGGTCCTGGTTAAAGACTCCTTTAATCTTAATATACCAGGTCTTAAAATTAGCTTATTATTTTAGCGGGGTACCTTTTCCGCTAAATATTAGTGGGTCTTTAAATCTCCGTTTTTTCTACTAGGTTACTACCGTTGTTATAGGGGTTAATTGTTTTAGAACGGCAATAGTCTCTATCTAGGAGTTAATAGTTCCTATCTAAAAAGTAATAAGGGCACTAAGGTTTTCGTTAGCTTTTTTATTAGCGGTGTTTATATTATATATACACTGTAGTCCTACTTTAATATTGTTAAGGAACTCGTTGGTATAGTTAATAAGGGTAAGGTAAGCTTTACTAAGCTTAAAGGTCTTAAGGTATAATAAGGAGCGGCGGATTATCTATATAATATTAGGGTATATCTCTATAAAGAGGTCTGCAAAAACATTACAGGGGTTTTAGGTTTTAGCCATTTTAGTATTATTAGTATTACCTATTTAGGCGCTAGGTAAAAACTAAGGATTATTCTAAAATTATACTAAAGATATATTAGTTTTAGTAGAGGCGCGCGTAGGTCGCGATTACTTTAGGGTAAAGGTTAATTGGCTAGGGTATAGGGAATTAGTGATTGTAATAAGGCGTAAATTAGAGATACTATAAACTGTTATAGTGCTATAATAAAGTAGACTAAATAACTACATTATAATATAAAGAGGGGAAGAAGGTAGAAAGGGGGTATTATATATAAATAGTAGGGCCGGCCGCTAAGTCACTAGTAGTGGGCTAGCTAATAGTAGAAAATAGTACGAGATAGTATAAAACAGTATGCGTTAGGTCAGTGCCGTAATATATACTAAGTAGTAAGTTTAAGTGCGTTAGTTTAGGTTCTAATAGCTAATAGACTAGGTTCCTAAGGCCTTTTATAGCTGCCTAAATAAGCTACTTACCCTTATTAATAGGGCTAAACGCCGGTGGGTTATTAGTGGGGACACGGCTAACCTTAATTCTTACGTCGCTACCGCCTAGGAGTCCTTTATAAAGGATATTAAGGCCTTAGTACGCACTGGCGCTAAGTATTATTTCCACTAGCGCCTAAAGGGCGAAGACTTTCCCCTACTCTAAGTGCAGGAATTATAGGCCATCTATTATACTTTTAAAGGAATTCTTAACGTAATACACGCTTTAGTATATATTATAGCGTAAGTATTTCGCCGTTATAGCGTATACTAATAGTACCTATAGCCTAATATGCCTCCTATTATAAGGGATAAGGAGGAGAATAAGGGTAAGGAGGATAAGGAGGAGAGAGAGGAGGATAAGGAGGAAGAGGAAGATAAGGAGGAGGAAGGAGGGGAAGAAAAAAAGGATTTAGTAGAGCTATAGAGTATCTATATTTTTATTAGCGTACTACTATTACTCTACCATCGTTCCGTCGTCGCCCTACTAGTAGGGTATAATCCTAGTTATAATTAAAAGTTTTTTATTCTCCTACTTACTTTCTTTTCTATTTACCCTTTAGGATAAAGTAACTATTATATATCTCCTTTGCGTCCTTATTAATATCCTCTACTAGGACCTATTTATTATACTTTTCTAGCTAGTCTTTTTACTTAACTAGGTACTATAGGGTTTGGTTACGTCCCTTTCTTCTATATACTTCTTCTACCTTATATTAGTCCTTTTAGTCCTTTTAATTATTTAGCTTAATAGGCCCTAGTAAAGGGTCTCTAATAGTACCTTTATATTATTTATATAGCTTTAGTAAGCTAATATAGAATACTAAGTAGATATAGTAAGACATAGGTAGATATAGCTAGTATGCTTACTTTCTAACTAGTTTGGCTATACTAAAAGGTCTAATAAAGCGTGCTGTAAGTTTCTTACTTAGCCTTTTTAGTTTAAGGTTCTTAGTTAATAGTAAGACTAGATCCCCTACTTTATATACCTATAGTTAGTAATAATAATTATAGTATTTCGCCTATACCTTAGTAGTACTTTTCTAGCGTTTTGCTAGCGCTTTGTATTTAAGAGATATTTTTTTAATTCTCTTAAAGGCGGCTAGAATAGAACTACTATTATCTACCTAGACCTTATATTCTAAACGCGGGTAAAACCTATAGTAGGTATAGAACGGGCTTATACCTATTATGCTATATTTAGTATTATTATAAGCGAATTCGGCTAGTAATAAAAGGCCTACCTAGTTGCTTTACTTTTTATTACAGAATATACAGAGGTAATACTCTAGGGTTTAGTTCTGGCGTTCTATTTACCTATCCATTTATAGGTAAAAGGCCGTACTTAGCCTATATTTTATCTTTATAGTAAAGTATAGCTCTAACTAGAACTTACTAGTAAAGATACTACCGTAATTAAATATAATCCCCCTAGGGGCTCTAAAACGGCGTACTACTTTATTAAAAAAGAAATCCGCGAGTTCGGTTATAGTAATAGTTTTTACTATAGGTAGATATAAGGCTATCTTAGTATAGCGGTCGACTATTATATATATTACGTTATATACCTTCTTGCCTTATTTACTAGGTAATAGGCCTATAATAAAGTCTATTATAATTTCCTACTACGGCTAGTCTAGGTAAGATAGCGCTTAAAGCTTACTATAAGGGCGATATTAAGGTATATATATATATATATTGGTATATATTATAGGTAGAGATATAGTTTATAGCGTCCGTATTTATATTAGGCTAGTAGTATTTACATAAAAGGAGATCTAGAGTCTTTTTCTTACTAAAGTGGCTAGCTAGGGTATTATTGTGGTAGATCTATAGGATCTTTATATAAACTGCTGGGTCTAGGGGTATATATAACCTCCTATAGTAATAAAGTAGTTTAGCGGAATTAAACTACTATACTAGCTTTAAGTAGGCGCGTTAACAGCGTCTTGTAGTATCTACGCTGTTGCTGCGCTTTTATAGTATAAAGTTATCTTTAGTTTAAAGTCCTTTAATAAGCTTAATAACTGTTTCCATATTAGACTTATAAGCACTCTCTTAAGTACTGGCTTCTTTAACTTAGGTCCTTATTACACGCTACTTAATAGTATATATATAAGTTGCCTAATTAAACTGTAATACTATATAGCCTAGGCGTACCGCTATTAGGTTGCTAGCTTATAGCTATAAAAATAATACCTTTATAGAAGGCTCGCTTTCTTATATATCTAATAGGACTTTTATCTTAGGTTAGTGGCCCTATATTCCTAATATAACGGAACCTTATAGCAAGAACTACGGTGGGCTCGTTATTGGGCTAGGTGTGTAAGTAAAGCAAGTTAAAGTTAATAATCGTAATAATAACTAGTAAAGTGGTTGCCTAATAGATTAACTCTAATTATATTCTAAGAATTACTATAAAGAAGGAGCTATATAGGTAGAGACTATGGTCCTTTAAATATACAACCGTACTCCTAAGAAATCCTTTTTATATATAATATACGTGTGCTCTATTTACTTTGTTACGGATTATATAGATTATATAGATTACCCCACGTGACCTTAGTTACTATTTCTCGTTATATAGTTCTACTAGCTCTATCCTAGACCGTGCCTAAATTAACCAACTAGCTTCTTCTAACTCTTCTTTAAATAGTTATAATATTGTACTTAAAGCGTCTATAATACTATCTCCCTCCTCTCTATTTTTGTCCTTAAAGATTCTAAATATCTTTAGGTTGTTTACTAGAGGTATAATATCTATCTAATTAATTTGGTTAATATTATTGCTTATTATACCTAAAGCAATTTCTTCTTCCTTAACTGCTCGTCGTGCTCGCACTATTACTGCGATATTATCTCTTAGTGAGATTATACCGTCTCTGTGTTTCTATTGTTTAAAAAGAGGTTAGTTTATATTACATTAGCGAACCTATTTTTATAATAATTATCCTCTTATTTAGAGTGCACTAAAGCAAATATTTATTTATTTTGTAATATTCGCTCTATCTCTAATACTAAATATATATAACCTATTACTCTTATTAGTTGTCTAGTTCCTTAATTAATTTATCTTAGGGTTTTATATTTAATCTGCTGCTATACGGCTAGATAATAAACTGTTTATTACTTTAGCGGAACTATGCCGTTTTTAGGACGCTAAACGGGAGGCTACTAATGCTTAATAACCGGCCCTTAAGTCTCGTCTGGCGGCGTTTGCTTAGTTAATCCGTCTTAAGAAGGTTTATAAGAAGGTGCGTTCTAAAGAGTAGAAATTTATAGAATAGGGTCTATAGGAACTTAGTAATAAAAAAATGGATTCTCTTTTAATAGAGAAGAAAATAGATCTAAGTAGTTCGGTAACTACTCTTTTTAGATCCCCCTTAGGTGACTTATTCTTTAGCGATCCTTTTTTATTAATACTACCTAACCTAATCTCTTCCGATACTTCTATACCTTTCCTATAATGTTCTTTAAATTCTCTAGTAGCTCCTAGGTAGTCTTAGTATAGCCTATTTACTTAACCTTATACTATATTTTATTATTAACGCTCTTATAACTAATAATCTTTAAAACTTACTATTTATCTTCTTTCTATCCTCTATACGTGTCTGCTTTATAAACTAGTGGCTTAATATTCCTATATACTAGCTCTAGTATCGCAATATGCTATATAAGGTAGATTTTTATTTTAGCTAGTAGGTCTAATTTAAATGTAACTAGTGAAATCTCCTATATAATTTTAAAAGGTCCTAGTCTAATATAGTTTAATTTTTTACTTAATTATCAACTCTTAAAATTTTTATATAGTAGCTATACTTTATCTCCCTCCTTAAGATCTAGTCCCTTAGATCTCTTAGTATTATAGTACTTTTTTATTCTTTTTTATACTTTCTTTACTAATTCTATAAGGTCTATATAAAGATTTATTAATATCTTTATTCTTTCTTTAGCTATGCTACTCGTTTTCTTTGCTTACTATAGTAATAATAATATTCTTAGCTTATATCCGTAATTTGCCTTAAATAGTAATATACCTATTCCTTCTTAAGGTGTTATATTATATGTAAACTATATAACTGGTAATAGTAATACCCAATTATTCTATATATAATTAATATAATGCCTTAGATACTGCTCTAGTATCTAGTTTAATCTTTCCGTTTAACTATCTATCTACGGATAATATATAGTAGAAGTTACTACTCTAACTCCTTATTCCGCTAAGAATACCTCTTAGAATACTACTATAAATCTTAAATCTCTGTCTAATATAATTTTACTTAGTACTCTATGCCTCGTAAATACTTCTTTAATATAGATTCTAGCGATATCTTCTACTAATATCTCTTCTATGCATGCTATAAAGTATCCCCACTTTATAAGCTTATTTACTATTACTAAGATCGCGTTATAATCTTGTCCGGTAATAGGGTCTCTTAACTTTAATAACTTAATAATAAAGTCCTATAATATAACCTCCTATGGTTTCTCTAATATCTTAATAGGTTATAGCCCTCTATATAGCTTATACCTTATTAGTTTATTCCTTTAGTAATTTAGATATTCCTTTATAACTTTTTATGCTAAGCCCTAAATTCCATTAATAATATACTCCTCTTAGGGTCTTAACACTAAGCCCGTGGCTCTATTATGTCCCTAAGTTATTCCCCTATAGAAATCCTCTATAAAATACTCTATTATACTTTTTAGGATATACTTTACTTCTCAATTCTCGTATATATCCGTTTATAAATCTTTTAGCTATACTTCTAGAATCTTTTATACCTAAAAGCTCTTTAGTGTCTTATAGACTCTTTCTAGTTCCTTAATTTCCTAAGTTACTGTAATCTTTAGATAATTATACTTAATTAATCTATCTATGTCTTTTCGCAGTAAAGCCCTTAATGGCTTCTTATCGTTTTATAGTTCAGCCTTATAACTTAAAGTATCTACCTTTATGTTATTTATACCCTTAGTATACTAAATCTTAAAATAGTATTTTATAAGCATTTCTACCCATCTAATTTATCTTTAGTTAAGTTCCTTTATTATTAGAAATCCCATTAGGTTTTTATAATCTATTTTAACTATAAATAGTTTCTTTATACCTTATAAGAATGCTCTCTATTTCTTTAGTACTATAACTATACTTAATAACTTCTTATTATAAATGTTATAGTTTAACTTTGGTAGTATTATCTTCTAACTATAATATGCTACTAGGTCGCCAGAGACTCGCTAAGGAGACGCCGGTCGAACGTATAGCTCCCTTATTGTTAGCATATATACACCAGGAATGCAAAAACTCCTTATCCAAAAAGGTATCATTATAAATGGCCTTATATACGACGCAAGGCTCTATAACTATAAACTCCGCCTAGAATAATGCTACCGCTACGCACAATGGGGACATACCCAATCCACATGCGCAGCATAGGTGTGCTGCGGCTACTATGCAGGCCCCCATAATATAAGAAACTGCTTAAATTAAGACCAAACAAAATGCGTAAACTGCTACCGAAGCACACATAAGGTATAGGAGAGAGGAGACTGCATTAAATATAGGAGACGGAAGGTAAGGGCTTAACAGCTACGGGAATAACTGCACGCTAGGTTATATAAATGGAAACAACAGGCAATAAGCTAGGGGGGCGTAGGTGCCTTTTTAGCATTTCCTACCTTTAACACCGGGGGGCTAGGCCAGCCATCCCAAGCCTTAACGGGCTAGAAGCGTCGCCGCGCGATATTACCAGACTGTATAGGGATATAAGGGTTACAGGGGACATAAGGGAGAGGACGCCCTATAGGAAGACTATTATAAACAGCTATAGTAAGCTTAAGACCAGGATAATTAAGAATTAGACTTAACGCGGTAAATATAATATTTACAGCCAACTCTTAAAGGGTATATAGCCAACTAGTAAGAATAGGGAAGGAACTAGAGATAATAATAGATTTAGATATAGAAGCGCTACTAGGAATATAAGACATAGGAATAGAAAGCTCTATATAAAATGAGTAGAAACTAGGATATAGATATAAGAGATAGAAGCTCTAAATGTCCTAGAGAAAGTGGAAATAGAGGAAGTAAGGAATGAAGGAGAGGCGAAGGACCCCTGCTGGGGGTCCGCCACCTATCTATTATATAGTATAACTGCGGCAACATAAACTACTGTCTTATAAGGCCCTTGCTAGATAGCTTAGACCTAGAGAAATACTACATCCTTACTATACAAGAGCCGTATTATAATGCCTATATATAATTAATATACTGCCCCTAAGGATTCTAGCTCCTATATAAACCAAAAGCAGCCATACGCGTGTGCTTTATAATTAGTAAGGCTATTAGCCTATCCTTATAGTTATAGTAGGCAGTTAACCCAGATATTGTAGTTATAATAATCTAGACATATAGGGGACCGGTTTAGATTATTAATATATATAACCCTAGGGTTAAAGGGGTCCTATAAACAGAGAATATTATATTAGTAATAAGCTTACTAGAAACCGAAGATATAGAGTCTATCCTATTAGGAGATATAAACCTCTACTACCCGTGGTAGGGGGGTATCTATATTGCTACCGAATGATAGGTAGAGTGCCTACTAAAAGCTATAGACACCTAGGGCCTTAAGCTAGCTACCCCCCTAGGAGTAATTATATAGTAATAAGGCACCGCTAGAAGTATAATTAACCTTATATTTATAGATGAAGGCCTATACTAGAGACTTAAAAGATGTAACCCTAAAGAAGAATAGGCACTCGCTTTAGACTATATCCCTATCCAAATATAGCTAGATCTAGATATTAAGGCACAATTAAATAGTAAAAGATATATAATAAGAAAGCTTAAGATAGACAGCTTCCTTAACACAGTTAAATAACAACTTTAAGACCTAGAAGAAATCTACCTAATACCGAATAAGCGAGGCTTAATAGCTACCCCTAAGGAAATCGACTAAAGACTAGAAAGGATCTAGGCAGCAATTAAAAATAGGTTAGAAGAGCACTGCCCGGTCTTAAAAGCGGGCCCCTATATACAATACGCATAGTCCGTATAATGCGCGGTTCTTATTACCAGCTAATAATAAGCAAGAAGAAAATATATAAGCAGCCACGATTTTAAAGACGAGAGACATTATAAAGATATAAAAAACTAGCTAAAGAATACCCTGAAAAAAGAAGTAAGGAATAGCTGGAGACAGTTTATAAATAAGCATATTACTAACCTGAGCCTCCCCTATAATAAAGATCTTTAGAGGATAGCAAAATAGGTAAAGAGAAAGGCAGGACGTTTAGTAGAAGACCTATACCTTCCGCCCCTACGAAGACTAGGTAAATTACTAGCCACAAGCGACAATAATAAGAAGGCAAAAATCCTTATAGAAAGATTTTTCCCTTAACCAGCTCTAGTAGACCTTAGCGATATTACGGGCGAAGCACCGGTGACTTGCCTAAGGGTTAACAGTGACATAATAACCGAAGAAATGGCCAGAACTATTAGCCGCCTTTTAAATAATATAGCACCAGGACTAGATAGGATCCTAAATAAAGCCCTAAAGACCTGCGGACTACTAATAGCACCTTGGCTTGCGGATGTAGCTAGAGTATGCTTTATAATAGGCTACTACCTAAGACTTAGAAGAGCTATAATAACGTTTATCCTACGTAAAGAAGGTAAAGCAGACTACTTATTTCTAGGGAGCTACCGCCCTATTGCCTTAGAGAATACCCTTAGTAAGATCTTAGAAAGGGTAATAGCGGACTATATGGCAGACACGGCAGAGGAACACGCCCTACTACTATAAAGCTAAATAGGGGCAAGAAAGAACCGCTTAACACTATTAGTACTTACGCTACTCGCTACCACTATTAAATTAGCATAGGCGATGCGAAGGGACTTTATAGTATTAATACTTAGCCTAGATATTAGTGGCGCCTACAATAACGTACCCTATAAGCGTCTCCTATACATCCTTAGAGTAAAAGGCTTCCTAGAATAGATTATACAATTTGTTTAAGGGTTTATAGGCCAAAAAGAAACATTGCTGGTCTTTAGCGGATACTAAAGCCCCCCTATTGCAGTTACAATAGGAATACCACAAGAATTACCCCTCTTACCTATACTTTTCCTTTTCTTTGTAAGCAACCTACTTAACTCCTTTAAGGAAGGGGCGACCTAGGGGATAGGCTTTATTAATAACATAAACCTAATTATATACGGGCTAATAGCCATAGAGAATTGCAGAACGCTAAAGAAAGCTTATAACACCTATATAGAATAGGCAAGACGATATAGAGTCTAATTCTTACTAAAGAAGTACCAGCTAATCCATTTTATAAGAAAACGCAACTAATCTGCAGATCTCTAGTATATAATTCGCATCTAAGGCTTTAGGGGTTAGCCAGTTTAGGGCCTAAGAGTATTAGGAGTATAGGTAGACAGTAAGCTCCAGTGGAGCGTATATACGGCCTAAGCGGCCTATAAGGGCTAAGTATAGTATATTACATTATCTAGGATCGTCAATTCTATATAGGGCCTATGCTTCTAAAGGTCACGCCTACTATATACAGCAGTTGTCCAGCTAACCATGACGTATAGGTCCAGTATTTGGGCCATTGGAGAATCTAAGAAAGGCCCCCCTAAATCGCTCCTTAAACTACTTTAAAAGGTCCAAACAGCCTACCTCTAGAGTATAACAGGCGGATATAAGCAAACGGCTACAGCACTGCTTAAGAAGGAAGCTAATATTCCCCCCCTATAACTATATATTGAAGCCGCTGCAATATAAAGGGCGTAAAAGGAACGCAACTCTAATGTTATAAAGTATATTAAGACACGCCTAAATAAACTATAGAGGGACCCTAGGGCGCCTTATAGGAGAATAAACCAATAACCCTAAAGTAGGGAAGATATATTAGAGAAACAGGTAAAGAAAGTAGAAGAAGAATAGTACTACTCTAGGGCCCAGGCCCATATAAAGGAGAAAGGGAGACGCGTAAGAGGCCAGTAAGGACAACAGTAAGAGAGAGAAAAGAGCTAAAGTAAAGTATAAAAGAACGCTGGGAAACTAACTACTGTAATGCAATACTGGCTGGACCAACGCTAAAGAGGCGTATGGGAGTTAAAGGTACAGAGGTTGACTAAGGCAAGAACCCAAGCCGTAGTATAGTTAACGCTATAGGGGGTAAACACTCTAGGGCTCCAAGAAGGCCTAATAAAGGCAGAAAATATAATAGCAACACTCTTAAGAACAGGAGTAATAGGACTAAAAGACTGGCTCTACTAGGTGGGTGTCCTAGTAGGTAGCCTAAAATGCGAATGTAGCTAGCCAAGATAGACACTAAAGCATGTAATACTGCTATGCCCCTTACGTACTAACTAAGAAGCAATGCTCTTAGTAGCTGGCACAGAGAACTATAAGACACTACTCTTAATATAAAAAGGCCTTAAGGCGGTTACCCAGTGGCTTATTAGCTAAAATGTACTAAACCAGTTCCGGGTTATAAAGGAAATGGCAATAAAAGGCAAGGGGGCGAGCAACGGGTGCCCCCTAATAACTCTATAGTAGTAGAGTAAAGTTTACAATACTAGCGCGTCTGTAGGCTTATTACGGCAGCAGTAGTTCCTAAGGAGGTCAAAAAGTAAGGTAGTAGGAGCACCATAGGTGACTTGTAGGCACCTCGTAGGCGCCTTGTAGGCGAGTCCTATAAGGCGGGGAGATGGATTACGGGGTTTTCTTAAATAGAGTTTTCTCCCCATATATATATAAGGAGTAGTCCGCGTGGGCCTAATAAGGATCCGAATCGGACGTTAAGCAATAAATTATTATTATTATTATAATATGCTACTAGGTGCCATCCATCTTAATATTTTTATATAAAGTATGCCCCTAGTATATAGTCTAATGTATCTATTTTTATAACCGTTTTTAGTCCTAGTTAATAGATCTTAAGAACTGGCTCCTAGGTAAATAACTCCTTAACTGTCCTAAAGAGTTCTCTTTGTTCCTCTCCCTATACTTATAGTTCTTCTTTCTTTATTAATCGCATAAATAGCTTAATATTCTTTAACTATTACGCTATAAACCTTCTATAGTAATTATAAAACCCTAGGAATAATCTTAACTATATAACGTTCTCTAATTTTTACTAATTTACTATAGCCTTAATCTTCTTTAGATCTATGCTAAGTTGGCCTAGTTTAATAATAAATCTAATAAAATTGGTCTTCCTAGTAAAGAACTCGCATTTCTTAATTACTACTAGTATCTATTCTTCTTATAGTCTCTTTAAGACCCATTTAATGTGTTCTCCGTATTCTTCCTTACTTATTAAGTAGATAATAATATCGTTAAGATATACTATAATAAATTTATCTAAGTATTCTCCTAATATATTATTAATACGCTTTTGGAACGTTGCTAGTATATTTATAAGCCTAAATTATATAACTAATAGTTTATATAGTCCTTCCTTTAACCTAAAGGCTGCCTTTTATTTATCGCCTTCCTTAATTCTAATTTAATAGTATACCTATCTCAGATCTATCTTCGTAAAGATTTATACGTTGCCTATTCTATCTTAGATTTCGCTAATTAAGGGTAAAGGATACTTATCCTTCCTAGTAATACTATTTAACTGTTTATAGTTAATATACAGCCTTAGTTTACTATTTTTCTTTAGTATAAATAGTACTAGATAACCCGCTAATAACTGCAATAGTTTAATATATCCTTTTCGTAAGTTTTCCTAGACAAACTCTTTTAATACTCTACCTTCTTCTTCGGTAAGCTTATAGATTAAAAAAAACCTTAAACTTATTCCTAGTTTTAATTCTATCTTATAGTCCTATATTATATACTTTAATAGCTTTTTACTTTTTAGTAACTATAGTTTCTTACTATACTTATAGTATTTCTTTAGTATATAACTTAAGCCTTACTTAGTCTCTTTATACGTCGCTCTAACCTAATACTATATTAACTTAGCTTATTATTATATCTTGCGGCATTAAGTATCTCTAATATTAACCTAACCTATAACCTAATTAATCTTTAGATTATATTCCTATAACTAAGGCATTTCTAGTACTACCTTATTATTTCCTAATAGTAATATATTAAAAGACATCTTAATTTATTTTCCTTTAATAGTTAACTAAATAGGTCCTATTTTAAGATTAATAATACCTCCTCTATAGGCTATTAGATCTCCTAAAATCATTACTAATAGGTAAAAATACTCCTTTTTCCTATATAGTAACCCCATTCTTTTAACTGTTACTAATAAGATATAGTTCCTTATTGCTCTACTATCTATTAATGCTTTAAACTGCTAATCTTACTATTTAATTTATAAATTTAGGTATTATCCTTAAATTCCTTTAAGGGTTTAAGGCTCTATTACTAGCTTCCTCTAGTTTTATAAACCTCTACTTTTCCTAATTATTAGCTGCTTAATCCTATTTATACTTAGTCTACTTTTAGCTAATACTTAGTTCGCTTTTTATCTTTAATATGCTATAGATATATATTCTCTAGGCATTCCCACCACTATTATCCATCTAGGCATTCTTCTATAAGGAATTTTTCTAGCTAAAGTATTAAGTTTCCTAACTCCTAAACTTCTATTAGATGCTAGCTATATATATACTTAGCATTCTAGTATTTTTATTCCTTAGTTATCTAATATATTCTTATAGGATATTTTTAATACTTATTTTTAGGTGCTTTATATATATTATACGCATTATCTACGTACATAATCTATAATAGCGTATAATATACTTAGTATCTTAAGTTAACTCTTAGCTCGTCTTTATTCTTAAGTTTAAACCTCTATTATATTAATCTAAATGTTATAACTTTATTTATAGGTACTAAGATACGTCTCTTACTTCTCTAGTCCTTTAAACATTTCTTTAGATCTTTTAATGTTATAATTAAGGCTCCTTTAATATAATTTATCGCCTTTTCTATAATTGGGTGGTCTTAAATAACTTTTTCGTCTAATTATATATAGAAATCTTCCTACTTATTATTGTGCCTTTATTTATACTACTTTTAGTATAGCTATTAGAGTATATATAGCTTATCTATAAGGAAGGATCTTCTTATTACTACATCGTAACAGCCCTTTATGTGTTATTCTTCGAATCTAGTTAGAATCCCTAGATCCTCTTCTTATTCCAGTTTAGTTAGCTATTTAGCTCTTAATATACCTACTCTCGGCCTATTAGTAATTCTTTATATAGATACTTTATTTTTTATATATCCTAATATACTATATCTTTTATCTAGTTTCTATTCTTACTATAAGGCGATTCTTGCTCTAAATTCCTCTATAGTTTCTTTCTTTTCACGTCTTATAAGTAGATCTTTAAAGTCTTCCTACTTTCTAATCTTTATATTAACTTTTTAATCTTTAGGCCGAATACTATATTCCCCTAATAAGTCCTCTAGGTTTATATATCTATCTCCTAGTCTAGTTGCTATTTATACTATAGATTCTCTAATCTAACTAATAGTCCTTATTTATGTCTTAAAGTCTTAGTTCTATAGAATTCTTAATCCTAAGCTTACTTCTAACTTAAGCTTTACTCCTACCTTAGTCTAACTAGGCTTATTAGGTATTTTTATCTTATCTTAAAAGTCTTAAATCTTACTTATTTTGTTTTAAGAGTTTTATGCCTATAGGAAACTCTATCCCAAGCTTATTTATATATCTTTAAACTAAGCTACTACCCTACTCTATTGGTTTCTATCTATTATGGGTCCTTAAGTATACCTTATCTTGCCTTAAAAATCTTAGTTATCTCTTATCTCGCTATAAGAATCTTAAGCCTTTAGCCTCTTACCTTTATTAAATATTAAAGTAGTTTGCTGCCCTACTTCTCTTATATCTTATAAAGCGATAAACATCGTGTCTAGCGGGGTTTTAATCCCTACTAATATTCCCTACTCTATAGTGGAATTATCCTCTACCTCTATTATAATATCTTTAAGGTCTATATACTTCTAGTAAGCCGCCTTTATTACCTTATTATTATGGAATATTTCGCCTATATTAAATTTATTGTCCTTAATGTCTAATCTATAAACTAGTTTATTAGTTCCTCTATATACTATAGATTTCGGCTCCTATAGCTAATAGCTTACGCCATACTTAGCATCTTTATAAATTTAGTATACGTTATTATAATAAAACGCAAAACTTCTAATTAAATATTCTTTTGTTCCTCGTAGTATACTATTATCCCTCTATATATATATATCTTTTACTACTAGTCTTATTCCCTTTATTATATGGTAACTCTAACTATCTTTATAATCCCTTATAAAATAACCTTATTTCCTATAATTTATATAAGCTCCATCTTTAAACTATTAACTTTACTATAAAGTCCGCCTAAATATCTTTTACTACTAAGATCTCTAGTTTAACCTTTACTCCTTAGTCCTATAATTACTAGATCCTTAACCTCTAGGTTTTTATAGTTTTTTACTTTATCTCTTATAGGCTTTTTTAGTACTACTTAGGTCTATTAGCTTTACGCTATACTATAGTTTCTAACTTAACTTTAGTTAATGCGTACCCTACGCCTTATATAACTGTAAAACTCTATCCTAACCTCTCTTAGCCTATTTCCTTTAGTAGATCCAATTATTAATCTTAATCGCTTAATTTATTAAATCCCTTAGGGTATCTATATCTTCTATTAAAATAATTACGTCCTAGACTTTAGCCTTAAGTCCCTATTTATACTATACTATAAGCGCCTTATTATTCTACTTAACTTACGTTACTAACGTCTGGAACTATATTATATATTTAATTGCTAAAGTTTATTATGTAATATCTTAGAGTTTTCTTTCCGCTATAGTTACTGCCTCTAAGTCTCTAAATATTTATATAAGTCGCTCCATAAACCCTTTCTAGCTTAAAAATATAAATCGCACCTCTTAATTAGTGGTTGTTATTCTATTTACCTATATCTCCGTAAGGTAAAGCTTAAACTACTTAAGTGCTCTTCCTAATAGGAATAGTCCTACGTAGGCTATTTAATCTATAAGTATAGGTAGCTTTACCCCTTCTTATATAACTTTAAAGTATATTTATATAAGGAATCCTTTAAGCTTTAATCTCTCTCCTAAGAATCTCTTAATTAATAGTAGCTTAACCCTCGCTGCTTTTATCCCATTAACCCTTTCTTCTAGCGCCGCATTATTTATTATTAACTGGTTAATTACCTCTTATAATTATCTAACTATTATAGGTTGTTATAAATTAGTGTCTACTATACTGGTATTACCTAACCTTAAAGTAGTTGCTGCCGTTAATGGCGTTGTAGTAGTAGCTGCTTTTAGTAGCATATTGTTTAACTTTCTACACTTATAACCGTAACTAGGTAGTAATTATATAATAGAACCTTATAGTAAAAACTATGGTAGGCTTATTATTAGGCTAGGTATATAGGTAAAGTAAGTTAAAGTTAATAATTATAATAATAACTAGTGGAGTAGTTGCCTAATAGATTAACTCTAATTATATTCTGAAAATTACTATAAAGAAGGAGCTATATAGGTAGGGATTATAGTCCTTTAAATACATAACTGTACTCCTAAGAAATCCTTTTTATATATAATATACGTGTACTTTATCTACTCTATTACAGATTATATAGATTATATAGATTATATAGATTACCCTATATAATCTTAGTTACTATTTCTCGTTATATAGTTCTACTAGCTCTATCCTAAACTGTACCTAAATTAACTAACTAGCTTCTTCTAACTCTTCTCTAAGTAGTCGTAATATTGTATTTAAAGCGTCCGTAACACCTAAAGTCCTTTAGAGTAGTAGTAGTATAATATCTTCTTCTAGCGGACCCCCTACGCCTAGGGGTTGCCTTAACGGCGCGTTTATAGGGTTTGTTTTTCCCGCCCTATACTTAATTATAAAGTTATAGGTAGCTAATGCTATAGCCTATCTGGCTTACCGTCTATTAAGGGCTTTTACTTTTATAAAACCCTTTAGATTATTATAATCTATAAGCACTTCTAGACAGCTTAATAGCCCCTTACTATAGTGTCTCTAATGCTTAAAAGCCTCTATAATAGCTAGTAGCTCCTAATTATAGGTCTTATAATTGCGCTTTATTACTAAAAGCTTTCTAAACTAAAAGGCTATTAGATGCTAAAGGCCGTCTTTAAATAGCTATAATATAATAGCTGCTAGGCCTTATATTAAGGCATTAGTCTCTAATTAAGTTAGTAAGCCTAGTGTATAGTATTATAAAAGCGGCGCCGTTATAAAAGCGTTATAGAGCTAGTGTATTGCCTACTCCGCCTCTTTTAGCCAACTAAAAGGCCTAGCTTTATAGCCGTTCTTTACTCCTTTATAGAGATTAGTAATAAGCTTTATAATAATTAAGTACTTATAGATATTACGGACGCTTTAAGTACGATATTATAACTACTTAGGGAAGAGTTGGAAGAAGCTAGTTAGTTAATTTAGGCATAGTCTAGGATAGAACCGGTAGAGCTATATAATAAGGGATAGTAGTTAAGGTTATATAACGCGATTTATATAATCTAGAGGATCTATATAATCCGTAATAGAGTAGATAAAGCATACGTATATTACATATAAGAAGGATTTTATAGGAGTACGGTTGTGTATTTAAGGACCCTTAATTCCTACCTAGATAGTTCCTTTCTTATAGTGATTTTCAGAATACCATTAGAGTTAATTTATTAGGCAACCATTCCACTAATTATTATTACGTTATTAACTTTAATTTGTATTACTTATATACCTAACCTAATAACGAGCCTATTATAGTTCTTGCTATAAGGTTCTGTTATACAATTACTACCTAGTTATGGTATTAAATATAGAAAGTTAAATAATATACCACTAAAAGCAGCTACTACGACGTTATTGACGGCGGCAACTACTTTAAGGTTAGGTAATACTAGTATAGCAGATACTAACTTATAGCAACCTATAACGGTCGGACAGCTATAAGAGATAGTTAACTAGTTAATAGCTAATAATGTAGTAATAAAAGAAAGGGTTAATAGAATAGAAGCAGTAAGGATTAAATTACTATTAATTAAGAGATTCTTAGGAGAGAGATTAAAGCTTAAAGGATTCCTTATGTAAATGCACTTTAAGGTTATATAAAAAGGGGTAAAGCTACTAATACCTATAGATCGAATAGCCTATATAGGACTATTCCTATTAGGAAGAGCACTTAAGTAGTTTAAGCCTTACTTTATAGAAATATAGGTAAACGTAATAACGACTACTAATTAAAAGGTGTGGTTTATATTCTTAAGCTAGGAGGGGTTTATAGAGCGACTTATATAAATATTTAGAGACCTAAAGGCAGTAACTACGGCGGAAAGAAAACTTTAAGATATTATGTAATAAACCTTAACAATTAAGTATACAATGTAGTTCTAGACGCTAATAATATAAATAGAGTAGAATAATAGGGCGCTTATAGTATAGTATAAATAGGGACTTAAGGCTAAAGTCTAAGACGTAATTATTCTAATAGAAGATATAGATACCCTATAGGATTTAATAGATTAAGCAATTAAGATTAATAATTAGATCTACTAAAGGGAATAGGCTAAAAGGGGTTAGGATAGAGTTCTATAGTTATATAAGGCGTAAAGTACGTAATAATAAAAGCTAAGTTAGAAACTATGGTATAGCGCAGAGCTAATAGACCTAAGTAGTACTAAAGAAGCCTATAAGAAATGGAGTAAAAAACTATAAAAACCTAAAGGTTAAGGATCTAGTAATTATAGGATTAAGAAGTAAAGGCTAAATTAGGGATCTTAGCAGCAGAAGACATTTAGGCGGACTTTATAGTAAAGTTAATAGTTTAAAGATAGAGCTTATATAAATTATAGGAAACGAGGTTATTTTATAAGGGATTATAAAGATAGTTAGAGTTACTATGTAATAAAGGGAACTAGATTAGTAGTAAAAGATATATATATATAGAGGGATAATAGTATACTATAAGGAATAAGAGAATATTTAATTAGAAGTTTCTTATTTTATTATAATAACGTATACTAAATTTATAAAGACGCTAAGTATAGCGTAAGCTATTAGCTATAAGAGCCAAAATTTATAAAGTATAAAGGAACTAATAAACTAGTTTATAGATTGGATATTAAGGATAATAAATTTAACGTAGGCGAAATATTTAGTAACTATAAGGTAATAAGGGCGGCTTACTAGAAGTATATAAACCTTAAAGATGTTATAAAAGAGGTAGAGGATAATTCTACTATAGAATAGGGAACATTAGTAGGGATTAAGACCCCACTAGATATAATATCTATTGCTTTACGAAATGTAAGAGAAGTAGGATAGTAAACCACTTTAGCACTTAATAAAGGCAAAAGGCTAAAGGCTTAAAATTCTTAAGACGAGATAAGGTATACCTAAGGACCTATAATAGATAGTAACCGATAAAGTAGGGCAGTAGCTTAGTTTAAAGATATATAAATAAGCTTGGAATAGAGTTTCCTATAGGTATAAAACTCTTAAGATAAAATAAGTAAAATTTAAGACTTTTAAGATGAGATAAGAATACTAAATAAGCCTAGTTAGACTAAGGTAGGAGTAAAGCTTAAGTTAGAAGCGAGATTAGGATTAAGAATTCTATAAAACTAAGATTTTAAAATATAAATAAGGACTATTAATAAGATTAGAGAATCTATAGTATAAATAGTAACTAGATTAGGAGACAGATATATAGACCTAGAAGACTTACTAGGGGAATATAGTATTTAGCCTAAAGATTAAAAAACTAATACTAAGATTAAGAAGTAAGACGACTTTAAGGATCTACTTATAAGACGCGAAAAGAAAGAAACTATAGAGGAATTTAGAGTAAGAATTACCTTATAGTAAGAATAGAAACTAGATAAGAGATCTAGTATNTTAGGACGTATAAGGGATAAAGCGCTAGTATAAAGAATTACTAATAGGCCTAGAATAGGCATACTAAGAGCTAAGTAGCTTACTAAACTAGAATAAGAAGAGGATCTAGAAATTCTAACTAGATTTAAAAAATGATATATAAAAGGCTATTATAATATAGTAATAAGAAGATACTTCCTTATGGACAAACTATATATACTCTAGCGGCTATACTAAAAGTGGTATAGGTAAAGGCATAATAATAAGTGGGAAGATTTCTATATATAGTTAGATAAGAAAGTTATTTAGAACTACCCTATTACGGAAAAGGCGATAAGTTATATTAAAGGAGCCTTAATTATAACGTTAAAGGATTTAAAGGAACGTTTAGAGGACTAAAGAAGTAAGAGATATATTTTAGTACCTGCGAATAAAGTTATAACGTTTAGATTAATATAATAGAGGTTTAAACTTAAGAATAAAGACGAGCTAAGAGTTAACTTAAGATACTAAGTATATTATACGCTATTATAGATTATATATATAGATAATACGTATAGTATATATAAAGCACTTAAGGATAAGTATTATAAGTACCCTATGAGAATATATTAGTTAGTAAAGGAAAAGAAATACTAGAATACTAAGTATATATATAGCTAGCATTTAGTAGAAGTATAAGAATTAGGAAACTTAATACTTTAGCTAAAATAATTCCTTATGGAAGAATACCTAGACGGATAATAGTAGTAGGAATGCCTAGAGAATATATATCTATAGTATATTAAAGATAAAAAGCGAACTAAGTATTAGCTAAAGTTGGACTAAGTATAAATAGAATTAAATAGCTAATAGTTAGGAAAAGTAGAGGCCTATAGAACTAAAGGAAACTAATAGTAGAGCCTTAAACCCTTAAAGAAATTTAAAAACAATACCTAAATTTATAAATTAAGTAGCAAGATTAACAATTTAAGGCATTAATAGATAGTGGAGTAATAAGGAACCATATCTTACTAGCAGTAGTTAAAAAAATAGGTTTACCACACAGGAAAAAGGAGCACCTTTACCTATTAGTAATAATTTTAGGAGATCTAATAGCCTATAAAGGAGGGATTATTAACCTTAAAAGATTGTTTAACTAAAACGCACTTTAATAAAAGAGGAGCTCTTGCTGCACCTGGCCTAAAAAGACTAAAACCAACCAAAAGAACCCTGAAAAACACCTAGAGAATCCCCCTAAGATGTATACATCGCAGGGGAGGCATACGTTAAACGACGGTAGTTCGCACTTACGCGCGTCTACTAGAACCACGCCTAGTAATAGCCCTCTATAATAAGAACGGGCGAATACTACACTATAAAGCGGAAAGACCTCTATTAAGAAGGCATCTAACAAAATATAAAGCCTATTAGACACGTCTAGTATCCGCAGTTATAGGGGAGTAACTGTTAGCTATAACAAACTAATATAGCTAGCAGAATGGCTCCGCTAGTTTAGCGAACCCTAGGCGCCCCTCTAGTAAACCCTTAACTAAATCCTCTAATGGTTAAGTAAAATTAAAAATAAATAAAACCCCTCCTTACTGGCAAACCGCACCTAGGCCGCTATAGCTGCGTATCCATAGTATAGGGAACCTACCCCCCTAAAGACAATATCTGGGTATATAATTATAATATAACTAAATATAGAAAAAGTAGAGGGGCTTAGGGGATAATTAGAAATAGAAGTCCTTATAGAGATTTATAAAGAGGTCCATAACGTTATTATAGTCCAACACCTTAGGAGCGGAGATATTAGAGTTACCCTAAGGAACTAACAGGTAAAGAAATAAGCCGTTAGGGTAGGGGACAGGCTAGGAGAATATATTAGCATAAAAGTGCTCTATAAAGATTACCCAGTTAAAGTCCTAGCGGTTTCCCTAAGCCTTAGGGTAGAAAAGGGACGCCAGGCGGATAATATAGTAACTATATATAAGATAGTAAAATAAACGGAACGCCTTATACTAGGACTTAAAATCACCTAAATTTAATGGCTTTAATAGGAAAATGTAAACTAAGTATATAATAAAATAATAAAAGAATATAAGGGTCGCCAGAGACTCGCTAGGGAAACGCCGGTCGAACGTATAGCTCCCTTATTATTAGCACACATATACCAAAAATGCAAAAACTCCTTATTTAAAAAGGTATTATTATAAATAGCCTTATATACAATACAAGGCTCTATAACCACAGACTCCGCCTAGAATAATACTATCGCTATGTATAATAGGGACATACCTAATCCATATGCGCAGTATAGGTATACTACGGCCACTATATAGGCCCCTATAATATAAGACAATACTTAAATTAAAATTAAATAAAATGCGCAAACTGCCACTAAAGCACATATAAGGCGTAAGAGAGAGTAGACTACATTAAATATAAGAGACGGAAGGTAAGGGCTTAACAGCTACGGGAATAACTGCATACTAGGTTATATAAATAGAAATAATAGGCGATAAGCTAGGGGGGCGCGGGTGCCTTTTTAGCGTTTCCTACCTTTAATACTAGGGGGCTAGGCTAGCTATTCCAAGCCTTAATAGGCCAGAAGCAACGCCGCGCGATATTACTAGACTGTATAGGGATATAAGGGTCATAGGGGACATAAGGAAGAAAACGCCCTATAGGAAGACCCTTATAGACAGCTATAGTAAGCTTAAGACTAGGATAATTAAGAATTAGACTTAACGCGGTAAATATAAAATTCGTAGCTAACTCTTAAAGGGCATATAGCTAACTAGTAAGAATAGGGGAAGAACCGGAGACAATAACAGATTTAGATATAGAAGCGCTAGTAGGAATACAAGACATAGGAATAGAAAGCTCTATATAAAATAAGTAGCAGCTAGGGTGTAGATATAAGAGATAGAAGTTCTAAATATTCTAGAGAAAGTAGAAATAGAAGAAGTAAGGAATAAAGGAGAGGCGAAGGACCCTCACTGGGGGTCCGCCACCTATCTATTATATAGTATAACTGCGGCAATACAAACCACCGTCTCGCAAGGCCCTTACTAGATAGCCTAGACCTAGAGAAATATTATATCCTTACTATATAAGAGCCGTATTATAATACCTACATATAATTAACATACTGCCCCTAAGGATTTTAGCTCCTATATAAACCAAAAGTAGCTATACGCGTGTGCTTTATAATTAGTAAGGCTATTAGCCTATCCTTATAGTTATAGCAGGCAGTTAACCTAGATATTACAGTTATAATAATCTAGATATATAGGGGACCAGTATAGATTATTAATGTGTATAACCCTAGGGTTAAAGAGGTCCCATAAATAGAGAATATTATATTAGCGATAAGCTTACTAAAAACTAAAGGTATAGAGTTTATCCTATTAGGAGATATAAACCTCCACCACCTATGGTAGGGGGGTATTTATATTACTGCTAAACGATAGGCAGAGTGCCTACTAAGAGCTATAGACACCTAGGGCCTTAAGCTAGCCACCCCCCTAGAAGCAATTATATAGCAATAAGGCACCACTAGAAGTATAATTAACCTTATATTTATAGACGAAGGCCTATACTAGAGACTTAAAAGGTATAACCCTAAAGAAGAATAGGTACTTACTTTAGACTATATCCCTATTTAGATATAGCTAGATCTAGATATTAAGGCGTAACCTAATAGTAAAAGATATATAATAAGAAAGCTTAAGACAGACAGCTTCCTTAGCATAGTTAAATAATAACTTTAAGACTTAGAAGAAATCCACCCAATACTAAATAAGCGAGGCTTATTAGCTACCCCTAAGGAAATCGACTAAAGACTAAAAAGGATTTAGGCAGCAATTAAAAATAGGCTAGAAGAGCACTACCCGGTCTTAAAACCGGGCCCCTATATACAATATATATAGTCCGCATAATACGCGGTTCTTATTGCCAGCCAACAATAAGTAAGAAGAAAATATATAAGCAGCCATAATCCTAAAGACGAGAGACAATATAAAGATATAAGAAACCAGCTAAAGAATACCCTAAAAAAAGAAGTAAGGAATAGCTGGAGACGGTTTATAAATAAGCATATTACTAACCTAAGCCTCCCCTATAATAAAGGTCTCTAGAGGATAGTAAAATAGGTAAAGAAAAAGGCGGGACGCCTAGTAGAAGACCTATACCTTCCACCCCTACAAAAACTAGGTGAATTACTGGCTATAAGCGACAATAATAAGAAGGTAAAGATTCTTATAGAAAGATTTTTCCCTTAACCAGCTTTAGTAGACCTCAGTAATATTATAGGCGAAGCACCGGTGACTCGCCTAAGGGTCGATAACAATATAACAGCTAAAGAAATGACCAGAACTATTAGCCGCCTTTTAAATAATATAGCACTAGGACCAGATGGGATCCTAAATAAAGCCCTAAAGACCTACGGACCACTAATAGCACCTTAGCTTGCGGATATAGCTGGAGCATACTTTATAATAGGCTACTACCCAAGACTTAGAAGAGCTATAATAACGTTTATCCTACGTAAAGAAGGTAAAGCAGACTACTTATTTCTAGGGAGCTACCGCCCTATTGCCTTAGAGAATACCCTTAACAAGATCTTAGAAAGGGTAATAGCGGATTATATAGCAGACACGGTTAAGGAATACGCCCTACTACTATAAAGCTAAATAGGGGCAAGAAAGAACCGCTTAACACTATCAGCACTTACGCTACTCGCTACCACCATTAAATCTGCATGGGCGATGCGAAAGGACTTTATAGTATTAATGCTTAGCCTAGATATTAGTGGCGCCTATAATAACGTACCCCATAAGCGTCTCTTATATATCCTTAGGGCAAAAGGCTTCCTAAAATGGATTATATAATTTATTTAAGGGTTTATAGGTTAAAAAGAAACATTATTAGTCTTTAGCAGATACTAAAGCCCCCCTATTATAGTTGCAACAGGAATACTATAAGGATTACCCCTCTCGCCTATACTCTTCCTTTTCTTTATAAGCAACCTACTTAATTTCTTTAAAGAAGGGGCGACCTAGGGGATAGGCTTTATTAATAATATAAACCTAATTATATACGGGCCAATAGCCGCAGAGAATTATAGAACACTAGAGAAAGCTTATAATACCTATATAGAATGGGCAAGATAATATAGAGTCCAATTCTTACTAGAGAAATACTAGCTAATCTATTTTATAAGAAAACGCAACCAATCTGCAGATCTCTAGCATATAATTTGTATTTAAGGCTTTAGGGGTTAGCCAGTTTAGAGCCTAAGAGTATTAGGAGTATAGGTAGATAGTAAGCTTTAGTGGAGCGTATATACGGCGCAAGCGGCCCATAAGGGCTAAGTATAGTATATTATATTATCTAGGATTGTTAACTCTATATAGGGTCCATGCTTTTAAAGGTCACGCCTACTATATATAGCAGTTATCCGGCTAACCATAATGTATAGGTCCAGTATTTAGGCCATTAGAGAATCTAAGAAAGGCCCCCCTAAATCGCTCCTTAAACTACTCTAAAAGGTCTAAATAGCTTACCTCTGGAGTATAATAGGCGGATATAAGTAAACGGCCACAGCACTACTTAAGAAGGAAGCTAATATTCCCCCCCTACAACTATATATTAAAGCTACTGCAATATAAAGGGCATAAAAGGAACGCAACTCTAATATTATAAAGTATATCAAGACACGCCTAAATAAACTATAGAGGGACCTTAGGGCGCCTTATAGGAGAACAAACCAATAACCCCAAAATAGGGAAGATATATTAGAAAAATAGGTAAAGAAAGTAGAAGAAGAATGGCACTACTTTAGGGCCCAGGCCCATATAGAGGAGGAAGGGAGACGCGTAAAAGGCCAGCAAAGACAATAGTAAGAGAAAAAAAGGAGCTAAAGTAGAGCACAAAAGAACGCTAGGAAACTATCTACCGCAATATAATACTGGCTAGACTAACGCTAAAGAGGTATATAGGAGTTAAAGGTACAGAGGCTGACTAAGGTAAGAGGAACCTAAGCCGTAGTATAGTTAACGCTATGGGGGGTAAACACTCTAGAGCTCTAAGAAGGCCTAATAAAGGTAGAAAATATAATAGCAACACTCTTAAGAACAGGAATAATAGGACTAAAAGACTGGCTCTACTAGGTAGGTGTCCTAGTAGGTAGCCCGAGATATAAATATAGCTAGCTAAAATAGACACTAAAATATATAATACTGTTATGCCCCTTACGCACTAACTAAGAAGTAATACTCTTAGTAGCTAGCATAGAGAACTATAAGACACTACTTTTAATACAAAAAGGCCTTAAGGCGGTTACCTAGTAGCTTATTAGCTAAAATATACTAAACCAGTTCTGGGTTATAAAGGAAATGGCAATAGAGGGCGAAGGGGCGAGTAATAGGCGCCCCCTAATAACTCTATAGTAGTAGAGTAAAGTTTATAATACTAGCGCGTCCGTAGGCTTATTACGGCAGCAGTAGTTCCTAAGGAGGTTAAAAAGTAAGGTAGTAAGAGCACTACTAGTAACTCGCAGGCGCCTTATAGGCGAGTCCTAAAAGGCAGGGAGATAGATTACAGGGTTTTCTTAAATAGAGTTTTCTCCCTATATATATATAAGGAGTAGTCCGTATAGGCCTAATAGGGATCTAAATCGGACGTTAAATAATGAATTATTATTATTATTAACCTTAAAACAGGACTTATTTAGTTAACTATTAAAGGGAAATAAATTAAAATGTCTTTTAATATATTACTATTAGGAAATAATAAGGCAGTATTAGGAATGCCTTAGTTATAGAAATATAACCTAAAGATTAATTAGGTTATAGGTTAAGTTAATATTAGGGATACTTAATGCTATAAAATATAATAATAAGCTAAGTTAGTATAGTACTAAGTTGGAGCGATATATAAAGAGACTAAGTAAGGCTTAAGTTATAACGTTTTATATAAGCGAGTGAGCTATATAAGCGAGCGAGCCACCCCACCAAGACTTAACCACCTTAAAAGCTAATAGCTACCCACCATCTATCGCTATAATAAATTACTAGCAGCTAGATAGACTAACTGTTAGCCTGTTTACACGTTCTTAAATTATGTCTAGTCTCCCTACAGCGCCTACAGCGCCTCTGCTGCGAAGCGTTCCCACTTTTACGCCGCTTGCCCTTACGCGTCTCCCCCTCTACCTGCTTATTAGCCTAAGCTACTAGATCTAGACCCTCTGCCACTGTAAGAACCTCTTATTTTTATAAGCGCTTTTTTTTTACGCTTTTTACGCTGCGATAGAGCCTTATTAGCTTTTTGTAGGCTAGCTATCTGTGCGCGCATTAGGGTGGCTTTATGCATTATCTTCTCAGCACCCTTAAACAGCTAGTCTAGCTAGTCTACTATTGAGCTAGGTGAACTACTCTGGTAATTTTAAATTCGGCTATGTAGTAGAGCTGTTTAACTGCCTAGTTCAGTGATATTGCTAGGTGTTTTGGGTTCCTATAGAGCAACCTCTATAGGAGGTATAGGCGTTTAAAGCTTAACATCTAGCTTTAAGAGTATAGCCTCTAGATTAAATGGGACTAGGCCTGTACCTCAAAATCCTACACGGATATTGCTCTCAGTAATAGAGTTGCTATAGGCTGCTTTAAATGCTGGTAGAAATTCAAGCTTTGTAACGTGGAAGATATGGTTACGAACTAGGTTATCAACCTACTATCTATACGCGCGCTTTAGAGGCGCAAAGCAGCCTACATCTAGTGGCTGTAGTAGATGTGACGCGTATGCTAGCATACAGAGCGTAAGAATATTCTTCTGCTTGCAGAGCTGTTAAAATTTGAGAGATTAATAGCTCTCATGACCGTCGATTACTAGTAGGCGATGTGTGCCTACTGTATGATACTGCGTATGCCTATTAAAGTGCTCTAGCCATTTAATACCCAGCTAATTAGTCGTCTAACCATTCTCGCTTAGCGCGATAGCCTATTCTTGTGGTATATTATGGAACTAGGTAGTATAGTGGTGCTTTCTAGTAAATATAATAAACGGTGGAATTGGCCAGCCTAGAGCATTTACACCCTAGATTACTGTAACCTATTCTCAATTACCTAGCTGTACAGTTTTAGGCTGGATACGTCGCTCAGAGCCTATAATAACTTTAGCAGTTGCTATAACACCCATTTGAAATCCAGCTTTATTAAAATTATACGTGTCTCCGTTAGATATGCTATGCTCTGCCTTAAAATTGCCCACGAGGTTAAACTAGGGCTCAATAATCCTAGGATCCTCGCATAGAGCTCGCTAATAGTCGTACTTCCAATTATATCATAATTTAATCTTAGGCGTCCTCCGTATGTAGTTACATAGCCAGTTAATGCCGACCTTACTAGCAGAGCTAGTAGAGCGCGCAGCGAGTAGTTAATTAGCCATTTCTCTTATATAGATAACCCGAGGCGCAAATCCTTGTAAATCTAGGTTAAGAATATGCTCAGTAATAGCCTCCTCTTCTAGCTTAGTAAGCTTCTTTGAATTGGCCTCGTAATTGCGTCGTGAGAGAGTTCCACCGTGTCGTCGTTAAAGGGTCGCTTGAGAGACATCGTAAGTTACTGTAGCGCGCCGTACGCTATGGAATTGGTTCTGCTTAATAGCTGAGATAGCTAGGGCTATTCTGCCTTCTTGATAGCTCGATTGAGGGTTGTGTTGTTGTTTTATGGTAGTTAATAGTTAACGCGTCGTGATTTCTTGGTGGGGTGGCTCACTCGCTTATGTGGCTCACTCGCTTGTGTAAAACGTTATACTAAAAAGATACTATAAGTATAATAAGAAACTATAGTTACTAAAAAGTAAAAAGCTATTAGAGTATATAGTATAGGACTATAAGATAGAATTAGAACTAAAAATAAGTCTAAGGTTCTTTCTAATCTATAAGTATTAATATCACCTAGGGGGTACTGTAATTGCAATATAAGGTAACAGGTTCTTTAATTTATTTATATTCTTTTATAAAGAATTATAAGAATTGCGGTGCCTAAATAGGGGGCTAATAAGTTACTATAAGGATGACTAATTAGAGATAGAACTACGTAACCTCTACTTATACAGACACTAGCGACATTTATAAAAAGGAAAGAAGGTAAGAAAGTATAAAGGAGAAGTATATAGGTTAACAGGTGCTTAGGGCAGTAATCGCGAATGTCTTGGGTATTGCGAATATTACGGATATTGCAGACGTTGCGGATATCGTTACGGATATTGCGGATATCGCTATGGATATTGCGGATATCGCTACGGATATTGCGGATATTGCGGATATCGTAAACATTTGGATATTGCGGTGGAGACAGGTAGGCGCATATAAGGTGTTACTGAGGTATCCCGTGACAGAGCGTAGTTGAAGTCAGAACTGAAGGTATGGCGGCTTTAGAAGGTATAAAAGTTATAGGGCTGTCGCAGACCATAGGGGAAAAAAGGTGGAAGGGCTAAGTCCTATCCGTTATCGTTAAAATAACAGTTAAGGAAGTTAATATTAACCGTAAGGTTCTCTATATTAACCTTACTACCGCGCCTTACTATACTAGGTTCCGTATTACTAGGTTCCGTACTACTAGGTTCCGTGCTACTAGTAAGGCCGTAGGCAAAGGCATTGTTGTTTATAGATATAACTATATTCTTAGCGGTTTCAATTAATATTAGCCCATTTAAAGTTATAAAGTGCTTAACACTATAGTCGTTGTAGAAGAAATTACTGCTAGTAGTAGTCGGAGTTGATATATTAAGTGCTATAGCCGTTATATCCTTGTCAAAATCGTCGTTAATATCGTTGTCTATAAGGTACTGGTGGACACGTCTCTTAAATCCTTCTCTTGCTTCGTCACGTTCTTCTTTAGTATGCTTAGTTAACCAATAGTCTCCTTTCTTACACACGAAGCACGTCCTGGCGTTATTGCTGTAACGATTATTTGATGAACTTAGTTAAGATATTGGTCGGTAGTAGCGACGGTTAGTAAAGAACACGTTGGTAGGTTATCCTATAGTACCGTTAATCTTCTTATAAGTGACGATTAATGATTATAGGCTGTTTATGAGGCTAGTAAGTGTAGTAGGTAGGTTTAAGCAAGCTGCCTGGTAAGTAGCGACGTCTTGACAAGCGACAATGAGCTTATTATATAGGAAATCGTTATTACGGAGGTTAGCATTAAGACCATGCTGTAAATGACAGAGGTTGTTAAGTAGTAGCTGTAGGTAGTCCCCTATAGACTTACCTTCGTTTTTTATTATTACCGTCTTAAGAGTAATAGTATTCCACTTTATTAGAATTCCACGCTTATATTCCGGTCCTTTAAAATAGTTGCGTACGGCATTATAGATACTATTAAAGGTGGTATAAGTTGCCTTATTCTTATAGTAGAAGTTAAAAGTAATACTACGTAATATTATCGGAAAGCCTTTAATCTTTACCTCTTGTGGTATACCGACTCTATTATAAAGGTCATTAAAAATCGTAAGCTTGCGGTCAAAGTTATCATCCTCTCCGCTGTATTTGCTTTCCTCTATATATATCTTTACCAGAATTACTAAGTCTCTACCATAGTTAATAGTGGCTGTGACTTTTATAGAAGGTGCTGCAACGTTCGTAGGGGAAGCCGTAACGTTCGTAGAGAGAGCCGTGGCGTTTATAGGGGGAGCCGTAACGTTCGTTAGGGGAGCCGTAACGTTCATTAGGGGAGCCGTGATGTTCATAGGTAAGGGGGGCTCGGCCGTAGAGAGGTCATTTAAGATAGCTGGGGTTAGGGTAGGTGACGTTAAGGGGGTTAATAAACGTAATTTAAGACGGCGGTTAATAACATACGAATTAAAGGGTCCTTCACTATTAATGTATAGCTTAATTTCTTCATCTAACCATTCCGTAGGGTTATCCTCGTGGGCAACGTCATATAGTGCTTATAGTACTAACTTGCTCTTCTTATTAAAGACCCATACTCCATTACGTTAGAGTAGTTGTTTAAGTTCCTTAATTACGGACCTATAAGCATCCTTAAATGTCTATACCTCGAAATTATTAAAGTCCTCTTGGTATAATTCCTATAAGCTTTTATCCTTAAAGTTGCGCTTAGTATACTTATTAATTTTAAAGTTAATATAGTTAGTGATGTCTTTTGCGGTAGTCTTATTAGTTAGGGTAATCCCGTTACCCCAGTCCGGACGTTAAATTCCTGTGTCGGATATAATTAACTGGCGTAGATCGTGGTGTAGGTAGGGGTGCTGCTAACGCTGCTGGGTTGTAGGATACTGCCGAAGCTGCTGGGGGTACTGGCACTTAGTAAAGAGGTCGTACTGGGTATTAATTTGCGTGATGGACGCGAACCGGACGAAGCCTTGGTAGGAGCCAGTTCTTTGAGTTCCCAGGGCCTTAGTAGGAAGGGTTCTCCTTAGCAAACGCGACGTGATCAACGGGCCTTAGTAGGAGCGATCGCGTGTTGTCTCTCTTCGTAATAACACCTGGCTAATCTGTGATATCAACTGATCAGTGTCGGTATCACCCGGGGGGTACTATAATTGCAATATAAGGTAATAGGTTCTTTGATTTATTCGTGTTCTTCCGCAGAGGATCGTAAGGATCGCGGTGCCTAAATAGGGGGCTAATAAGTCACCGTAAGGATGACTAATCAGAGACATAACTAACGTAGTCGGTAAGCAAGTGGGCCATGCAAGCATCCGGGCCACCGCAAAACCCCACCAAAAAACCCAAAAATCGGTCTTTAATATCTTAACAACGGCTTAATAATAAATTATAAAATTTTATAATTAGACTCTTATACTTACTTTAAGACCTCTATTAGAGTTTTGGAGTAATTACTTAAGCCATTATTAATATATTAAGATTTAGCTCTTAAATCTAAGCCAAATTATTATATCTTAAGAACCACTTATTAAATTACGTTAAAACTTTAATATAGGCCTTAAGGTATATATAAGAGTCTAATTATAAAATTATAAAATTTATTATTAAGCCGTTATTAAGATATTAAGGACCGGTTTTTGGGTTTTTTAGTGGGGTTTTGCGGTGGCCCGGATGCTTGTATAGCCCACTTGCTTACCGACTACGTTACGTAACCTCTACTTGTACAGACAATAAGCTTACTAAAGAAGAGGGTAGAGCATTAAAAGAGTTTGTTTAAGAAAATCTATAAAAGGGATATATTAGACTATTGCAGTTATTAGCGGGTTATCTAGTACTATTTATACTAAAGAAAAATAGTAAACTAAGGCTGTATATTAACTATAGACAGTTAAATAGCATTACTAGGAAGGATAGGTATCCTTTACCCTTAATTAGCGAAATCTAAAACAGAATAGGTAATATATAAATCTTTATAAAGATAGATCTAAGATAGGCGTACTATTAGATTAGAATTAAGGAAGGCGATAAATAGAAGGTAGCCTTTAGGTTAAAGGAAGGACTATATAAACTATTAGTTATATAATTCGGGCTTATAAACGCACTAGCAATGTTCTAGAAGCGTATTAATAATATATTANAAGAATACTTAGATNAATTTATTATAGTATANCTTAANNATATTATTATCTACTTAATAACTAAGGAAGAATATAGGGAACACGTTAAATAGGTCTTAAAGAGACTATAAGAAGAATAGATACTAGTAGTAATTAAGAAATACGAGTTCTTTACTAGGAAGATAAATTTTATTAAATTTATTATTAAACTAGGCTAACTTAGTATAGATTTAAAGAAGATTAAGGCTATAGTAAATTAATAAGAACTAGAAAACATTACGCAGTTAAAATTATTTTTAGGGTTTTATAATTACTGTAGAAGGTTTATAATGTAATAGTTAAAGGATATTAAACTATTTACGCGATTAATAAAGAAAGAAGAACTATAGGTATAGGAAGAGGAATAGTAAGAACTCTTTAAAAAAGTTAAAGAATTGTTTACCTAGGAGCTAGTTTTTAAAATCTATTAACTAGGACTAAAGACGGTTATAAAAATAGATATATTAGACTATATACTAGGGGCGTACTTTATATAGAAATATTAAGATAGATGGCACCTAGTAGTATACTATAGTTAAAAGATAACACCACTAAAGTTAAACTATAACATCTATAATAATAAGTTATTAGGTATAGTTATAGTACTAAAGAAATAGAGAGTATTTTTATAAGGTATAGAGAAACTATTTATAGTTAAGACGGATTATAGGAACCTAATAGGATTCCTAATAATAAAGGAACTTAACTAAAAATAGGTTAGATGGGCAGAGATGCTTATAGAATACTATTTTAAGATTTAGTATACTAAGGGCATAAATAACACGTAAGCAGACGCTCTAAGTTAAAAAGCTAAACTATAAAGCGATAAAAAGCTATTAGGGGCTTTACTGTAAAAGGATATAGACGGATTAATTAGGTATAATTATCTAAAAATTATAGTAACTTAGAAAGAGCTAGATAAGGTCTATAAGACACTAAAAAACTTTTAGGTATAAAGAATTCTAGAGGTATAGCTAGAAGATCTATAGATGGATATATACGGAAGTTAAGAAGTAATGTATATTCTAAGAAGCATAGCAGAGTACTTTATAGAGGATTTCTATAAGGGAGTAACTTAAGGACATAATAGAGCTATAGGCTTAGTGTTAAGACTCTAGAAGGAGTATATTATTAACGGAATTTAAGGCTTAGTATAAAAAGTTATAAAGGAATATTTAGATTGCTAAAGGAATAAACTAATAAGGTATAAGCTATATAGAGGGCTATAACCTATTAAGATACTAGAGAGACTATAGGAGGTTATATTATAAAACTTTATTATTAAGTTATTAAAGTTAAGAGATCCTATTACCGGATAAGATTATAACGCGATTTTAGTAATAGTAGATAAGCTTATAAAGTAGGAATACTTTATAGTATATATAGAAGAAATATTAGTGGAGGATATCGCTAGAATCTATATTAAGGAAGTATTCGTAAGATATAGAGTACTAAGTAAAATTATATCGGATAGAGATTTAAGATTTATAGCAGTATTTTAGAAGGTATTTTTAGCGGAGCAAGGAGTTAGAGTAGCAACTTTTACTGTATATTATCCGCAGACAGACGGTTAAACAGAAAGATTAAATTAGATATTAGAGTAGTATTTAAAACACTATATTAATCATATATAGAATAATTAGGTATTATTACTACTAGTTATATAGTTTATATATAATATAATACCTTAAGAAGGAATAGGTATATTACTATTTAAGGTAAATTACGGGTATAAGCTAAGGATATTATTATTATTATAATAAGTAAAGAAAATAAGTAGTATAGCTAAAGAAAGAATAAAGATGTTAATAAATCTTTATATGGACCTTATAGAATTAGTAAAGAAAGTATAAGAGAGAATAAAAAAGTACTATAATGCTAAGAGATCTAAGGGACTAGATCTTAAGGAGGGAGATAAAGTATAGCTACTATATAAAAATTTTAAGAGTTAACAACTAAGTAAGAAGTTAAACTATATTAGACTAAGACCTTTTAAAATTATATAAAGGATTTCACCGGTTATATTTAAGTTAAACCTATTAGCTAAAATAAAGATTTACCCTATATAGTATATCGCGATGCTAGAGCTAGTATATAGAAATATTAAGCCACCGGTTTATAAGATAAATATATATAAAGGATAAGAGGAAAACAAATAGTAAGTTTTTAAGATTATTAGTTATAAGGACATTAATAATAAAATATAGTATAAGGTTAAGTAAATAAGCTATACTAAGACTACCTAGGAGCTACTAGAGAACTTAAAGAATGCTATAGGAAAGGTATAGGAGTATTAGAAGAAATTAGGTTAGGTAATATTAATAAAGAAGGATTGCTAAAGAACGAGTTACCTAAGGGGGACCTAAGAAGAGTAGTTACTAAAGTACTCGGATCTATTTCCTTCTCTATTAAAGGAGAATCTGTTCTTTTATTACTAAGTTCCTATAAACCTTATTCTATAAGTTTCTACTCCTTAAAATAAACCTTCTTACGCACCTTTTTAAGACGGATTAACTAAGCGGACGCCATAAGATAAGACTTAAGGGCCCGTTGCTAAGCATTAGCAGCCTTTTATTTAGCATTCTAAGAACGGCGTAGTTCCGCCAGAGTAATAGATAGCTTATTATCTAGCTATATAGCAGTAGATTAAATACAAAACCCTAAAATAAATTAATTAGGGAATTAGACGACTATTAAGAGTAATAGGTCGCGTATATTTAGTATTAGAGATAGAGCAAACGTCGCAGGACAAATAAATATTTGCTTTAGTGCACTTTAAATAAGAGAATAGTTATTGCGAAGATAGGTTTACTAACGTAATATAAACTAACCTTTTTTCCAAATAGCGAGAATACGGAGATAGTATAATCTCACTAAGAGATANTATTNNAGTAATAGTGCGAGNNCNACNANCNGTNNAAGAAGAAGAAATTGCTTTAGGTATAATGAGTAATAATATTAACTAAATTAATTAGACGGATATTATACCTCTAGTAAATAACTTAAAGATATTAGGAATCTTTAAGGACAAAAATAAAAAGGAGGGAGATAGTATTACGGACGCTTTAAGTATAATATTATAACTATTTAGGGAAGAGTCGGAAGAAGCTAGTTGGTTAATTTAGGTATAGTTTAGGATGGAACTAGTAGAGCTATATAATAAGGGATAGTAGCTAAGATTATATAACGCGATCTATATAATTTATAAAATCTGTATAATCTATAATAGAGTAGATAGAGTATATATATATTATATATAAGAAGGATTTTATAGGAATACGGTTGTGTATTTAAGGACCCTTAGTCCCTACCTAGATAGTTCCTTCCTTATAGTAATTCTTAAAATATAATTAGAGTTAATCTATTAGGCAACTACTCCACTAGTTATTATTATGTTGTTAACTTTAATTTGTATTACCTATACACCTAGCCCAATAACGAGCCTATTGTAGTTCTTGCTATAAGGTTCTGTTATAATAGATAAACTAGTAATAAAAGTTAGTAAAACCTAAAAAGACCTAGACATCCCTATAGAATTAAGGGCTCTCCTACTTAGCAATAGCTTCTACCCAGCTAGGATCTATTATTACGCCTTTAGGACTAATAATATATCCTAGGAACTTAACCTCTTATACGCCAAACCTATACTTCTTAAGGTTTGTATATAGTTAATATTACTATAACCTACGTAGCACTTCTAGTACGTAGCGCTAGTGTTCCTCTAGATTTTCCAAGAAAATTAGAATATTATTAAGGTAGACTATATAGAAGACATCTATTAGTCCTAATAAGGCTTAATTAATATAGCCCTAAAAGGTCGCTAGTCTGTTAGTTAACCTAAAAGGCAAAACTAAATACTTAAAGTGGCTGTAACGCGTATAGAATGTTATCTTTTACTTATCGCCCTAACGGATACAAAGGCAGTAGTACACATTTATTAGGTCTAATTTAGTAAAGATTTTAAAACCTGCTAAGCGGTCCAAGGTCTTACTAATTAATAGTAGTGTAAGACAATTCTTAATTGTCACCTTATTAAGGCCTTTATAGTTTATATAGGGCCGCAGCTTTCTATTTTTTTTTATATAAATAGGATAGGTGCCCCTACGGGGCTAGTACTTAGTTAGATTTAGCCTTTCGCTAAGGCGTTATTTAAGTATTCCCTTAGTACCTTTAGCTCCTTAACTAAGAGGTTATAGAGTAGTCTATATAGGACCTCCTGTCCCTTTTTTAGGTTAATAGTATAGTCGCCCTAGTAGTGTCGGGGTAGCTTTTTTGCTTCCTTATATAAGAAGACATTACTAGCTTTTTTTAACTATAGGGGAAGAACTAGTAAGCTGCCGTTGTTTTATTTACTAAGTATTAATCCAGTAATTACTAAGGCAAAGACCCTAGATTCCCTCTAGAGAGACTTTATAAAACCCTTAGGGGTTTATAGCAATAGGGATAAGCCGTTTAGCTTCTATTACTACGCCTTTACCTTACAGTTAATAAGAAGTTAGGCCTTTTTTAACCCTAGTATACCTAGGGTAATAGTAGGGGATATATTAGCTATTCTATAGCAAATAAGGGTTACTTTCCTTATCCTACCCTAGCTATTCTTTATTTCTAATAGTACCTTATAGGCTTTATAGCAATATACCTAAGTTTTATTTAACTAGGAGTAGGTAGATAATTCTGCATCTAGTGTTTTAAAGTTATACTCTATTATAAATCGCTAATTAATTATATTTACTTTAGCGCCAAAATTAAGTATTACTAAGGTTTCCTTCTAAGTCTGCTTAAATAGGACTTCTTCTAAGATAGTAATAGCTTCCTTATAATCTAGTAGTAGCTTATACCCTATAGGTATAAGGGGCTCTAAAGGCGCCTACCTTTTCCTAGCGTAGAGATAGCGTTTATGCTACTTAGCGGCGGCTAGTACTATTATAGCTCTAGGCACTATCGCCACTAATATCCTAGCTTACTACAATTTTTATAGTTCCCCTTAGGTTGGGTTAAACCCCTAGCAGTACTACTTTGCCCCGCCATTATATTACTAGCGGTGGTTTTAGAGTCCGCTTTCCCTAAGTTACCTAATAGGGTGGTCTTTATATTTAAGTTTACGGCACGCCTATTACCTCTAGCTTATAGGGCGCTTACGCTCTTCTAGTTTTTCTTTAATAGGGCAGCTAGGGAAATAAGCTAATTTTAAGTTTATGGAAATTCCTAATAGTTAGTAACTATAAGCCGTAGCTCTAGCTATAGCTTTGCGAATAGGTGTATTATTAAATACTTTATATTATAGGGAGGATTAATTTGCGCTTCTAAGGAGGTTAGGTAAATAGTAAACTTATTTATAGGTTAATTGGTTTGCTATATTGCCCTTATATAGGTTAGGGCTGTATATAGTTCTTAATTAATAGGACTTTTAATCTAATTAAGTAAGAATTCTATAAGCTTCCCCTAGGTAAACTACGTATCTAAATAGTTATCTTTATACTATAGCCAAAGGGTTTAGTTGGTCCCCTTTATATATTATATAATAAACACAACTTTAGTATCCTTATCCGCGAAAGCGTTAAGCTCTAGGCGGAATGCTAGCTTTAAGCTATTACGGAAGTCTTAGTGCTTTTATATACTCTTACCGTAATACGGAGTAATCTTCTTTATTTTAACGGCCCGTTTTAATAAAGCGCCTATTATATTAGTAGCCTTCCGCTTAAGGTTTAGATACTTTAAGCTACCCTTTAAGTACTCTAATAGGATGCTCTAAGGTAGTAGATTTAGGTTAGGAATAGGAGTTAATATTACCTTACCGCGTTAACGCCGTTTTAGCATTTCTACCTCTTCCCTAAGCAACTATAGTTTTCCTTACTTTAGGAGTTATAGCTTCTTATTCTCTAGCCGTTGTATTTCTTCCTATATAGTATTCTCGCCTGTAGCTTTTAGTTCTATTTAGGATATAGGTCTACCCATATCGTCCTAGGGCTAATCCCCAGACTCGGTACTACGCACTGCGCTAATATTACGCCCGCGTCTCGCTATTAGGTTAATAGACTATAATATAATTAATAAATATAGGTCGTCTTTTTAATAGAGGGCTGTTGCTATATAGTCGTAGCTTTAGCAGACCACTGTATTGCCGGACCGCTACCCCTAAAAAGGGATAAGAATTTAGAACTATTAGGACGCTAAGGCCCTAAGGGTATATAGTAATATAATAATAGTAGCGGAATGTAAGGAGTATCTGGTTCTTAATAAAGTAGAACTATAAAACTAAATTCTACTATTCTCTAATGCGGGGCGACTATGTTTTATAGGCGCCTTGCCTACACCTCGCCTGCGCTAAGCTAGTTACGGTTAGTACGTCTCTATAGCCTAATAACGGAATACCCTAGCCTTATAGTTAAAGCGTAGGCGAAAAGTAAGCGCCGCTGCTAAGATATAATCTATACTAAAGCGGAGCAGAGGACGTCCTAAGGGATTAAAGAATAAGTAACGCTTATAGTAAGAACTGCGGCATACATATAGGGTAAAGTTTTAATTTATTAGTATTTTATGTAAGCCACACTTTAATGTAACCCGGCTATAGCGTACGCTAGTAATAAAGCTTAATTTAAAAAGCACCCTTCCTAGACCTAGTTTGTCACTCTATACTAGCTTAGCAGATTATTTATATTAGAAAATAGGCCTATTTATAACTAGGGTCTATAACCTACTAGTAACCCGCTAGTAGTAACCTATACTAATAACTTATATACTATTCTATATATAAGTAACCTATAACCTACCTATAAAGTATATACAGCGCTACGCCGGTATAGCGTAAAGTTAAAGTAGGGTTAGCGGTGGATTTAATAGGTATATAGCCTTACTATCTATAAATCTGGCTATATATAAATAACCTATAACCTATCTATAAGGTATTAGCGACCTACCTATATAAGTAAGCTTTAGAATACTTCTAATAGTTTATTAAATTTAGATAATAACGTTAAGCTATAGGCTCTAGGCGTTAAATAGACTAATTAGGATTTTCTATCCCGGGGATAAAAAATTACTATTAGCTCGGTTAAATACGGGGGAGTCTTAATAAGGCAAATTTAACTAATTAAATAACTTTAACTGCCGGTTAAAGTTCTTTAATATCTTTATGCCGCGTATATGCACTACCTATCTCTCTATACGCAAAATTAAAATACTCTTTCCCCTCTAAATTTTTTCCTTACTAAGGGTTTTTGTGGGGTTTTATTAAGGTTTAAGTATATAAAGGATTGGGGATAACCCTTTTTAAAGGGGGGGGCATTATTAGGCAAAACCTAAGTAGATAGTTATATAGGCGTAAGGTATAGGTAACCCTAGGGCAACCTAGAGGTAACTCACCTATAAGGCATGTACTCTATACATACCTAGGGAAAACCCTTCCTACCTCGTATATAGACTCCTTCTTTTCCCTTAAGGATTTGTCTCTGTCTATATAATATACCCTATTATTCTATTATTGGACTCCCTATTTATATCCTTACCTTATATATACCTACTTCTATAATATAGATCTACCTTCTCTACTCTTAATATAATATTACTCTAAAGGTTATAATTACAGATAAGGAGTAAGCTCTTAAAAATGCACTATAGCGATACTTTTAGTTAGTTCCTTAGCTACTCTACCTTTAGTATATAGCTAAGAACGCCCTTACGCATATATAGGATAATTAGGTTAAAAGGGTAGATTAATTAAATAAGGAAAGGGTTAAGGCGTAAGAGTACTATAATAACTTTATAAAGCGCTAGGCCGGGTGCTATAGTTAAAAGTCTCTTAAGAGGTTTACTACTGCTTAAAACTAGCTTATAGAGAACTACCGCGATTAAGAGCGCCTTACTAACTACTTACGTAATAAGTGGTGGCTATATTAGAGGGAGTTCGTAAGTTACTATACTAATATTTAAATACACTTTAGAAATTAGTAAGTAGAATATTAAGCTATATAAAATATTATAGGCTAACTAAATGTACCTTTTTTAGTATCTTATTGTAACTTAAGGGCGCGTACTCTAAATTAAAGCGCTTCCTTATAGTATCTAATAGCGACTTATTTAACGTAATTTAGAACATTAAGAACCTTATTACAAACGATATAATAACTATATAATAATAATCGCGAAGCTAAAAGACTACCTACTATATAATATTTGCGAGCTAAAGTTTAAAAATATCCTTACTAAAGTAACGCCTATATACCTCCGCTATTATAAGAACTAACTATAGCTTATAAAGTTAGCTAATTACTAGCTAAATTATAGCGGCTAACAGACTGCAGTAAATAGCCTTTTATGCTACCATACTCTCTATAAGCAGCTGCACTAAAATGCTACCTTAGTACTAAAAATATAACTTATTAAAATTAACGTACACTAGTGGTTTAATCGCCCTTTACTAGATCCTCCTACTAGCCTACCTATTAATCCTCTACTTTTTATCTAGAAGCCTCTAACTCTTAAGCGCCACTATGGCCGCCCGCCTAACTCTATAAATAGACGTTATTCCAATATTTTAACTTGTCGCGAGCCCTTAGAATTTAAGAGAAATACTAGATATATAATCCATAGACGTAGGCGCGGGTATAGGCGTACCCGTAAAGGCATCTCGCAGATAATAAGTAGAGGTAGTAGCAGCTAAATTAGTTTATATACTACTTTATAAGTTACTATACAATTTAATTAATTAACTTAAAAGTATATAAGTGGTATTATAAGTAGCGAGAATAATAGTAGAAGTTAAGATGCCTCTATAGATAGCTTGCTAAGTATTAGCACTAATATTTTATAGGCTTATAGTGGTTATAGGGACTTGCCCTTTTAGTATAACTTTACTAAGGAGTCTTTTAGTACATTCTAGCTTTAATTCTAGTTATATAGTTATAAAAGTTATATTTTAATTTAATTTTTTGCGATATATATATATATAAGGTACATTGCTAGGGTATATAGTAGGGAGTAGGCAAGCCGAGCATAAGTTATAAGGAGAGTTGATAGAAGAGGACAATATAGTAATAAGGGTAGGTAATAGCCTCGTACGGAGACGAACTAATAGGGGAGGAAGGAGGCTATAAGCCTAAGAAGCTTATAAGGGGTAGCTAAGGCCTAGCCGAAGGCTAGCCTTAGTAGCCCCTAAGAGCTCCTAGGATATAGCCAAGTAAGGGACTAAAGTACCCTTATAATATATATAAGTTAAATATACGTAATATTTTAACCTAAAGAGAAAGGGTTTAAGCCTATTTTAGGGAGGAGTATAGGCGTAGTAATTAGGGGGTATATAACTAGTAGTGGCCTATATATATTATTATTAATTCCATTTATTACCGGATTTAGTCCCTTTTTTAGGTCTATAGAGGCTTCTACCTTCTATTTATAGGAAAAATCCCTAGTAAGGAAAAAGCTATAACGATCGCTTACTAAGCTAAATAAACGCAATTAGCTAAAAAGGTATAGTGTTAAACTAAACAGTTTAACGGGCTCGGTAACCAATATATATATTAGCGACTTAGTTAATTAAGGCATGATCACGGTAAGAGAGACACATAAGCCTATATAATTAGATTGTTTATAAACAAGAATCTAAAGCTAAGGAAATAAAAGGAGAAGAAGAGTAGCGCCGCTTAATATTTTATAAGATCTTTACGTTACGTTACGTAACCGCAATATATAGCAATCTGTGGTAACTTACCGGTATAAAGTTCTATTAAGTTCTACTAACTAAGTTCTACCATTTTCTGCTAGTGCTATAACATTACCCCCCCCTTTAGTAAAGCCTACCCTTAGGCTTTATATATCCGTATTTGTAACCAACTACTGGACCTTATATATTACCCCGTTTTACCTACGTCAGCACTACCCTTATATGTCTTGGATACGTTTAAAATAAGTTATAGGTCTTAGAGTTAGGGGTCTATTTTCATGTATTTATACTATTTAATTTCCATAGATTTACAATTAAGTTGCTCGTTCAATTCCCATACACTGTAAAAGCTTACAGTATTACTTATATAGGGCATTCTTATCTTTATATTCTTCCGGTAGCCTATTATCTTTACTATACTAGCACTCTATCTACTTATCTAGGTACTTTAGGGGTCCTAGTTTATTAGGGTAACGGCTATAGAATTTTTAAAGCTTATAGGGACTGCTAATAAAGTTCTATATAGGGTACTAGGTAGGGTCTAGGTTATAGCCTTTTTAACTAACGTAGTACTTTAGCGTTTTCCTTACTAGTTTACAGGCTAGCACTTCTTTAATTTCCTATTTATTGTCGCCACTAACCTAAATCGGTAGGAGAGGTTTGTTCTTTTATCTAGGTAATAGGTTATTTATAGCTTTTTATAGCTTATCTAGTAAGAAAATAGGGTAAACCTTAATTAAATCCGGGAGCTTTACTTTATATAAGTTACCTATCTTCTTAAGGACCTTATATGGTCCCGCTATCTAATAGTCTAGCTTATAGCTAGGCCGTTCCGTCTTTTAGTTCTTTATTATAACCTAAACTATATCGCCTATAGTAAAGTCAGGTTCGCGCCTATACTTATTTACCTACTATTCTATTAATTTCTAGGCCTTTTTTAAGTTTATATAGGCTACCATTTAGGCTTCCTCTAAGCGCTTAGCGTACTACTAGGCTTCCTTATAAGACAGTTTCTTATATACGGTCTATAGTCCTTCTAGTCTATCCCAGTTAAAGCTTATTTAGGGTAAATACCCCACCCCTAGTTAGATAGGTGCAAATCCTATAAAGTTATAGGGTAAGGTTACCTGGGCGTAGTCTATTAGGGATAGCAGTTTGCCCTAGTTATTCTAAAAGTGGTTAATAAAAGGCCAAAGTCTCTAATCTAAATATTAATTTATAATCTCCGTCTACTGTCTATTTAGGGGTAGTATACTATAAAAAGCTTTAGCCTAATACCTAGGATTTAGGTAAACTTGTTTTAAAAGGCTAATATAAATTATAGGCCGTAATTAGATATAATAGTATCTAGTAGTCTATAAATATGGTAAACGTAATAGATATACAGTTGGGCCGCCTCCTTAGTATTAATATTTTTATAACAGGGAATTAAAAACGGGCGCTTACTAAAGCAATTAATTAAAATCATAACTATATTATATCCGTCGCGGTTTATAGGTAGCTTATAAAAGTCTATAGAGATATATTACTAGGGGCGGTCAGGTATTAGGAGAGGTTTTAATAATCCTAGGCTAGTAATAACGGTCACTAATAATCTTACAGGTTTTATTTTTTAGGTAGGCCGTAGAGACCTAGGTATATGCTTTAGTAATAAGCCAGGTTTATAAGTTCCGTTCCTTTACTACTACTAGCCGTTCCTAGTGCTTAAGCAGTCCATTTTTAAGGGACTATAAGCTAGTAATATCCTTTACCTTTTTGCGGTATTCCTGTAGAGAAGGGTCTATACGGTTTACTTATAGTAGTTTGTTAATAAGGTTAAATTCTATAGGGTTGATAGGATATATCTTAGCGCTTAAAGATTTAGTACTTAGTTCTTCCTATATCTAAGGGTTAAGGTGCTCTAGTTATAGTAGCGTCTAGGTTTATAATAAGATCTTCGCGGCTATTTAGTTATTTAGGGCTTATTTACGTTTTATAAGAGCATCCGCATAGTTAGTAGCGCCTAGCCTATATATAATTAGGAAGTTAAACTGGAATAAAACGTCTGCCTAGCGCGCTTACCGGGCCGTAAGGACCTTAATTATTATAAAGTATTCTAGGGCCTTATAATCTAAAACTACCTAGATAGGCTTAAGGGTCCCTTTTAGCTATACTCGCCAGTGCTAAAAGCTAAAGATAATAGCCAACATTTCTTTATTGTGGATTAGGTAGTTTAGCTTAGCATCTATTATAGTCTTTAAGTAGTAAGTAATATGGTACTATTCTCTGCCCGTCTGCTTCTAGAAATAAATACTAGCAATAATACTATTTAAGGCATCCGTTTCTAGCATTAAGGGCCATTCTAGGTTAAAGTAGGCAAGTAAGGGAGTGGAGACTAGTTATTTCTTAAGCTTATTAAAAGCCTGCTTATATACAGTGTTAAAGTAAAAGGGCCGGTCCTTTATAGTAAGGCGGCTAAGGGGCTAAGTAATCCTCCTATAGTTCTTAATAAAGCATTAGTAGAAGTTATAAAAGCCTAAGAATAACTATATCTCTTTTACGGTCCGTAGTGGTTTTTATTAATTAATTACGGCCGTCTTTTCTAGGTTAGCCTTAATTCCGTTTATACTAATAATAAACCATAGGTACTTTATATAATTTATACTAAATTCTAACTTCTTAATATTAGCCTAAAGGCTAGCCTTATAGAGTTATTATAAGACCTTATAGACGTACTCCTTATATTCTAACTCGTTTTTAAAGTAAATTATAATATTATTTAGGTAGGCCGTATAGAAGTCGTTAAGGTAGTTAAAGAGTACATTATTTATATATTGCTAGCACGCAGCTAGTCTATTAGTTAGTCTAAAAGGAAGTACTTTATACTTATATAATCTATATTAAGTCCGAAATATAGTAAAATCTATAAATCTAGGGTTTATTTTAATTTGGTAAAAAGCCCAATAGATATTAGGCTTTATAAATACCTTAGATCTATTTATTTGGGCCAGTATTTTATTAAGTCAGGGTAGTAGATAATGGTCTTTACGGGTTATATTATTAAGCTTATAGTAGTTAATATAGAAACAAAGTTCTTTATTTAGCTTTTTTATAAAGAGAATAGGGGAGGTAAAAGGGGCCTAGCTAGGCTTAATAAACCCCTTTACTAGGTTATTAACAAGGTACTATTTAGTAGCCTATAACTTAGCAATAGATTATTTATAGAGGGGGGTATAGCTAAGGGCGTTTTCCTTGTCTAACTTAATCTCGATCTTATAGTCGTATAGTTAGTGCGGTAGAAGTATATTAGATACCACCTTAGAGAATATATCCTTAAACTTTTGGTATTAATAGGGTCGTTTCTATTCTACTAGCTCCTCGTCTATAAGCTCGCTTTCCTATCTACTAAGCTTATTTTTCTTTTCCTTAAGTATTTAGTTAATTTTGTATAAGCTAGTTATAAAAGCAATAGTATTAAGCTAAACCAAGTTCTGGTAGAATCCTACGGCGCTAATACCATAGATATTAACTAGTGGGAGGTCCGTAGGTTTTCTTACAGCCATTTACTAAACCGTATTTTACAGTTTAGGGTTTATAATCTTTCTTAGCTCCTATTCTATTTTCTATAAGTTATCCCTTTAGTTTATTAGTTTAGTATAGCGTCTAATATTCCTTACTATTCTTTATAGCTATATAGGGCCTAAGCTCTCTATAGGGGGCTTTTTTAAGTTATTATTAACTTCCTAGGTCTTTAATGCGGGTAGCGTAATATAGGTAGTTTAGGGGCGGCGGAATATATAAATCCGTTACAGATTAAGCTATATATCTTTCTTAAAGGCCTAGTCCCTACGCATAGCATTAGCCTAGTAAATAGTATTAATTTAGGGCCGTATAAGATTTTTTATTATAATACTAATTTCTTTTATAAAGGAAGGAGTTAGGGGTAGATTTTTAGGCTAGATAAGCTGTTTACTCTATATATCTAGCTATAAGCCTAAATAGGCTAGCCATTTTCTCCTTAAAATTATATTATAGCTTCCTAGGTCCGTAATAAGGAAGGGGATATTATATTACTTTTGTCCGTTAATATAAAGGTAAATCCGTAATATAGTTGTAATAGGTAGTCCTACCCGTCCGTTATACCCATAAATAGGAATTAGCTTAGGCAGTTCTTCTAAAGGCGTATTTAAAAAGTTAGCTAGTTTTACAGCGCACTTTATATTAATTAGGGTAAAGGCATTTACTCCTAAATTAGCTAAAGAAAAGTTTAAAACTTAATATCTATTACGGAATAAAGTATAAGGGATAGTGTAGCTTTTCTTACTAACTAGCTAACCTAGATTAATATATAATATATTAATTCCTTTTAACCCTAAGGAGGAGTCTTCCCCTAAGGTTCCTCTTTTTCTAACTCTATACTATCCTCCTAAATTAATAGGACCTTATTTATCTTTACCTTTATTAGGCAGTTCCTTATAGGGTAGTTAGGTTAACCGTATAAGAAGTAAGCTCCTTAATTACTAAGGGCCTATATATAGGGGTTACTATATATAAGCCGGGTATATACCAGACCTATAGTAGGGGTAGCTACGTGGCTAGCTACTAGGTTAACTATAGGCTAAGTAGCTAGTGCTATAAGGGTTGCCGATTGTGCTAGGGCACTATAGGCCGTTCTTGTAGTACTTATAGCCTAATTTATAAGGGTTTTAGTTTTTAGCCAATTAGCGCGTGCCTTAATTTAATAGAGGCCTTAGTTAATAGCTAGGCAATAGTTTATAAGTTCCTTTAATGTCTATATTATAGTATAAGCTAGTAATATAGCCTGCTATAAGTTTAGGGTAAGCTTATTAAAAAGGGTTAGTAATAGGTCTTTTTAGGGGATCTAGGCCTATTTAGCTAGGTATAAAAAGCGGGTCTAAAAGGCTAAAAAGGTCTCCATTATTTTTATATTTGGGCTTTTATAGCTAAGGCGGGCGTTTTATACTTTAAAAGGGTCTTTATAAATAGAAGATAAGTATTTAATTATTTCTTCTTTAGAGATAAAGGGGTTTATTAAGTCTTTAGTATATTACAGGCGTAAATACATCTAGGCGTTTCCGCTAGTACGGCTAAAGACGTAGGCCATCTTAGCTTAGGGGGTAGAAAAGTAGTTAGCATTAACTTTAAGCTTATCCCGTAATTAAAGCTTCTAGTTATTAAATATTAGGTTTATTCTATCCGTAAATAGCGGGGGATCCGCAACCTTTATTAACTACTTTAGTACTATATAGGCCTTAGTAAATCTACTAAGGCGCTAAAATAGGGCCTAAAGGACTATAGTAAGTCTTTAGTTGTCTAATAATGACTTATTATTAGATATAGGGGTATCTCTAGCTTTAAGCAGCTCTTACAGTTATTTAATTTTAGTATTAGCTGCCGCAAGCTCCGCCTATAGGGTTAAAACGTTAATTATTTCTTTGTCTGAAGTATTTAAGGGTCCTATAGCTGCTTTACCTACTACTATATTTCGTAGTATAGTAGTAGGGGTATTAGGTAATTCTAGGTAATTTCTTTAGAAGTTCTAGTCTATGTATATCTTATAGGTCCTTTCCTTAGGGTTCTATTTTTTTCCTTTTAGGTCCTATCCTTATAGTCTTAATAATATCCTTAGGGTCTTATTCTATGTTCTTGTCCTATTTATAGTCTTATAGATATATTTAAGTTCCTTCTTAGGAAGAGAAAGTAGAAAGAGCTTTAGATAATATTAACGACTTAGTTAATTAAGGTATAAGCACAGTAAGAGAGACGCGCAAGCCTATATAATTGGATTATCTATAAACAAGAATCTAAAACTAGGGAAAGAAAAGGAGAAGAAAAGTAGCGCCGCTTAATATTTATAAGATCTTCGTGTTACATAACCGCAATATGCGGCAATCTGTGGCAACTTGCTAGTGTAAAGTTCTGCCAAGTTCTGCCAACTAAGTTCTGCCATTTTCTGCCAGTGCCGTAATAATATATACGTTTGTCGCTTTTAGGCCTTCGCCTTACAAAAGCCTTAGTATACCTTTTAGCTAGTTTTACGCGCTCTACCTTTACTTAGTCTATTTACCTTTATAGTATATCTACCTTTTATACTATACTTTTAAGGTAGCTTAAAAGGGTTAGGGGGTAGTAAGAGGGTTTAGTAATTTACTTACGTGCTACCTTTAGCGCAGTAGAGATATTTAGTCCTTAAAGGGCTAAAAGGGGGCATATCCTCTTATATCCTCCTATTAGATCTTATATACTATTTAAAACTATTAAAAAAACTCCTTAACCTATAACCTATTATACTACTATATATAGGCCCCTATTTATAAAAAGTATTTAAGTAATATTATTTACACCCGCCCTAATAAATAGTTAGTCTTTTGCCGTATAGTAGTTATAAAAGAGTATTATATATTATACTAATTATATAGGCTATCTATACGTATAATATAGAGTAATATTTAGGATATAGATACCTACTAGCTATGCGTTTACTTTTAAGACCTCTATTTATAGTAAAAATACCATTATAAACTTTACCTTTATCTATTCTTTATATAGGGGGAGTGTAATAAAGCCTTATAGGAAATACTACGGTACTCTTATTAATAGGCTGGGTATATATTATAGGACACCCCCGTAATAACTTATATATATTTATCTAGTTCTACTAACTTTAGCAACTAAAGACCGACCATAAAACGGCAATTTAATAGCAATCTACGGCAATCTAACGGCAATCTGCTGCATTTTACCATATTCCATTAAGTTCTACTAAGTTCTATTAAATCCTGCTAAGTTCTGCTAGCATCAGGATTTTTTTTTTAGGTGCGTTGTTGCAAATTGCGGCAAATTGCTGCAAACTGTACGATTTAGACAGTTGTATATGGTCGTTAGCGATTCGGGCAAACCGCGCGTTTTGCAACAAAATTGCAGCATTAGCTACAGTCCCTCGTCAAAAGTCTCCGTGCGAGCGCATTTTTTAGACAACCTACCTTGCTAAATTACTATATAATAACTATATAATTAATTCTAAATCTATAAAAATATTTTAAGTTTATATTATATATAAAATCTAGCTATTATGCCCTTTTTTAAAATTGAAAATCTATAACTCCTTTAGAAATCCTATCGATCTTTTACTAAAATCTGAAATCTATAATATATATTTTCTACTACTAAATATTAAAATTATTTTTTAAAAATTTGACATCTTATAGATATTTACTTTTACTATAACATTTTTTTTATTTAAAATAAAATTTTAAAAGTGTGAAAGTTTATTATAACCCTTTAAACCCTTATTTTTTTTGTATAGGAAATTGCATTTTTTAACTCTTTTTTAAGTTTATAACCTTATAACAACCTTTTATACTTTTTAAATAAAAATTTAAGTAGAGAGAGTTTTAATAAAGCAATTCCTATAAGATATTAGATTTTTAAGAAATATTTTAAATATCTAGTAATAGAAAATATATGCTAAATAGAGTAAGTTTTAGTAGGAAGTTGGTAAAACCTAGAGACTTTTAATAAAGGACTATAGATTTTAAATACTTAAAAAGTATCGCGATTACCAGATTATATATCTGTAAGTCGATTTAGATGTTTTTTAAGCTCTAGAATTAATTATGTAACTTTTATATAGCATTTTAGCAAAAAGTGCCATTTTAGCGTGACCTTGGCACGGACACTTTTGATAAGGGACTGTAGCAAATTGTAGTAAAACGCTTAACTACCAAATTAATGCTAGCTTTTTGCTACCCTATAAATAAATAGCGCGCGAACTGTATAAACTATATAAACTATACAAACTATACAAACTGTATAAACTATATAATTGCAACTATATAAATTATATATTACCAAATTGCTATAATATACTTTTAAATATATTTATATTATAACTATATAAATTATAGAGCTATCTGCCTGTCTGCCTATTTACTTATCTGCCTATCTACCTATCTACTTATCTACCTATCTACCTATCTACCTATCTACCTATCTACCTATCTACCTATCTACCTATCTATCTATACCTACCTATCTACGCCTACCTATCTATATCTACCTACTTGTTTATATTTGCCTACCTATTTATATCTACCTACCCGTCTATATCTACCTACCTATTAGTATCTACCTACCTATCTATATCTGCCTACCCGTTATATCTAGCTTACTATCTATATCTACCTACCTATTAGCATCTGCCTATTTATGCCTACTTGTCTATACTACCTTAATTCGATCGATTAATTAAATCGTTTATATTGTTCGCTGGCTAGTTGTTTAAACGGTTATTATCTAGCTCTAGCAGCGGTCGTATAGCTCTAGCGACAGTCGTATTGCTCTAATAACGGTTATCTAGCTCTAGCGACGGTCGTTTAACTCTAGCGACAGTCGTCTAGCTCTAATGACGGCCGTCTAGCTCTAGCGACGGTTGTCTAAATCTGGCGGCAGTTGTCTAGCTTTAGCGACGGCCGTCTAGTTCTAGCAGCGGTCGTTTAGTTCTGGTAATAGTTATCTGCTAGCTGCTATTCTGGTGCCTCCCTAGGTAGAAAGGATATAAAAAAGAAAGGGTAAAAAATAAGGTGGCTACCTAGGTATATATAGGGGGTATACTTGGCAGAGGCATATATAGAGGCTGTTAGGAATATAGCGGGGACCTAATATAGAGCTCTGTGTAGAGCCTCTATATATAAAGCTTTGCGTAAAGCCTCGTACAAAGCCTCTATACGTAGAGCTTTATATAGAGCTTTATATAGCTTTATGGTATTTTTATTGCAATTTTATAGCAATTTTATTACAGCTAAAATTGGGGTCTGCTTAAGTCGCAATTTTAGTAATTTACAGCAATTTATATAAGTAGCTTATATATTTATAGCAATTTATAGAAATTTATATAAGTAGCCTAGTAAATCGCCAAAATCGCTATAAATCGCTAAAGGTATAAGGGCGTAAAGAGACTTTAGGGAAGATTTAAAGGAATAATATAAATTCTATCTAAATCTAAGGGTATATAGCTCTTATTAGGAACAAGACATTATATAAAGAAGAGAAAGGAATAATAAGAGGATTATATAATTAAATAGTTAGGGGCTTAGTAGTCGATACGTATATATATACGCACGCGGTCTTTAACAGACTTTAATAGAATTTAATTAATATGGCAGAATTTAGCAGAATTTAGTTAAAGCGTTAAAATTTATCTGTTAAGTATTTTACTAAGACATTCCTACTATAACTGGGCTAGTCCTATTATAGTACCCCCCCTTTTAGCTAAAGGTCTAAATAATTTAATTTTAGTTAAGACTTATAACTTATCGCGTATTATATTTTTGCGTTAAGTAGTAGTATAGGGTTTTGCCGGTTCTAATTATTAAGTAGGCTAATTAGGATTTTCTATACCCGGTATAGAAAATCACTATTAGCTTAGTTAAGGTAGTAAGCTAAACTAATATCTTTATAGTAGGTCTTAGCAAGGCAATTCTAACTAATTAAATAACTTTAACCGGCGGTTAAAGTTCCTTAATATCTTATATATTACGTAATAACATTATAAACGTTGTAATATATTTTAAGTTTCCTACTATTATAGTTCGTATATTTATATTAGGTAGCAGTTATTTACCTTTATATTATATCCATCCAACTAAAGTAGGTTGTAAAGAATGGTCTTTATAAAATTCTTAAACTAGGGAAGGCGTATTAGTTTTAATTTAGTTATAGGTTTCCTAAGTTTATATTTTATATCCTTCCTACTTAATAAGTAGTTTAAATTATTTAGATTATGTTTTCTATTATATATTATTAATTAAGTTAATAAAGTAAAAACTATTATTGTTATTAATAATTATAGTATTACGGACGCTTTAAGTACGATGTTACGACTACTTGGAAGAGAGACGGAAGAAGCTAGTTGGTTAATTTAAGCACGGTCCAGAATAGAACCGGTAGAACTATATGACGAGGAATGGTAACCGAGGTCATATAATATGCTATATGTTAAACGAGAGGAACGGGAGGAACTTACGTACCTTATATATAAAACGTATATCATATACAAGAAGGATTTTATAGGAGTACGGTTGTGTATTTAAGGACCCTTAGTCCCTACCTAGATAGTTTCTTCCTTATAGTAATTCTTAGAATATAATTAGAGTTAATCTATTAGGCAACCACTCCACCAGTTATTATTACGTTGTTGACTTTTATACTTATATTTCCTATACACCTAGCCCAATAACAAGCCTATCGTAGTTCTTGCTATAAGGTTTTGTTATACAATTACTACCTAGTTACGGTATTAATATAAGAAGTCAAATAACATGCCACCAAAAGCAGCCACTATAACGCTATTGACGGCAGCAACTACTTTAAGGTTAGGTAACAACACCAGTATAGTAGACACTGACTTACAGCAATCTATAACGGTTGGACAACTATAAGAGATAGTTAACTAGTTAATAGAAAATAATGCGACGTTGGAAAATAGGATTAATGGGATAGGCGTAGCAAAGGTTAAGTTACTATTAATTAAAAGATACTTAGGAGAGAGATCAAAGCTCAAAGGATTCCTTATATAAATGCACTTTAAGGTAGCATAGGAAGGAGTAAAGCTGGCAACACCTATGGATTAAGTAGCCTATATAGGACTATTCTTAACAGGAAGAGCACTTAAATAGTTTAAGTTTTACCTTATAGAGATATAAGCGAACAGCATAATAACCACTAACTAAGAGGTACGGTTTATATTCTTAAGCTAGAATGGATTTATAGAATAACTTATATAAATGTTTAGAGACCTAGAGGCAGTAACTACAGAGGAAAGAAAACTCTAAGATATTACGTAATAAACCTCAGCAATTAAGTATACAATGTAGTTCCAGACGTTAGCGACGTAAGTAGAGTGGAATAATAGGGCGCTTATAGCATAGTACAAATAAGGACTTAAGGCTAAAGTCTAGAACGCGATTATCCTAATAGAAGATGCGGACACCCTAAGGGAACTAATAGATTAGGCAATTAAGATTAATAATTGGATCTACTAAAGGGAACAGGCTAAGAGAGGCTAGGATAGAGTTCTATAGTTATATAAGGCGCAAAGTACGCAATAATAGAAGCTAAGTTAGAAACTATAGTATAGCGCAGAGCTAATAGACCTAAGTGGTACTAAAGAAGCCTATAAGAGATAAAGTAAGACACCATAGAAACCTAGAGGATAAGGATTAAGTAATTAAAGGTCTAAGGAGTAAAGGCCGAATTAGGGATCTTATTAGCAGAAGACATTCAGGCGGACTCTATAGCAAGAAAAATGGTTTAAAGAAGGAGCTTGCATAAATTACGGAAAATAGGGTTATTACGTTAGAGACTATAGAAGTGGGCAGAGTTACTATATAGTAAAAGGCATAAGACTAGCAGACAATATATACGTATAGAGGGATGATAATATACTACAAGGAACAAAAGAATGTTTAATTAGAAGTTTTGCGTTTTGTTATAACAACGTATGCCGAATTTATAAGGACGCTAAGTATAGTATAAGCTATTAGCTATAAGAGCTAGCACCTATAGAATATAGAGGAATTAATAAACCAGTTCGCAGATCGGATATTAAGGACAATAAATTTAATATAGGCGAAATATTTCATAACAATAAGGCAATAAGAGCGGTTTACTGGGAATACGCAGCTATTAGAGATATTATACCAGAGGTAAAGAATAATTTCACTACAGAATAGGGAACATTAGTAGGGATTAAGACACCACTAGATATAATATCTATTGCTTCGCGAGATATAAGAGAAGTAGGACAGCGAACTACTTTGGCACTCAATAAAGGTAAAAGGCTAAAGGCTTAAGATTTTTACGATAAGATGTAAGACAACTAAGATTCTTAAGACGAGATAAGGTAAGCTTAAGGACCTATAATAGATAATAACCGATAGAGTAGAGTAACAGCTTAGTTTAGTAATATATAAATAAGCTTAGGACAAAGTTTCCTATAGGCACAAGACTCTTAAGACGAGATGAGTGAGATTTAAGACTCTTAAGACGAGATAAGAATACTAAGTAAGCCTAGTTGGACTAAGGCTGGAGTAAAGCTTAAGACAGAAGCAAGCTTAGGATTAAAGAATCCAAGGGATTAAGAATTTGGAGTATAAATTAGGACACCCATAAGCAAGAAGTAAGGAGCTTTTTTATAGATTAGAGAATCTATAGTATAAACAGCAATTAGACTAGGAGACGAATATATAGACCTAGAGGACTTACTAGTAGAATATAGTGTTCGGACTAAAGATTAAAAAATTAATACTAAGATTAAGAAGTAAGAGAACTTTAAGGATTAGAGCATAAGACGCAAACTAAAAGAAACTATAGAGGAGTTTAGATAAAGAATTATTATATAATAAGAATAGAAACTAGATAAGAGATCTAGTATATTAGGACGTATAAAGAATAGAGTACTAGTACGAAGAATTACTAATAGGCTTAGGGCAGGCATACTAAGAGCTAAGTAGCTTACTAAACTAGAAGATAAAGAGGATCTAAGGATCCTAACTAGGTTTAAGGAATAACATATAAAGGGCTATTATAATATAGTAATGAGAAGATACTTCCTTACGGATAAGCCGTATACACTCTAGTAGCTATACTAAAAGTGGTATAGGCAAAGGCACAATAATAAGTGGGAAGATTTCTATATATAGTTGGATAAAAAAGTTATCTAGGACTACCCAATTACAGAAAAGGCCATAACGCATATTAAAGGAGCCTTAATTATAACGTTAAAGGATCTAGAGGAACAATTAGAGGACTAGAGAAGTAAGAGACATATCTTAGTACCTGCGAATAAAGTTATAACATTTAGATTAGTACGATAAAGGTTTAAACTTAAAGACAAAGATAAGTTAAGAGTTAACTTAAAGCACCTAGTATACCACACGTTATTATGGATCGTGTGCGTGGACGATATATACGAGATGTATAAAAATCTAAAGAAAAAGAATCGGAAATACCCTATAAGGATATACTGGATAATAGATAAGCGATAGTATAGGAATGCTAAATATATATATAGATAGTATCCAGCAGAGATCTAAGAGGAAGGAAGTTTAGTACTTTAACCAGGAAGATTTCTTATAGAAGAATGCTTAGACGGATAATAGTAATAGGAATGCTTAGAGAATACGTATCTATAGTATATTAAAGATAAAAAGTAAACTAGGCATTAGCTAAAGAGTAAGCTAAGTATATAAGGATTAAGTAGCTAATAGTTAGGAAAAGTAAAAGCCTATGGGACTAAAGGGAGCTAGTGGTAGAGCCTTAAACCCTTAAAGGAATTTAAGGACAACACCTAAATTTACAAGTTAAATAGTAAGATCAGCAGTTTAAAGCGCTAATAGATAGTAGAGTAATAAGGAACTATATCTTACTAGTAGTAGTTAAAAGAATAGGACTACCTTATAGATAGAAGGAGGAACCTTACCTATTAGTAACAATTTTAGGAGATCCAATAGCCTATAGAGGAGGTATTATTAATCTTAAAATAGGACCTATTTAGATAACTATTAAAGGAAGACAAATTAAGATATCTTTTAATATCCTACCATTAGGACGGGACAAGGCGGTACTAGAAATGCCTTAGTTATAGGAATATAATCTAAGGATTAATTAGATTATAGGTTAAGTCAATATTAGGGATACTTAACGCCGTAAGATGTGATAACAAGCCAAATTAGTATAGTACTAAGTAAGAGCAATCTACAAAGAAATAGAAAAAGGATTAAGTTATATACTAAAGAGATACTATAAGTACGGCAAGAAACTATGGTTACTAGAAAGTGAAAAGCTGTTAGAGTATATAGCATGGGACTATAAGATAGAATTAGAACTAGGAATAAGTCTAAAGTTCTTTCCAATCTATAAGCTTACTAAAGAAGAAGGTAGAGTACTAAAAGAGTTTGTCTAGAAAAACCTACGAAAGGGATAGATTAGACTATCGCAGTTATTAGCAGGATATCTAGTACTATTCGTACTAAAGAAAAATAGCAAACTAAGGCTATATATCGACTATAGATAGTTAAACAGCATTACTAGGAAGGATAGGTATCCTTTACCCTTAATTAGCGAAATCTAAGATAGGATAAGCAACGCGCAAATCTTTATAAAGATAGATCTAAGATAGGCGTACTATTAGATTAGAATTAAGAAAGGTAATAAATAGAAGGCAGCCTTTAGATTAAAGGAAGGACTATATAAACTATTAGTTATACAATTTAGGCTTATAAACGCACTAGTAATGTTCTAGAAGCGTATTAATAATATATTAGGAGAATACTTAGATGAATTTGTTATAGTATACCTTAACGATATTATTATCTACTTAATAACTAAGGAAGAACACAAGGAATATATTAAATGGGTCTTAAAGAGACTATAAGAAGAATAGATGCTAGTAGTAATTAAGAAATACAAGTTCTTTATAAGGAAGACTAATTTTGTTAGATTTATTATTAAACTAGGCTAACTTAGTATAGATCTAAAGAAGATTAAGGCTATAGTAAATTAGCAAGAACTAGAGAACGTTATATAGTTGAGATTGTTTTTAGGGTTTTGCAATTACTGTAGAAGGTTTATAGTATAATAGTTAAAGGATATTAAGCCGTTTACGTAATTAATAAAGAAAGAAGAACTATAGGCATAGGGAGAGGAATAAAGGGAACTTTTTAGAAAAGTTAAAGAGTTATTTACCTAGGAGCCAGTTCTTAAAATCTATTAACCAGGACTAGAGACGGTTGTAGAAATAGATGCATTAGACTATATACTAGGGGTATACTTTATATAAAGGCATTAAGATAGATGGCACCTAGTGGCATACTATAGTCGGAAGATAATACCACTAGAGTTAAACTATAATATCTATAATAAGGAGTTATTAGGTATAGTTATAGCATTAAAGAAATAGAGAGCATTCTTATAAGGCATAGAAAAACTATTTATAGTTAAGACGGATTATAAGAACCTAATAGGATTTTTAATAATAAAGGAACTTAACCAAAGATAGGTTAAATGGGCAGAGATGCTTATAGAATACTATTTTAAGATTTAGTATACTAAGAGTATAAACAATACGAGAGTAGATGCTCTAAGTTATAAAGCTAAACTATAAAATAACGAAAAGCTATTAGGGGCTTTACTGCAAAGAGGTATAGATGGATTAATTAGGTATAATTATCTAAAAATTATAGTAACTTAAGAAGAACTAGATAAGGTTTATAAAATATTAGAAAGCTTTTAGGTATAAAGAATTCTAGAAGCATAACTAGAAGATCTATAGATAGATATATACGAAAACTAAGAAGTAAAGTATATCCTAAGAAGCATAGTAGAGTAGTTTATAGAGGACTTCTATAAGGGACTAACTTAGGGACATAATAGAGCTATAGGCTTAGTGTTAAGACTCTAAGAGGAGTATATTATTAATAGAATCTAGAGGATAGCTAGGAAGGTTATAAGAGAGTGTTTAGATTGCTAAAGGAATAAACTAATAAGGCATAAGCTATATGGAGGGCTACAACCTATTAAAATACTAGAGAGACTATAGGAGGTTATATTATAGGACTTTATTATTAAGTTGCTAAAATTAAAAGATCCTATTACCGGATAAGATTATAACGTAATCTTAGTAATAGTAGATAAGCTTATAAAGTGGGGATACTTTATAGCATGCATAGAAGAAATCTTAGTAGAAGATGTCGCTAGAATCTATGTTAAGGAAGTGTTTATAAGATATAGAGCACTAAGTAAAATTATATTAGATAGAGATCTAAGATTCGTAGTAGTATTTTAGGAGGTATTCTTAGCAGAGTAAGGAGTTAGAGCAGTAACTTCTACTGTATATTATCCGCAGACAAACAGTTAAACGGAAAGATTAAATTAGACGCTAGAGTAGTATTTAAGGTATTATATCAATTACGTATAGAATAATTGGGTATCGCTATTACTAGTTATATAGTTTATATATAATATAACACCTTAAGAGGGAATAGGTATATTACTATTTAAGGCAAATTACGGATATAAGCTAAGAACATCGTTATTACTATAGTAAGTAAAGAAAATAAGTAGCATAGCTAAAGAAAGAATAAAGACGTTAATAAATCTTTATATAGACCTTATAGAATTAATAAAGAAAGTATAAGAGAGAATAAAAAAGTACTATAATGCTAAGAGATCTAAGGGACCAGATCTTAAGGAGGGAGATAAAGTATAGCTACTATATAAAAATTTTAAGAGTTAACGACCAAGTAAGAAGTTAAACTATGTTAGACTAGGACCTTTTAAAATTATATAAAGGATTTTACCGGTTACGTTTAAGTTAAATCTATTAGCTAAAATAAAGATCTACCCTATATAGTATATTATAATACTAGAGCCAGTATATAGGAATATTAAGCCACCGGTTTATAAAGCAGACATATATAGAGGATAGGAAGAAGATAAATAGCAAGTTTTAAAGATCGTTAGTTATAAGGACATTAACAATAAAACATAGTATAAAGTTAAGTGGATAGGCTATACTAAGACTACCTAGGAGCTATTAGAAAATTTAAAGAATGCTATAGAAAAGGTACAGGAGTATTAAAAGAGATTAGGTTAGGAAGTATTAAAAAAGAAGGATCGCTAAAGAATAAGTTACCTAAGGGGGACCTAGGAAGAGTAGTTGCTGAACTACTTAGATCTATTTCCTTCTCTATTAGAAGAGAATCCGTTCTTTTATTACTAAGTTCCTATAAACCTTATTCTATAAGTTTTTACTCCTTAAAATAAACCTTTTTATAAACCTTCTTAAGACGGAGTAAATGAGCAGACGCCGTAATATAAGTATCTAGGGCCTTCTATTCCGTATCCTAAGAACGTTCTAACTTAGCAAGGGCTTAAGATAGTTTACTATCTAGCTACGTAGTAGCAGATTAAATATAAGACCCTAAGACAAATTAATTAAGGAACCAGACGACTATTAAGAGTAATAGGTCGCGTATATTTAGTATTAAAAGTAGAGCGAACGTTATAGAACAAACGAATATTTACTTTAGTGCACTTTAAATAAGAGAATAGTTGTTATAAAGATAGGTTCGCCAACGCAATATAAACCAACCCCTCTTTTAAATAGCGAGAATATGGAGACGGCATAATCTTACTAAGAGATAATATTATAGCAACAGTGCAAGCACGACGTTGGGCGTGTAAAGAGGAAATTGCTTTAGGTATAATAAGCAATAATATTAACTAAATTAATTAGACGGATATTATACCTCTAGTAAATAACTTAGAGATATTTTAAATCTTTAAGGACAAAGATAAAGAGGAGGGAGATAGTGTTACGGACGCTTTAAGTATAATATTACGACTACTTAGAAGAGAGACGAAAGAAGCTAGTTAGTTAATTTAAGTACGGTCTAGAATAGAACCGGTAGAACTATATAATAAGGAATAGTAACTAAGGTTATATAATATGCTACGTATTAAATAAGAGGAATAGGAGGAACTTATATACCTTATATATAAAACGTATATTATATATAAGAAGGATTTTATAGGAGTACGGTTGTGTATTTAAGGACCCTTAGTCCCTACCTAGATAGTTCCTTCCTTATAGTAATTCTTAGAATATAATTAGAGTTAATCTGTTGGGCAACCACTCCACCAGTTATTATTACGTTGTTGACTTTTGTACTTGCATTTCCTACACACCTAGCCCAATAACGAGCCTATTGTAGTTCTTGCTATAAGGTTCCGTTATATATAGGAGGTAGCGGTAGCACTTTATAAGTTATAGGTTTACCTTTTAAGGGTTATAGCAAGTTTATATAAAACGTTAGATATATTTTTATCTTAGTTAGCAGTTTAAGCTTATAAGCGTATAGGCTTAGTTTCTTCTTAATTTAGTACGGGCCCGCAAACTTCTAATCTAGTTTCTTTAAGGGTTATTAAGTCTTTAGGTTTTATATATTTAGGTAAACTATATTATCTTCCTTAAAGTCCCACGCGGGAGCTTATCCTTTATTTATATACTATTCCTATACTATTTAAGCGTATACTAATTTACTTTATAGTAGTTCTATTAACTGCTTTATTTAATTAGCGAAGGTATACACGTTAATTAGTTAAATCCTCTTAATTATAGGTCCTATTATATTAATTTTAGGTTATAGTTTAAATCTAAGTTAAGAGTCTTATCCGTAGGTTGCGTAAAACGGCGTTATACCTCTTAATTCGTTTCTTATATTATTCGTAATAAACTTAGCTAAAGGTAGCTATTTTCCCCAGTTATCTTATAGGTAGGAGCAGTATATTTATAGGTATTATTTTATAATCGCGTTTATAATTTTAGTTTAACTATCTATCTTTAGATAGAATGTAGTTAAGAGTTATATTTATATACTTAATTATTTATATAGGGCTTGCCAGAAATCTAAAATAAACTAGCTTCCGTAGTTAGATATTATTAAATTAGAAAGTCTATATAGCTTAAAGACATATTTAATAAAATATTTGGCTACTAATATTATATTAATTAAGTCTATAGGAATTATATATCGTATTTTTATAAAATAGTTAATAACTACTATAACATTTATAAACCTATTACTATTAGGTAGGTTAACTATAAAGTTAATTAAGATATCTTGCTATCTTTATATTAGAATTAGCAACGGTTAAAGTACTCCTTACTTCTTTATATAAGAGGTCTTTCCATATACGTATATTTTATATACTTAAATGTATTTTTATATATAGTTGTATATTATAGGCTAGTAATATACTTATTAAATAATTTTATAGGTCTTTATATGGCTAAAATACCCTACTATAGGGGAATTATATATAAATTTAAGTATCTTAAATTATAAGGGTTTGGAATTTAGGATTACTATCTTTTATTAATAGTATAGCCAATTATTATAGATTTCGCATTTAGTAAGTATAATATCCTTATATTAACGTTTCCCTATTTAAATTGTTTTTATTATATCTACTATCTAGGGGTTTGTTTGTACTAACTTAATAGCATGAGTGAGTCGTATCCCGGGGCACGAAATACATATAGTATTATATGCTCTTTGGGATGGTGGTGACTGTCGATTCTATTAAGGTAGACTACGTGGTCTATATACTAACGCGCCTCCCCCCTAATTAGTTAGTACGTAGGTGGTTAGTGCACGAACGCGTATTTACGCGTTCGTATACTAGGTGCTATAATTATACACTGGCGGTACTTAGAAAATGAAACCACTTATATACAGCCTCCGTAATTGCCTTAATAGAACCATAAAACACATAAGAAAATATATAGGAAACTCCTCCCGAGGTGCCTTCTGGGCTGCCTTCCAAACGGTGCCTTAAGCTAGCCGTAAGTCCTGCTTACGGTCCGTAAAATAAACCGTACGGCCTTTTAACGGGCAGTAGACGAGCCATAAGTTAGATCTTAAGGGCTGCTAAGACGCTAGTGCTAAGCGAGCCAATAGCGATTTTCCGTGCCTGGCATAGAAAATTATAATTAGTGGATTCGACCACTATGGCAGAATATAGCAGAATTTGGCAGGTTATGTAAGTCCACTAAGTTCCATTGCAGCTTTCTACCGTTTTCCACCTAATAGCTTACGGTCCGTAGAATAGGCCGTATAATAAGCCGTACGGCCTTCCAACGGGCTGTAGGCGTACCGTAGGTACTCCGTTAGTCCCGTTCTACCCATTTTATAACTTTTAGGTTAAGCTTATTCGTGTTAATTAGGGTTTTAAGGGCTTAACACGGCTTTGCCTTAGTTATAGCGTCTACTAGGTTGTTTCCGCCGCTAATCCATTTAACCTCCGCAATTTCACGTCGTTTGTAGGCCTAATGTAAGCACATTAGGTTAACCATAAGTCTCTTCTCTTATATTGTACCTAGTTTAACTAGGCAGTCGTAGAGGGACTTTAAATTAATGTATAAAACCAGGGGTAACTGCTCTAGTTATAGAATCTTCTAGACCGTTAATTTAATTGCGGCTGCTATATTAAAGCTATAAGCTAGTGTATATAGTTTAGAGGCTAGTATACTACGGGTTACTCATTTATACTTAATTAAAGACTAGTGCAGTATATTTGCGTCCTAATTATGGTCCGTAAGTACAATTACGAAGCCGATTTACGATAATAGGTCCCTATTATTGGCAAAGGAGGCGTCTATAAATACTAGTAAGCTAAGGGAACTTAGGTCTAGTGGTACAAAAGTAAGTCCCCTTACTGCATTGTTAATTTGCCACTAAATGCGCTTATTAAGCTGCTTAATATTTTCTTCTTGCGGATCTACTGCCTAAGCCGCAAAGGATAAATTATAGGCAGATTTAGGTTGACAGACTATAGCAATATAGGCGCCTCTTACACACTGTGCAACATATTAGTCCTTTATATTTACAGTCTTGCGGGTCTCTCTGTGGGAGCTAGTAAGGTCTATAGGCTTTATTATAACGGGCTTTAGGTTTTAAGCTTGGTGTTCCTAAGTTAGCTTAATTAGGTTACCCTTTTATATAATTAGGCCTCTATTAAACTTAATCAGATTCTGCTTAGTTAACTACTCTTACGGCTTTGCCAAGAACTTAGCCTTTTATAGTTTAGTTTCTTCAGCATCTATAAAGGTCTGGTTTGCTAGGAATAGGGTATCGTCTATTTAAAGTCTAACAATACTAAGGCCGTTTAATAGGCTATATAGGAGGCAGGGGTCGTAGGTCAACTGTTCCATTTTAAGTTTACTAACGTAGTGCTAGTAGTATGTCTTAAACCAGTGGTTTCCAGCTTCTGGTACCCCGTAAAGAGGTTTTACGACCCATAAAATTGTTCCTGGTTATAGGTTAAGCTCACAGGGTAGTCGTATAAAGATGTCCCTACTTAGGTAGATATTTAACTATACGTAGGCTTATAAGATATCCCGTAAGTAAAGGGCTACGGGTTTAGTTTGCTGTAGTCCAGGCATAAGTATAAGTATAATCCGTTAACTGACTTGTTAAATTATAGGCGATTGCGTAAGGACTAAGTCCTTTCCCTAGTCATTATAAGCTTATACGACGAGCCTTAATTTCTTAAAAGCTTTATTAGTACTAGGGTGCTTAATCTTATTAATAAAGCGTAAGTTGAATATACGGACGCCTTGCGGAATATCTTTTTCCGTTATAACCGCAAAAACGCCCTTTTTAAGTAGTTCGTTGATCTCTTTACGCCGTAAGTCCATAAAAGAGGTTTCCTGTACTAGGACTGATATATCCGTAGGCGGAGATTATCTTATAGATATGCCTGCGGAGGTTAGGTAATTCTTTATTACGGGGTTCTTAGTTACGGGATACTTTTAGGGGCGTCCTCGGCTACACTTTATAGTAGGTTTAGCGGGTTTAGTGAGTTCCTAGGGGACTTCTAAGGTAGGCGGGGGTACTTCTAGTTTATCTAGTTCGGCGGGTGCTTCCGGTTCGTCTGGTTTAACATCATAGGTGTTTTTGGATCGAAAGTAGGGTTTTACGGACGTGCTTCTGAAGCTAGTTAGCCCGCTAAAAAGCTATACGCAGCACGTCTCGTTTTCTACGGCCAGTAGGCGATAAGGTCCATTCTAGCTGCCGCTTTTACGCCATACGAGGACTTCAGAGTTAAGCGGGAGGTTATGTACTAAGGTCGTATTAGGTCCGTTGCGGTGGTGTAGGGCGTTATTAATAGTTTGTTTGGCCCGTAATTTGACTATTTCGGCTATTGCCTTCCGTATTGCAGCTGCTCGTTCCGTAATAGATGGGGCAGAAGGGCCTAGGTTGCTTATCCTTAGGTAGGCTCCATAAACTAAGAGGGTAGGTACTAGTCCGTTAGGGCCAGCGGTGTCGTTAATGGCTTTTACAGCCATCTATAAAGCCAGTTCCTTTTAGATATCCTTGCACTCGTCTGTAATAATCTAATAAGCTCTCCATAGAGCTAGGTAAGCTTACTTAATAAGCCTAATAGACTAATACGCCTTAACTGGAACAGCTTTTGTTAATATAGCTATGGCCGTAGCATACTACTAGAATTCCTTGCTAATAAAGTTCCTACTAGCGTTGTGGGTGATATACTTAGGAGGTCTAACGTACGTGTTAATCCAGCAGGTCCGTAAAATATCCTAAGTATACTTTACGGATATATTTTGCAACTAACGGGCGGCTTAGTAGTGGGTTACCTCATTAATTATATATAATACTAGGCTGCCGTTAATATACATAATGTCTATATATACTAAGTGGTTAAAGTTAAGGTCCTTATAAAGGGTAAACTTAAATCGGCCTAGGGAACGTCCGTATTTCTGGCAAAAGGAGCAGTATTTAGTTAGGTAATTAACTGCCTTTCTGTCGACGTTATCGTGTCTAGAGCGTTCAAGGACTCTATATAGCTTTTCGGCTAATAGGTGGCCGAAACGGCGGTGCAGACGGTAGATCTCCGTACTGGTAAGGTAGTACGGGTTATAGTTAAAAGATTCCTAAATGTAGGTCCGTAAAGTCTCTCCCTATATAAGGAACGGGTGTCTAAATTATTGTGTAATTGGCAGGGTAATATACTTGCTTCCTGGGGCAGTTGCGGGGCCGATTAAGGTGTTTATAATATTGTTATAGTAAACCTGTAACCTGTCTATATCTATAAGGCAAAGTAAGAAAAGGGTATCTGCTTTTACTATGTGGAAGTTAATTAGGCCAATTAGGGTCTTAACTACAATTAATCCAATTAATGTAGTTAAGCTAATGCCGAATTGGACATTTACGGCCCTAGTTTGCGTAATATTAATATCCGTATTGTTATTTGCGGTGGTCCTATATGCGAGGTATTATCCGTAGCCTGTAGTAGACTTCTTAAAGGCGCCTGTGTCGATTATAACACCATAGAATTCCTTGGGGGTATAGCGTTCTGTGGTGATATATACAAATAGGTCCTGCTTATAATCTATAATGTCTATAATAGGGGTGCTTGCGGAATGGTTTTTGGGTATAACTAAGTGTATAAAGGAACGGTTGGCTAATACGGTCGTAATATTAAAGGCTTAGCTATCCGTAAAAGGTTTAAAAGTAGTTAGGAATGTCTCTAGGGTCTCCTGTTTCTAGTTATTTAGGTTAAAGTTAATTATAAGGGCTTCTATTAACTTATTAGGGGGCTCCTCTTCTTCCTCTCCTTTATATTCTAAGATAAACTAGCTAATCCGTTTATTAAATCTTTTCTTAGACCTGTTATGTTCTTCCTGGGTATGCCTTGTAGACCAACATCCTTCCTTGCCACACACGAAGTATTTCTGGCTTGTTTATCTATAGGGGTATACTTTTGTATGGGGGTTGCTGCGGGGGTTATAGGTAGGACTTGGTCGGTACGGGTGCTACTAGCAGTAGCAGCGGTCCGTAAAGTAGACGTCTAAGTCTGTTTATAGATATTAAATATCCGTAATAAAGGCTTAAGTGCTGCCTAGTAGGTTTGAGACTTTATAGGTTATAATAGAGGAGCGTAGATTATTAATGAGGCTAGCTAAGGTATCTGTAGGCTTATAGCAGGCGTATTTATAGGGCTTTACTTCCTGGCAGGCCGTAATAAGTTTATTGTACAGGAAGTTGTCTGTTTAAAGCTTAGCGTTAAGGCCGTACTATAGGTGCCGAAGGTCTTTGATAAGAATTTGTAGGCACTCTATAGTTAATTTTTTAGTATTCTTGTTGATTACGGTCCGTAGCTTAGTTGTATTTCATTAGGTAAGGATATTACGCCTATATTCTGGTCCTTTAAAGTAGTTATAGGTAGCTTTGTATAGCTTATTAAAGGGGACACTAAGGGGGTTGCTTTTAAGGTTAGTGTAGTAGTGGTTAAGTGCTAGGCCGCGCAGTATAGTAGAGTAGGCTTAGCTAAACTCTTATTTAGGAATGTTGGCCTTCTGGCAGAGGTCTGTAAAAATAATTAGTTTAAAGTTAAAATTATTATTTTCACTGCTGTACTTGGATTCGTTGGTATAGAGCTTAGCTAGGTTAGCTAGCTCCTTACTATAGGTTTTTGCTTAGGTAGGTTGCGGATCTATAACTTACAGATTTATGGCTTGCGGATATATAGCTTACGGGTCTATAACTTAAATAGCGGGGGTAGTTTAGTCCATATTTTGGTTTATAGGGGTGTTGTAATCCATAACTTAAGAGTAGGGTGTATTTTGGCCAATAAGGTTAAGTCTAAAGCCGCTTAGGTTTATGGGACGAATTTGGTTAAGTAGGTTAGGTATAAGGCTAGCGATTATATTAAGTTTAGAAAAAGTAAAGAGTTCCTTAGTTTTTTAGAACTAGTTTAGGATTTCCTTTTTAGTCTATTCTATTTGGTCCTTTTTATATATTATATTGTATAAGGACTATATAATAGTAACTTATTTATTCCTTTTAACCCATATACCTTAGTTACGTAAAAGGGTTTATAGTTTACGGATAGTAATAGGGTTATAGGCCTTAAGAATAGCTTCCGTAAAGTCCGTAAAGTCTTTCTAGTATTACTCCCATAGGTCGTTATTTATAAGCTTAAAGTGTTTATATTTAAGGATTTTAAAACTAATATAGTCGTTAATGTCGTTTATAGACGTAACGTTGACTCCTTGTCTCTACTTCTTTTAACCTTTACTAACTTGCTTGCTAATGTCTGCCATACTATAGTGTAGTGTAGTGCGTAGCGGGTAGTAGCAGCTTATAACGGGTGGGGGAGGTCTTATAACAGTCCGTAAAATTAATTAACGGGTCCGTAATAGTTTGCAGGAGGGTAGGGGTTTTCCGCAAAAGGTCTAAAGAGGTTTAAGGTTCAAGGGGTTTAAGGATAGGGGTTCCGTATAGGTCTGTATTCGCGTTTATAACTTCCGGTAAACTATATTAAGACTTAAATAAGTATACAGAGTTAGTGATAGTCCGTAATCCCCGACTTCCGACCTTCTAGTAGGTCGTACTAGGAGTCTAAACGGGTGGTTGCTGTCGTGTGTATCGCTCGGGGGGAGGTATTAAGTAATTGCTGATCTGTGCGCGCTTACTGATTAGTGTTCGTACTAACTTAATAGCACGAGTGAGTTATATCCCGGGGCACGAAATATATGTAGTATTATATGCTCTTTGGGATGGTGGTGACTGTTAATTCTATTAAGGTAGACTACGTGGTCTATATACTAACGCGCCTCCCCTCTGATTAGTCAGCACGTAGGTGGTTGGTGCATGAATGCGTATTTACGCGTTTGTATACTAGGTGCTGTAATTATACAGGGTTGTTCTTATATTTGTTTTCTATTAATTTATTCCTATTAAGCTCCATATTTAAAAATATAGGGTATAGTTTCTTAAAGCGTTTAGGGGGCAGTAGAATTTATAATTAATTTATAATCTATTTAGTAAAGGCGTTTATAGGTAAGTCCTATAATTATTATATTAATAAGTTAAGCTTCTAATTAAGTTTACTAGGTCAATATATAATCTTAAAGTTAAATTATAAGAGGTATTCGGCCTAATAAATTTAGCGCTGTATTAATTGCTTTATAGTTATAAAGTACTATAGGTTTTTATAGTCTATTAATACGCGTATTAGGAATAACAATCCTTTAAGTTTTAAACGCTATTATTTAAAGTATCTAATAATTGTAAGCAGTTCCTTATTATATATCTTATAGTTTAATTTAGTAGGGGTAAGTTTCCGGGAGAGAAAGGCTACTAGGTGTAGCTCGCCATTCTTATTATATTATAATAACACTCCTCCTAGTATATAATTAGACGAGTCTACTTTAACAATATATTTAAGGTTTAGATTAAAGTAGGTAAGAATTAGAGCAGTTAAAAAATAATATTTTAGGTTGTTAAAAGCTTATTTATATTTAGTAGTCTATTTAAATCTTATGTTTTTTTTATTAAGTTTACTAATAGCTAAACAATTTTTAAGAAGTAATTAATAAATTAATAGTAGAAATTTGCGAATCCTAGAAATCTTTAGATATTTTATATACTACTAGGACTTTCCTAGTTTACAATTATAGCAATTTTTTAGGGTCTATTTTAATTCCGCTACGGGATATAATTAGGCCTAAGTATATAACTTTAGACGTATAGAACTTATATTTCTTAATATTATATTATAAGCCTATGTCTTATAGGCGTTTAAAAACTATTTAGATGTGCTTCTAATACTTAAAAAGCAAAGATAAATAAATTAAGATATTATTAATATATATAGTAATAAATATACTAAGGAATTCGCGAAGCGTATTATTAACGTATTACTAAAACGTACTAGGACCATTTTTTATACTAAATAGCATTACTAGGTATTTAAAAAGTCCCTATTATATATAGAAAGCTATATACTTCTTATCTCCTTTATAAACATAGATTTAATTAAAGGCAGCGACTATGTCGAGCTTTATAAAGTATTATACTTTTACTAAATAGTTAAGCGTTTCTTAAAGTAGAGGAATTAGATATTAGTTTTAAATCGTAATCACATTTAGGGCTTAATAATTAATACAGAACTTTAAGCCCCCTTTATGTTTCTTAATAAATAGTATAGGTAAGGCAAATAGTAATTAATTAGGGTAAATAAATCCTTTCTCTAGGTGTTCTTTAAGGTATTATTATATTATAAGCAGCTTTTCTTACGATATACCGGATAATGGGCTAAACTTTAGCGTTATACTAGGTTTAAGTTCTATCTTAAAATCGTACTTATCTTAATATAGGGGTAGTTAGTCTATAAATCATTTCTTAAACGTAATAATTAAATTATAATATTCTTTAGGTATAAGAGGTTATGGGTTAATATATTACTTTAGTTCTAACGCCTTTTTAATATCTTTTAGTATTATAGTAAAGATCTTATAGTCTTATTTTTTTACTAATAAATAAAAGGGCGCGGCTTATATTATATAAATTTTAAGAGGTTTTAATATATTATCTTCGTATTCTTTACCGCAATTAGTAGTTATAACTTTATTATATTAGTTTAAGGTTTATAGTAAGGGCAATTTATATTATATTAAATTTAAATAGTTATATATATATTTATAGGGCAAGTAGTATTTTAAGTAATAACTTTAGCAGTAGGTTATACGGAATTTTAGTATTTCTTTAACCCAGCTAATTAAAGGATTATATTTTTTAGCTATTTATATCTAAGTATTACTTTATAATACTTTAAGGGTATTATAAATAGGGAAATATATTTAAGGTATTTACCTATCTATATCTTTATAAAAGCGTAGTATATTAGTTCGCCGTATATTAAAGGCTTACTATTAAAGCCTTATAGGCCTTAGGGCTTATTAAGTTTCTTTAAATTTAAGCATTAAGTTTTCGCGTAGTTTGTATTAATAAAGCCTATACTAGTAGCTCTGCTATCTATTAAAATTTATACCTCCTTCTATTTTTTAAGTATTTAAATTTCGCCAAGTATATTAAGGGAGTTATATATATATTAGCGCTAGAAGAGCCTAGATACTTATACTCTTTCACATTTTATCTTAAGGCGCGACTTAGCCCTAAGACGATTTATTTTCTAAATTAACTAAAGGTAAAATACTTTATAGTAACTAAGTATAATTTATAGAATAAGTATGATTTAAGGACTAAAAGGAACTACGTTAGACCTTTGTAAAAGGGTAGGTTTGGCAATTTCTTTAAATATATCCCTTTTTACCATATCTAAAGCATTCTCTATTTATAGCTTATGTTCTTTATTTATTAGTTCCTAAGGGTATATAGGATTAAGTAGTATTAAGGTCTATAGGGTCGTATATAAGACTTTTTAGGTTTAGAGACGGGTTGCGCTTTAGGGTATATACCGGTTTTATAAAGTTTTAAATATAAGGTATAGTTAGCTTTAGGGAACGAGTTTATTTATTATATTAAAGGTTCTTATTAATTTATTAACACATTATAGCAAATTTGGGTAAATTCTTTGGCAGTTCTTTACCTACTAATTATACTCTAATTTTATCTAAAAATAACTTAATAGAGAGTAGTAACTCTAGCGGCTTTATTCTAATTTAGTTTATTAATAAGGCTTAAAAATTCTAAAAAGAAGCTAGTAAAGTCTCGGTTCCGTTATTATAGGTTTTTAAGTTTAGTAATAGCTATATATTCGCGGCTAGCGTTATTATATATTTATTTTAATAAAGAGATAAAAAATTTTAAATTAATAAAGGTGCTATTACGGAAGAATAGGTCTATAGTTTATATAGCGTCTTTATTTAAATAAGACATTCTATAGCTAATCTTGCTAGCTTTAGTAGGGTATTAGTTATAGTTTATTAAAAGTTTAAGATAAAGCTTAGTTATAAAGGGATATAAGTTATTTTAATTTCTATTAAATATTAAAGGGTTAGTGAGCTTTTTAGATTTTATAATAGGTACTAGGTTTATTATATATACGGGTTAAGCTACTATTACTAGTTTAGGGTGTGTATTTAATAGGTCGGGTTTATATATAGTTATTTTAATTTTATTTATAGGTATTACTATTAGGGTCTCTAATATAAGTACTTTAGCGCCATAGAGTTCTTTATATATTACTTTAATTAATTACTAATACTAAGCTTCTAATATAGTTTGTTACTAAGCTAATGCATCTATAAAGAACTGTTGCATTATAGTCATTTATTCCCTAACTAGAGCTATAATAGTTAACGTAGCGGATTTAAGTTCGTTTACTATTTTAAGGGTATTAGTATTAATATAACATAATATAAGGGCGCAAAGAAACTTTAGGGAAGATTTAAAGGAATAATATAAATTCTATCTAAATTTAAGGGTATATAGCTCTTGTTAGGAACAAGACGTTGCGTAAAGAAGAGAAAGGAATAACAAGATAATTATATAATTAAATAGTTAGGGGCTTGGTGGTCGATGCATGCGCATATACGCACGCGGTCTTTAACGGACTTCGGTTGTTACGGCACTAGCAGAACTTAGCAGAACTTAGCAGAACTACGTACCGGCAAGTTGCCACAGATTGCCGTATATTGCGGTTATATGACGCGAAGATCGTATATAGCTTCAAGCGGCGCTCCCCTTCTTCTCCTTTCCTTTCTTTAGCTTTAGATTCTCGTTTATAGACAATCCAATTGTACAGGCTTGCGCGACCCTTTTACTATACTTATATCTTAATTAACTAAGTCGCTAATATTATCTAAAGCTTACTCTACTCTTTCTTCCTAAAAAGGAACTTAAATATATCTATAAGAACATAGAATAGGACCCTAAGGATATTACTAGGACTATAAGGACAGGACCTAAAAAAAAAAGAATAGAACCTTAAGGAAAGGACCTATAAGATATACACAGACCAGAACCCCTAAAGAAATTACCTAGAATTACCTAATACCCCTACTACTATGCCACGAACTATAGTAGTAGGTAAAGCAGCTATAGGACCCTTAAATACTTTAGATAAAGAAATAATTAATGTTTTAACCCCCTAGGCGGAGCTTACGGCTACTAATACCGAAATTAAATAATTGCGAGAGCTACTTAAAGCTAGAGATACCCCTATATCTAATAATAAGTCATTATTAGACAACTAAAGACTTACTATAGTCCTTTAGGCCCTATCCCAGCGCCTTAGTAGATTTATTAAGGCCTATATAGTACCAAAGCGGTTAGTAAAGGTCGTAGACCCCCTACTACTTATAGACGGAACCAACCCTATATTTAATAATTAGAAGCTTTAATTACGGGATAAGCTTAAAGTTAATATAAACCACTTCCCTAACGCCCAAGCTAAAATGGCCTATGTTTTTGGCCGTACTGGCGGAGACGCCTAAACGCATTTACGCCTGTAATATACTAAAGACTTAGCAGACCCCTTTATCTCTAAAGAAGAAATAATTAAATACTTATCTTCTATTTATAAAGACCCTTTTAAAGTATAGAACGCCTATCTAGGCTATAAAAGCCTAAATATAAAAACAACGGAGACCTTTTTAGCCTTTTAAACCCGCTTTCTACACCTAGCTGGATAGGCCTAGATCCCCTAAGAAGACCTACTGCTAGACCTCTTTAATAAGCTTACCCTGGACCTATAGCAGGCTATATTACCAGCTTATACTACGGTATAAACATTAAAGGAACTTATAGATTATTGCCTAGCTATTAACTAAGGCCTCTATTAAATTAAGGCACGCGCTAACTAGCTAAAAACTAGAAACCTTATAAACTAGGCCGCAAGTACTATAAGTATAGCCCATAATACCCTAGTATAATTGGCAACTCCTATAGCTAACCCGGTAGCTGGCTGCGTAGCTACCCCTACTATAGGCCTAGTATATACCTAGCCTATATATAGGCCTTTAGTAATTAAGGAGCTTGCTTTTTATACGGTTAAATAGGCTACCCTATAAGGAACTGCCTAATAAAGGTAAAGATAAATAAGGTCCTATTAATTTAGGAGGATAGTACGGAGCCGGAAAAAGAGAAACCCTAAAGAAAGACTCCTCTCTAGGGTTAAAAGGGATTAATATGTTATATATTAATCTAGGTTAGCTAGTTAGTGGAAGAAGCTATACTATCCCTTATACTTTATTTCGTAATAGATATTAAGTTTTAACCTCTGCTTTAGCTGACTTAGGAATAAATGCCTTTACCTTAATTAATATAAAGTGCGCTGCAAAACTGGCTAACTTTTTAAATATACCCCTTAAAGAACTACCTAAACTAATCCCTATTTGCGGTTATAATAGATAGATAGGGCTACCTATTATAACTATCTTGCAGATCTACCTTCGCGTTAATAGACGAAGGTAATATAATGTCCCCTTTCTTATTACAGACTTAGGAAGCTATAATATAATCTTAAAAAGAAAATAGCTAGCCTATTTAGGCTTATAGCTTAAAGTACGGAGTAGATGGCTTATCTAGCCTAAAACTCTACCCCTAACCCCTTTCTTTATAAAAGAAATTAGTATTATAATAGAAAACCTTATACGGCCCTAGATTAATACTATTTACTAGGCCAATGCTATGCGTAGAGACTAGGCCTTTAAGAAGGACGTATAGCTTAACCCGCAACGGATCTGTATACTACGCCGCCCTTAGACTACCTATATTACGCCACCCGTACTAAAGACTTAGGAAGTTAGTAGTAACCTAGCTAAGTTCCTTATGGAGAACCCTACAAAGCTATAAAGGAAAGCTAGGGATATCGGATACTATACTAAACTAATAAATAGGAAGGATAACTTATAGAAAATAAAACGTGAGCTAAGGAAGACTATAAATCCTATACCGCAAACCACGGCCTAATAGACGCTAAAGAAACCTACGGACCTCCCACTAGTTAATATCTGCTATATTGGCGCTATAGGATTCTACTAGAACCTGGTTTAGCCTAATACTATTACCTTTATAACTAGCCTATATAAAATTAACTAAATAATTAAGGAAAAGAAAAGTAAGCTTAGCGGATAGGAAAGCGGGCTTATAGATAAAGAATTAGTAAAGTAAAAGCTACCCGATTAACACCGGAAATTTAAGGATATATTCTTTAAAGCAGCGTTTAATATACTTCTACCTTACTAACTATATAACTATAAGATTGAGATTAAGCAAGATAAGGGAAGCACCCTTAGCTTTAGCCCTTTCTATTTATAGTCTATTACTAAATTATAGGCTATAAAGTAGTACCTTATTAATAACCTAAATAAGGGCTTTATTAAGCCTAGCTAAGCCCCTTTTAACTTACCTATTCTCTTTATTAAAAAGCTAAATAGAGGACTGCGCTTCTGTATTAACTACTATAAGCTAAATAATATAACCCGCAAGGACCGCTACCTACTACCCTTACTTAATAAGACTTTACCTAAATAAGTAGAGCTAAGGTTTTTATAAAGCTTAATATCTGCTAGGCCTTTTACCAAATTAGAATAGACCTAGGGTTTAAGGATCTTACTATATTCCGGACCTGTTACAGGACGTATAAATATAAGGTACTTTCTTTTAGACTAACTAATGGACTAGCTATATACTAGCGGTATATAAATAATATACTCTTTAACTACCTTAACAACTTCTATACGGCCTATCTGAATAATATTATAATCTACTTAGAGAACAAACTGGAATATAAGGAGTACGTTTATAAAGTCCTATAACGGCTTCGCGAAGCTAGCCTCTAGGCTAATATTAAGAAGTTAGAATTTAGTGTTAAGCGTATAAAGTACCTAGGTTTTATTATTAGCATAGACGGAATTAAGGCCGACCTAGAGAAAATAACCGTAATTAACTAGTAGACGCCCCCACGGACCGTAAAGGGGGTATAATTATTTTTAGGTTTCTGTAACTTTTACTAATATTTTATTAAGAACTACAGCAGGATTACCTAGCCTCTTAACCGCCTTACTAGGAAAAACTAGCCCTTTTACTTTAACGCTATATATATATAGGCCTTTAATAAGCTTAAAAAACGGCTAGTATTAGCCCCCCTATTTACCTACTTTAATCTAAAACAGCCCTTAATGCTAGAAACTAATGCCTTAGATAGTATAATAGCTAGTGTTTTTTCTAAAAGTAACCAGACGGAAAATAGCACCCTATTATATACTATTTAAAGACTATAATAGATGCTAAACTAAACTACTATATTTATAATAAAGAAATGCTAGCTATTATCTCTAGCTTTTAGCACTGGCGTATATAGCTAGAGGGGACCCCTAAACCTATTAAAGTAGTATTAGATTATAAGGCCCTAGAATACTTTATAATAACTAAGGCCCTTACGGCCTAGTAGGCACGCTAGGCGGATATCCTATCTTAGTTTAACTTCTTAATTATATATAGACTAGGCGCTACGAACCGTACGGATACTCTTATTAGGCGTAAATAAGACCTAGGTAACTATATAGCTATAAAGATCTTATTATAGACCTAGACGCTACTACGACTAAAGCACCTTAACCCCTAAATATAGGCAGAACTAAGTATAGACTTCTTAGGCGCTAAGATGTATCCTATTAACCCTTTAGGACTTAACTTAATTAACAAATTACTATAGATAAACTATACGGCCCCTTCTTTATAGGAGTACCGTAAAAAGGTAAAGAACGTTACTAGCCTATAGTCCCTTAAAAATAGATTACTTAAGTATTAGAAACGGCTAGTAGTGGTAGAGGAATAGAACTTACGGACTCGGCTTATTGCTAAAGTATATACCTAGGTCTTTACGGCCTACCCTAGAAAGAATAAGACCCGTAGGATTATTAGCGACCGCTACTACTAGCCCGGAATAGTTATAGATATTAACCGCTATATATAGAACTGCAATAACTACCGTAGGTCTATAATCCCATAAGATAAAACCCTAGAACTATTAAAACCCCTCTTAATACCTAACCGCCCCTAGTAATATGTCTTTATAGACTTTTATAAGCTACCTCTAGACCGTAATAGATATAATATAGTTATAATCCTAGTTAACCGCTTTAGTAAGCGCCTGTTTTTAATTCCCTATTATAAGAATATTAATGCTAAAGAGGCAGCCTAACTATATATCTACTACGTCTATTAAATTTACGGACTACTAGATATTATTATATCTAACTATAGGCCGTAGTTTATATTAGCCTTTTAGAATAAGTTTACCTAGATCTTAGGTATTAAGCTAAAGCTTTTTATAGTATATTACCCCTAGATAGATAGTTAAACGGAGATTATAAATTAATACTTGGACTAGAGACTCCGGCCTTTTATTAACTACTTTTAGGATAACTAGGCTGAACTGTTACCCTTAATAGACTATGCCTAAGCGACCCTACCCTACAACTTTACTGGATTTGCCCCTATTTAACTAGAAATAGGTTACCTACCCTATATAAGCTTTAACTAGGAAAGACTAGAAGGGCCCTAGACTATACGCAAAAAACTATCTTATAAGAAAGCCTAGCAGTATACTAAGCGCTTAGAAGAAGCCTAGAAAGTAGCCTATATAAACCTAAAAAAGGCCTAGAAATTAATAAAATAGTAGGTAAATAAGTATAGGCACGAGCCTGACTTTACTATAGGTAATATAGTCTAGGTTATAATAAAGAACTAAAAGATAGAATGGCCTAGCTATAAGCTAGACTATAAGATAGTAGGACCGTATAAGATTTTTTATAAAGTAGGCAACTTATATAAGGTTAAGCTCCTAGACTTAATTAAAGTCTACCCTATCTTCTTACCGGATAAGCTATAGAAAGCTATAAATAATCTACTACCTAGATAAAAGAATAAACCTCCTCTATTAATTTAAGTTAATAATAATAATAAATGGGAAATTAAAGAAATACTAGCCTATAAACTTATAAAGGGAATGTTAAAGTATTATATTAGTTAGAAAGGATATAACCTAGACCCTACTTAGTACCCTATATAGAACTTTATAGGTAGCCCCTATAAGCTTTAGGAGTTTTATAGCCGTTACCCTAATAAACCTAGACCGCTAAAGTACCTAGATAAGTGGATAGAATGCTAGTATAATAAAGATAATAAGCTACTAAAAGAATATAAGGATAAGAACACCCTAGAAATTTCTTAGTTATATAAGGTGTTAAAATATTTAGGAACTTTAACCGGCGGTTAAAGTTGTTTAATTAGTTAGATTCTCTTGCTAAGACTTTTAGCGGCAAAGCCTAAGGGCAGGCTTTTTTGGAGGGGGGGGTAAATGTTACGGCACTGGCAGAACTTAGCAGAACTTGGTAGAACTACGCACTAGCAAGTTGCCACAGATTACCGTATATTGCGGTCATGTGACGCAAAGATCGTATATAGCTTNGAGCGGCGCTCCCCTTCTTCTCCTTTCCTTTCTTTAGCTTTAGATTCTCGTTTATAGACAATCCAATCGTACAGGCTTGCGCGACCCTTTTGCCGTGCTTATGTCTCGATTGACTAAGTCGCTAACATCGGTAGAATTCAATTAATCTAGCAGAATTTGGCAGAATTTAGTCAAAGTGTCAAAATTTATCTGTCGAGTGTTTCACCGAGACATTCCTACTATAACTAGGCTAGTCCCGTTACAAAAGGGCATATTCGGTTGCACCTCCATATTATAACGGAAATGGAGCTCCTCTATATCGGCAAGCGCGTTAAATTTACAAGCCACACCATATACAGTAGTTATAATAAGGTTCTTGGCACCATTTTAATATAGAGCTTTAAGCTCCTATTCTATATTCTATATTTAATCTAGAGCCCTTATATACGCGCTAAAGCAACGCATATAGCGACTCCACACGCCTTAATCGCAATACGGCAGTCGCATTTGCAAGCCTTATATAATATCATTATATTAACCTTTATAATCGCAATAAGATTATTTCCGGAGGGCGCTTATACTTTATTACCTAATATTAGCGGTACTACTTATTAGCATTTTAACTAGTAGATCTTTGTCGTTAAGAACTAATTTAAGGTTAATAATGCTAACTCCGACTATAAGTAACGTACGTGCTAGACTATTAAAGGTCTTATAAAAGTGAAAATAATTACCTAACTAGTTTATTACTAGTTAGGTATTAAGAATAAAAGTCCTTTACTATAAAATAAGTTTAAGACTATAGTCTAAAACTAAATTAAAAAACCCCTATAGTAGGACACTTTAATAATACTACTATATACTATACGGCTATTATAAAGAAGAACTAGAGGTTTAATATCTTCCTAGCTCGTATATATAGCTTAGAGGACTATTTCTTATATACCCCTTTTATTAATCCTAAGTAATAGGTAGACTTTTAGTTCTTATACCTCCTAGCTTACTTATAAGTAGAGCTCTTTTACTAAAACTTTATTAAATAGGTAAGGACCTCTTTACTAAAATCCGCTCTATAAAGTAACTACTTAATATTATAAGGCTTATGGAAGATTGCATAGTTAGTAATAATAGATTCTCGCGCTTAGGGTATAGTTATAGTATAGGCTTTATATTAACAGTGCATGGGATACTATTTAGTTCTACTAAGTCTACTAAGTCTACTAAATCCTTAAGTGCATTAGGTAGACTTATTACTCTCCTAGTTGCTAAGTTAGATAAACCGCCTTATTGACTTGTTAAGGTCTTAGCTTATTACGGGCCTCCTTCTATATAACTTCGTAGTCCTATATTTTAAGTATTTCCCTAACCTTATAGTTCTCGAGCACGTTTATTACCCTCAGTCGATTATTTTAACCTGTCGATCTTGTACCGCTGGTACCGATTCTATTGTCTTAGGTCAGCGAGGGCTGTTCGTAACACCTATACCCCTTCCTCCAGCGACTCCCATCCCCCACCTCTACAACCTCTCCCCGCCATCAGCACATGGGACCAAATCTTCGACACGGCTACCCGGATAGATAGGGTCATGGGACATGACCATCACATCACGAGTATTCAGCGCGGCGCGCCCATGCGAACCAGGGCTGTTTGCGGAGGAACGGCTGCTGGTTTTTGGAAGTTGGCATTGAGATAAAGATTTTGCAACGCGTCGAGGGATTTCCAGTGAGTTAGGTGGACGACGTGGATTTGCCATTCTGAAGGCATGGCGGGTGAGGGTTGGGAGAGAGATAGGGGACTGGATGCAAGTGATGGACAGGAATGGGGTGCTATATTTTAGAATACTTGTGTGATAAATACGTCGAATCTCTAGTAATGATGATTGGAGAACGTAGTTTGAAGTTGATAGTGATATGCTGTGATGCCAAGAACATCCTTGAGGGCATTAGAAATCAACAGGCTCTCCACAAACTTCCTCTTTCGAACTTGAAACAGCTCCCAAGCATACTTCGAATAGACCTTACCGATTCACTGATCTTTCTCGAATAGGCCTAGTGGAGTGGAATTCCGCCAAAGAATTCTGTGATTGAGCTTGATAAGGTTTTCACTAGCTCTTGACTTGATACGGCAGTACTTTGAGAGACAACACGTAAATTAAATATACGGGAGGAACAGTAATGAGAGCGGCTACAGGAATGGGAGGAATTGAATTAGTCAACCTTTGGCCACTTCTTTCCAGGCCTCCTAGTCCGTCAGACATCCCCTCTCTGTAATTGACGATTCTATACCAAATAATAGATGAGAGACGCAAATATTGAAATCGCGCCGTACACCATCGATGGCACAACTATATTGGCTGCAGAAGTATTTATTGGAGCAGGAGCACCACTATCCACTGGACAGGTCAGATTGAACTGCGGGGTCGTCGACAGGTCATTTGTAATAGCGAACTTCTCCGTATTCGCCGGATTCGAGTCACGCAAGTTATACCACCAAACATTCGTCCTACCAAACAGCGTACACCCGATCTGATCCCAATAAGTCTTCGCATTATTGACGGATGGCACAGCTTGACCGAATGAAGGTCCACTGGTAGGCCAACCAGTCTCTGTAATCCATACGGGCTTCTTACCCGCGGCCGAAAGCGTCTTGTTGTAGATGTAGTCGAAGACAACAGTGGCATTCTCAATCGTGTTGACCTTGTCCTTTTCGTAGTATGGGTAGAGGTCCGTGCCAATGAAGTCGACGGCTTCAATGACAGCGGTGTTGGAGGAGTTGGACCAGGCGCTCCAGGAGTCGACGTGTCCGACAGGCTTTCCGGCCAATTCTGTATTGGCAATAGCGGAACGAACATCTTTAATGAAGGCGATGATCTCATCTGGCCCTGTACCGATGCCGGCATTGTTTTTAATGCCGCTTTCGGAGATGCGGTAGAGGTCTTCGCTACCGACTGAGATACCGACGACTAGGTCTGCAAATTTCTGACCGTATTTTGTGATGGCTGCTTGAAGTGCGTTCAGTTCATTCGTGATCGTGTTCGATCCAGAGCACCATAGCCCCAAAAGCATAGTGGTATTGGTGTCGACAGCGGCTTGGAAGGCTGAAATTGGCGTGTCAGTCGTTCCGGCCTGGACGTTGGTGTAAAGCCGAACGCTGTTGAACGTGCCGGGAGAGCCATGGAGCGCTTGCGCAGTCTTGAACTCCTTCTCGAAATCGGATTGCTGCTTCGCTGTGCTGTCGGCGAGAGTGGCGCCTGAATTGAAACCTAGATAGGCTTGTTGTTGAGCGGTTACAAGCGCAATATAGGGCGCAAGCAGTAGTACTTTCGGGGGGAACATGATCGTGAGGCTAGAAAAGGGCGACAAGGGGTTAGAGTGGTAGGATTATGACGCAGAAGGAATTGCGGCCTGAGAGGTCTATTATATGAGCGAGAAAAGGACACAGATCTGAAGGCTCATGCCGACTCGGCAGGGTGTATGGCGTTGTCCATAAATTAACCAAGAAAGCGCCGCATCAAAATAGCACCTCGTGCCGTTAACATGGCCAAGGTCAATGAGCAAAGCTGGCCATTGAACGACATAGCGATGGAAATACGACGGAATGTGAGAGTTCTAGGATCATGGCCGAAGCCAAGTTGGGGGCGGCGCCCTCAGCTGGTCTTACAGTAGCTATTCGCTCACTCGCTCTACTGTGGAGATTGCCCTTCAGCCCTGCGCACGCCGGCCTCCTTTCACGTATCGAGCCATGCAGCTGTTGGGTAGCGGATTCTAGGAAGATCGACGGCATTATCGTTGAGTATGTTCAGGGTGTAGTGTGAGAGTTTGGTGTTCACGGCTCAGCTGAGCGCCCGCTGAGTCGCTGAGTCGCACGTGACACTAACAACCCCCGTCGACAATTCGCGAATGTCCACGGCTAAGCCTGCAGCCAAGCCGTGGACATATTCGAATATCTATCACATATCGGGGGGGCTAATTTGGCGCGGTTACGACCCGGGTTAATACGAGGTTAGGGCTACCCCTACTGATAACGCACCCGAACCCCGCACGAGGTCGCGCAGCGACCGCCCCCAAGTACTTTCGCACGCGATTTTAGGCGAAAAGGTATATAATTTATATTAAATTGGTACTTCTAGACGGTCGCGTAATGTTACTCTAAATTTACAACACCTAAACGGGCTCTATTCCTATATTAAGGCGTCTTAATTACTATAGTACAGTCCTATATTAAGACGTCTTAGTTACTATAGTATAGTCCTACATTAAGGCGTCTTGGTTAATGCAGTGCAGTCCTATATTAAGGCGTTTCGGTTACTATAGTGTAGTTATATATTAAGGCGTCTTAGTTACTACAGTGCAGTCCTATATTAAGACGTCTTGGTCACTAATACAGTCCTATATTAAAACGTTTTGGTCACTAATACAGTTCTATATTAAGACGTCTTAGTTACTATAGTACAGTCGTATATTAAGGCGTCTCGGTTACTGTAGTATAATCGTATATAGAGGCGTCTTAGTTACTATAGTGCAGTTATATATTAAGGCGTCTTAGTTACTGTAGTAAAATAACTATTTAGATATTCTTATAAAGCTAATCTAAAGAATACTAACCTCGTAGCTGTTCTAGCTAATTAATAGCCTATCTCTTATCTCTTGCTATACCGTCTTCTACGCGCCATCTTACATCCTTAATTATCCTACGGTGACGGCTATAGAATATAGCCTCGCTATTAACCCGCTAGTGTACCCCCTAGTAGTAATTAAGAGCTTTAATTAACGGCCTACTTACTAGCCCTAAAGTCTACTTAGTTTAGAGCTAGAAGACTAAATTACCGCCTTAAAGCATTTTATATTTCCTTAGTAGCGCCTATAGGTTAAGGATAAATAGGAAAGATGGTTAAGTATTGGCTTATACCTACGCTAGTAGGGGTAATACGGATATAGTAGACGGCTAAGTAGGTAGTATAGATATTATAAACGGCTAAGTGGACGGTGTAGATATTATAGACGGCTAAGCGAACGGTATAGATATTATAAATAGCGGCTAAGTAGGTAGTACGGATATTATAAACGGCTAAGTAGACGGCGCGGATATAGTAGACGTTATAGTAAACGGCGTGTTACGGCACTGGCAGAACTTGGCAGAACTACGCACCGGCAAGTTGCCACAGATTGCCGCATATTGCGGTCACGTGACGCGAAGATCGTATATAGCTTTGAGCGGCGCTCCCCTTCTTCTCCTTTCCTTTCTTTAGCTTTAGATTCTCGTTTATAGACAATCCAATCATATAGGCTTACGCGACCCTTTTGCTATGCTTATGTCTCGATTAACTAAGTCGCTAACATTATCTAAAGCTTACTCTACTCTTTCTTCCTAAAAAGGAACTTAAATATATCTACGAGAATACAAAACAGGACCCTAAGGACATTACTAGAACTATAAGGACAGGACCTAAAAGAAAAGAACAGAACCCTAAGGAAAGGACCCATAAGATATATATAGACTAGAACCCCTAAAGAAATTACCCAGAATTACCTAATACCCCTACTACTATACTATAAACCACAGTAGTAGGTAAAGCAGCTGTAGGACCCTTAAATACTTTAGACGAAGAAATAATTAACGTTTTAACCCCCTAGGCGGAGCTTACGGCTACTAATACCGAAATTAAACAATTACGAGAGCTGCTTAAAGCTAGAAATACCCCTATATCTAATAATAAGTCATTATTAGATAACTAAAGACTTACTATAGTTCTTTAGGCCCTATCCTAGCGCCTTAGTAGAGCTACTAAGGCCTATATAGCACTAAAGCGGTCAGCAAAGGTTACGGACCCCCTACTACTTACAGACGGAACCGACCCTATATTTAATAATTAAAAGCTTTAATTACGGGATAAGCTTAAAGTTAATATAGACTACTTCCTTAACGCCTAAGCCAGAATAGCCTACGTCTTCGGCCGTACTGGTAGAGACACCCAGATGCATTTACGCCCGCGATACACTAAAGACTTAATAGACCCCTTTATCTCTAAAGAAGAAATAATTAAACACTTATCTTCTATTTATAAAGACCCTTTTAAAGTATAAAACGCCCGCCTAAGCTATAAAAGCCTAAACATAAAAATAACGGAGACCTTTTTGGCCTTCTAAACCCACTTTCTATACCTGGCCAGATAGGCCTAAATCCCCTAGGAAGACCTACTACCAAACCTCTTTAATAAGCTTACCCTAGACCTATAGCGGGCTATATTACTAGCTTATATTACAGCATAGACGTTAAAGGAACTTATAGACTATTGCCTAGCTATTAACTAAGGCCTCTATTAAATTAAGACACGCGCTAACTAGCTAAAAACTAGAAACCTTATAAACCAGGCCGCAAGTACTGCGAGTATAGCCTATAGTACCCTAGTATAATTAGCAACTCCTATAGCTAACCCGGCAGCTAGCTACGTAGCTACCCCTACTATAGGCCTAGTATACACCCGGCTTATATACAGCGACCCCTATATATAGGCCCTTAGCAATTAAGGAGCTTACTTCTTATATGGCTAAATAGGCCACCCTATAAGGAACTACCTAATAAAGGTAAAGATAAACGAGGTTCTATTAATTTAGAAGGATAATATAAAGCCGGAAAAAAAGGAACCTTAAAGGAAAACTCCTCTCTAGGGTTAAAAGGGATTGATATATTATATATTAATCTAGGTCGGCTAGTTAGTAAAAAAAGCTACACTATCCCTTATACTTTATTTCACAATAGATATTAAGTTTTAACCTCTACTTTAGCTAACTTAGGAGTAAATACCTTTACCTTAATTAATATAAAATGCGCTATAAAACTAGCTAACTTTTTAAATATACCCCTTAAAGAACTGCCTAAACTAATTTCTATTTACGGTTATAACGGACGGATAGGGCTACTTATTATAACTATCTTATAGATCTACCTCCGCGTTAACGGACAAAGGTAGTATAACGTCCCCTTTCTTATTACGGACTTAGGAAGCCATAATATAATCTTAGGAAGAAAATAGCTAGCCTATTTAGGCTTATAGCTTAAAGTATAAAGTAAACGGCTTATCTAGCCCAAAACTCTACCCCTAACCCCTTCCTTTATAAAAGAAATTAGCATTATAATAGAAAACCTTATACGGCCCTAGATTAATACTATTTACTAGGCTAATGCTATACGTAAAGACTAGGCCTTTAAGAAGGACGTATAGCTTAACCCACAACGGATCCGTATACTACACCGCCCTTAGACTACCTATATTACGCTACCCGCACTAGAGACCTAGAAAGTTAGTAATAACCTAGCTAAGTTCCCTATAGAGAACCCTATAAAGCCATAAAGGAAAGCTAGGAATATTAAACGCTATACTAAACTAATAGATAGGAAGGATAACTTATAGAAAATAGAATGTAAGCTAAGGAAGACTATAAACCCTATACCGTAAACCACGGCCTAACGGACGCTAAAGAAACCTACGGACCTCCTACTAGTTAATGTCTGCTATATTAGCGCTATAGGATTCTACCAGAACCTAGTTCAGCCTAATACCGTTACCTTTACAACTAGCCTATATAAAAATTAACCAAATAATTAAGGAAAAGGAAAGTAAGCTTAGCGGATAAAAAAGTGGCTTACGGATAAAGAACTAGTGGAAGAAAAAACTGCCTAATTAAACACCCGGAAATTTAAGGACGTATTCTCTAAGGCAGCATCTAATATACTTCTACCCTACTAACCATATTAACTACAAGATTAAGATTAAGGTAAGAACAAGGAGAAGTACCCTTAGCTTAGGCCCTCTCTACCGTATAATAATCTATTACCAAATTATAGGCTATAAAGCAGTACCTTATTAATAACCTAAATAAGGGGATTATAGCCTAGCTAAGCCCCTTTTAACTTACCCTATTTTCTTCATTAAAAAGCTAAATAGAGGACTGCGCTTCTATATTTAAAAGCTACTAATAAGCTAAATAATATAACCGCAAGGGACCGCTACCCGCTGACCCTTAACTTATAAACTCATTACCGAAATAACAAGTAGAGCTAAGGTTTTTAATAAAGCTTAATATCTAAGTAGCCTTTTATAAATTAGGATAAACCCTAAGTTTAAGGATTTACTATATTCTGGACCTATTACGGGACACGTATAAAATATAAAGGGTACTTCCTTTTAGACTAACTAACGGACTAGCTACGTACTAGCGGATATAACAAATAACGCTTTAAACTACCTTGAATAACTTCTATACGCCTATCTAATAATAATTGATAATCCTACTTAGAGAATAAAACTAGAACAACAAGTGGAGCACGTCTTATAAAATCCTATAAGACCGGCTCCGTCGAAAGCTAGCCTCCAAGTCCAATATTAAAAAATTGGAATTTAGTGTTTAAGCGTTTATAAAGTGACCTAAGGTTTATTATTATTATAATAAATAAAACATTAACCGACCTAGCAAGAAAATGATAACGCCAATTAACTAGTAAGACGCAACCGCTACGGGACTATTAAAGGGCGGTATAATTGTTTTTAGGTTTGCTAATTAACTTCTACCAAACACTTTATTAAGAAACTATAGTAGATTGCAAATAAGGCTC